>NW_026067927.1:23712750-24228427 GCF_014885135.2 Alexandromys fortis
TTCTGCTCTCCTCCTCTCCTCTCCTCTCCTCTCCTCTCCTCTCCTCTCCTCTCCTCTCCTCTCCTCTCCTCTCCTCTCCTCTCCTCTGCTCCTCTATCTTTTCTTCTCATCTCCTTTCTTTTAAGACAAGGTCCTTCACTGTATCCCAGGCAGCCCTCAAACTCATGATCCTCCTGCCTCAGGAGCTGATTACAGGCAGGTACCATTACGCCCAACTGTAATTTTTCTCCTCTTGAGTTAGTGTTTTATATTCAAGCTTGTGAACAGAAATTATCAAAGGACTATTAATCACACAGGCTCTCTTCTTGTCGCAGCATCTCTTCCTTCCTAAGCACTGTGGGTATCATCATTTTGGGGCCCAGTACACTGAGGGGCCTCAGTCTGAATGGAGGATTACTTCAGTCACTGGAAGGAATGGGACAGATCTTTTATTAATATCAGCAGAGCCATCTCCTTAGAGTTGATGTCTTCCTACAGACACACTTAATTTAGACGTCTGAAAATTAACTTTCTACTTCTTTACAGTCTTGGGCCCGGATCATGCCGTAGCAGCTGTAGATTAAGAAGACTGAGCATATGTGAATTGAGATCACTGTTGTGTTAAATGGTACCCAAATTAATTCGCCATATATTTAACATATATTCAATTTTCTGCTAGATAATTACGAGACATAGATGTGAGCGGATTCATGCGCATCACCGGGGTTATGGCTTATAAAAGCCTTTTAAAGAAAATGCGATCGGTTGATTATCAAGTCTAGAGGGAGGTTTCAGTGCCTTTAGACCGCCTTCCCCAGTTACTTCTCTCCTGAGTCAGCCACTGTTGTGTGGCTGCCACTACTCTGAAGGTCCACATTGGTATAATTCCTGAGAGCAGCTGTTGGAGACAGAAGGCTCTCCACAGGCTAGTTTGTATTTAGACAACATGGTGTCGGTATGGATAGCCGATATGGGGCAAGATGGGTAATGCTGGCACAAAATGGCTGACACGGATGTCCCGGAACACAAAAGTAAACAATGATGTAAACAATGATGCAACCTGTTTATAAACCACACACACACACACACACACACACACACACACACACACACACACACCCCACAGCACTACTTTGCACAGAATTCAGCTTTTGTGTAGGTTTTGTATAAATATGGCCTTGAGGTCAAGGGTCTGGGACTGCCTTCACCAGTCTGCATGTGTGTGTCTTGTCTGTAGGTTTTTGTGTCTACCTCCGTGTGGCCTTTGTATGCCAGCATGTGACTGGGTGCCTGCTGGCATACATCTGCCTGTCAGTCTGTGTAGTGGACTTCCCCCAGAGTGAACAAAATATGTCTTGTGTCTTTACAACTCCTTGGCATGTCTTCAAACTCCTGGCTCTCCAAGAGCCTCCCCTCTTCTGGCAGCAGGGCTCAGACCCAACAACACTATCCTCCTTTACGTTGTATTTGCTTGATTATTGTGGTTTTATTAAGACATTAATCAATAAACCCACTAGGGACCAAGCCACGATTGTAGGGGCTGAGTTCCCACTGAAGAGCAATAGTGTGCACCCCTGGATTTCTATCAGTCATCTAGGTAAAGCAGACTGGAGGTGAGATGAACAAAATGGGGTCTCCAGGAGGAGCCTCAATCCTTGGCATTGGCCCCCAATGATTTCTTTTTCCCATGTAACAAATAAACTAATTCGATTGTGATGATGAGTTTTAACCCAAGAACAAAATGTCTCTGCCCCCTCTGGTAGACATACCGTTGTATGCCAATACTGAGGAAGAAAACAGGAAATGGCTGCATAAAACTTAAGCCGGGTCTTCAAAAAGCCTGCTCACTCCGAGCTCCCCTTGCCTGCTGGCTCTTCTTCCCCATGTGTCTGTGAGGAAGGACTGGGGTGCAGTTCATTCCTTCCTGTCCCTATAAGGCAGGACAAAGGAGGTGACTGCTAGTCAGCATGGGTTTTCAGTTCTGCCCACAGAAAGGCACAGCCTTCCTCAGGAATTTTGGTCTGTTTCCTGGGAAGGCCTCTTGCAGCACAGTCTCCATAGGAACCCACCTGGAGGGTGAAGCGCCACTCCTTGCTGTTTCACTCCATCATGAGCAATACCAGCCTAGGATCATTAAGAGTCCCACCTTAGGCAAGGCACAGGAGAGTCTGAGGGATGCAGAGATGGCATTTGGCATTGCATTTGCTAGGGGATACACATGTGAATTTTTCGGTGAGTCTCTGTGTCTTCTGGCATCCAGAAATTTCTTCAGCATGATATAGTTAATGCTGGAGAACAGAGATATGTCTGAGAATTCTAGAACAGGCCTTAACACTCTTTCTTTACCTACATTCATGATGCCCACACCCTGTCAGGCTTGAACCACTAATGCCTTTGGTGGATAAGAACATGACTGTCTGTACAGGCAAGAAGTTTATATGGTGATTATTTTGGTCTCTTTTAGCTTTTTTTTTTTTGCTTCCAGGATGCAGTAAGGCAGCCTTGTGTGTTTGTACGTTTGTATGTGTTAAGAAATGCCTCTAAAAATATGTGTATGTTTGTTTCTGTGTATTTAATTGCTCTAACAAAATACTAGACACAGGTTTAAAGGACCTTGATGTCAGCACAGGACACCCAAGACTAAGATCTTAGCACAAGGGGATTTATTTGCTCCATAGGGGCAAAGGACAGGAAATAAGAGACAAAGACACAGGAGAAAGAGGATGAGGGAGAAGAGGAAAGGAACAAGGGAGAGGGGCAGGGTATTTGTCCTGGAGGGGAAGACAGAGGACTGCCTTTGGATAGAGAGGTGAGACATGGCCCATGGGCTAATAGCAGGTTATAAAGGGAGAAAAGCCTGTGTAAGGACGAGTTGATTAGTTTTGATTGGATAATGTTAATTAGGATAGCCAAAAGGGAGGTTTTGGTTGCCCGACTTCAATGCTTTGATCATAATCTAATGGTTCAGCAAGGCAGAGGGAAAGGAGGAGAAGGGTAAAAGGGAAAACCTTCCAGTGACGCCTTTGCATTCTCAGGCTAAGTGTGTAATGGAAAGAGGATCGGTTAGCTCACAGTTCTATTGAATAAGGGCCTGGTACCAACATCAGATCTACTTTGGTGAGGACCTCATGGTCGATGGTGGCATGGTGGTGGCAACAAAAGAAGGAACTAATTACGTCGCCAACCAGGAACTCACAGCTCAGGAGCAGTATTTCCTGTGAGTGACCTGACCCTGAGTCCTTGGAGGACAGCTTCCCAGTGACCTAAAGGCCTTCCACAGGGTGCTACCTCTTAAATGGCCAAGCTTCTCCCAGTCAGCCTCATGACAGCCAGGACCAAACTCCCAAGAACTACCCACTAGGACTTCATGCTGAGCACACGGCTGAGCCATTTTCAAGCCTTAGCGCCCTTTGCCTTTTCAAAGAAGCTCCTTCAAGTGTTGAAGGTCTTCCAGTTCTATGTTTTCTGTTTTAACGAGGGAGGGGAAATTCCATATTTCACCTGACATGATACCCCATCTAATATGTAACGGATGACATTAGAGTACACGTTACATGTTCTGCCGTTGTTACATGAGGGCTCTGCTCAGCAAACACATCCAGAGTCTACTCTCTTTTTGCTCTTTGAGAATTTCATACCTGGATGCAGGGAAACGTGGGTCATAATCAACCCCCATTCTCCCTGCCGGCTCCCCCCACATCCCTCTCAGCACCTTCCCCTCCTAACTTCAGGTCTTTTCTTTCTTGACATAGGGTTTCACTCTGTGGCCCTGCATGGCCTGGAATTCACTATGTAGACCAGGCTGGCCTTGAATTCGCAGAGACTCACCCCCACCCCCACTCTGCATCCAGAGCACTGAGATTAAAGGCATATGCTAATATGCCAGTAACCCACTAAGTTCAATTAGTGGTGCCCATAGTTGGATGAGTCTGGGGACATCCACTGGAGCATGGAAAAACCTACCAGTGGCCACACTGTCACCTGCGGAAGTTGCCAGTTGCTTCTCAGGAAGAGGTGTTACCTGGAGACAGTCTCCCCCTGTAGTGGAATTCTTTAGTGCTCTTGTAGCTGACATTCACTGCAGACTGCAAGGGTTGAATAAGACAGTTCTTGCAAAGGAGCAGTTAACAGCAGGGGTGGACTTAAGCTCCGAGGAAGCATGGTTAGGGGAGGATGTTGGCTTGGCCAAAATCCGCCTATGATTTTCCCTTGATAAAAGCCAACCACAGATACAATTTAAGCACCACAGCTATGCCCATCACCTAGTCTGCCAGACTGTTCACACACCGCCATTTTATCTATTAAATTGTCTGTGGACACTCTCCTTTCTACATATCTTTGGATCATATGCCACCTCCTGTTTTGTTCTTCATCCTATTTCTGTTATCAGTTTAAATGCCCAGATTTTCAGCTCATTCCAACAATACATGAAATTGAATAGGAGATTAGGTCTCTGTTTGTCTCTCTCTTTCTCTCTCTCTCCCTCTCTCTGTGTATCTCTCTGTCTCCGTCTCTCTCTTTCCCTGGCTCATTGGATCTATTCTTTGGCCTCTGTCTCTAGAGCTGATACCCGCTCTTGAGAACCCTGAATGGCAGCCAGGGAGCCTTTACTCTGGGGAATGTGCACAGACCCAAAGGTGCAGCCAAAGGGAGAAGCAGACGCAGAAATAGATAGTTCTGCCTTGGCTAATGAATACCCCAGATGGAAATACTCTTTCCAGCCCCCTGTGGACATGCGGAGATTTTTAGAACTGATGCTATCAATCAATCTGTCCTAAAAGAGAAACAGTCGCAAATATGTAATGGGGAATATCTGTGGAATAGAAAACAAACCTTTAACTAAGCCTGATTTTTTTTTTTTTTTGAAGTTGGGAAATGTTGCCAGCCTGTTTTTTCTGATGTAATTGAAAATGTTTAGAAGCGTTCCCAAAGAGTTGATTAATATATCAAAATCAAAGAAGGCAATTTTGAGTCTAATTTTGTTTGTTTACTGTGTATTACATGATTCTTGGCTTTGAAATTCTGCCATGCAGGGTGAAGAATGACTGTCAGTGTGAGACAAAGTAGTCTATTGAACAGAACATTGTGTCTAATAGGGAACAGCTGATACCAGCTCGATGCATGGTATCGGGAATTACAGCATCTTAATCACTCTGATTGCTTCCCGTGGAAACAGAGCGCTGGACGGATTTGGCCACAAGGCACTCTTGGCCCCACCTACCTCTGCTGAGGAACCCAGGGATGGGAAGGTGGTAGGGAGACACTCCAGCCCAGGTGGGAGAAGTAGGGCTACTTTGGGGATCTTGGTAAGCATTCTCCAATATGCCCAGAGGTGAAAGGGATGCCAGAAGGGAGAGTTGGCACAGGTCCTGAGGGAGGGTCTGGTCTCTTCATTATGCCCCAGAAGCTTTTATCCAGGAGCTTCTTGATCCTTCCTTCCTTCCTTCCTTCCTTCCTTCCTTCCTTCCTCCCTCCCTCCCTCCCTCCCTCCCTCCCTCCCTCCCTTCCTTCCTTCCTTCTCCCTCCCCTCTTTTTTGTTTTTTGTTTGTTTCTCTGTGTAGTCCTGGCTATCCTGGAACTCACTCTGTAGACCAGGCTGGCCTCAAACTCAAAGATCTGCCTGCCTTTGCCTCCTGAGTGCTGGAATTAAAGGCTTGTACCACCACTACCTGGTTGGTTTTCTAAATCCAAATAAACTGAAATTAGTAATTATATTGAAGAAAATTTTAAGGAAACTTACTATATAAGAAAAATGAATGAAATCTGCAATTCTTTGGGTTGAAAACTGCATCTTCAGAGTGGGATTGGGACAAGGGGAGGGACCCAGGTGATTTAACATCTTCCCAATTTTATATATTTCCCCTCAACCACTCAATAATTGATATCTCTTGGGAACTGAAGGTTTTGTGGCTTTATTTGCTAGGCTGTCTTTTAAACCCCAAAACCCCCACGAAGGTTTACAGGCATTGACTTGAAGTTCAGAAAATAGGTTCTTCATATATAAAAGGAGGTTGGAATGAAACATTCTGCTGAGTCAACCTAATTGTCCAGGTGTCTTAGGGTGGGCGCATCAGGGCCAGGTCGTCATGTAGCCTCTGAATGGATGTCTCTTAGATAAATCCATGGCGTATGCCTTCGAAGGCACTAATTATCTGTGGGCTGTGTATTTTGAGCTCCTGTTCAGGTGTCTTAGGGTGGACGCATCAGGGCCAGGTCGTCATGTAGCCTCTGAATGGATGACTCTTAGATAAATCCATGGTGTATGCCTTCGAAGGCACTAATTATCTGTGGGCTGTGTATTTTGAGCTCCTGTTTCTTACGGCCTTTTGATCCTCTGGTTTTGTTTCTATAGCACTTCTGAGTGAAGGCGGATCTCTTACCCCTTAGTCATCTCTCTTAGACCAAAGTTCAACAAACTCTTCAGTCATATATACATATGTATATATATACGTATATGATGTATATGTATACATACATATACACACACATATGGACACACACACACACACACACACACACACACACACAAAATGAGTTACCATTCAATAGCCTGATACTCTCCTTTGGCTTTGGTTTTCCTGGCATCGCTACTATAGAACTCAGTTGGAACTTCTTTGCCGTTTTGTAGTCTTTGACAACACAGATAAAACTGTTTTAGTTCATTTGACAGCCATTTTTCATTGTTAGTTCACTGTGAGCATGTGGCCAGTTGAGGCCTCTTAGTCTACTTAAAATAAGTGATAGTTTCCCATCCACTCTGCATCCATGTATTTGCTTTTTAAAATTGCTAAACTGGATATTACCTTTCAAACTAGCAAATGTATTTTTTTTTTTTTTTAAATTCTGGCCTGTCGTTCAAATTTGTCAGAGGCTCACAAAATCTTGACTTCTCATCTGTGTTTCGGGTTTCTTGTCAGTTGCTAATTAAACAGGACTCCCGTGTTTCTGTGTTATCGTGGTATTGTGAAGAAAAGAATGTACTTCGCAGTGAGACAGGTCTTGGATTTTAATCCCAGCCTCATTTTGTACCTGCTGTCTGTCGGATCCTGGACAGGCTATTTCAATTCCCCGAGCTTAGTTTGCTCATCTGAAAATGAAAATGATGATAATCTCTACCCCTTAGGTTTGTTGAAGGAGTCCCAGTAATAGAAGAGCCTGCTACAGCGCCTCTCACATGCTAGGGATAGCGAAAATAATTAGCGATACTTCTTTTCTTGAGCAAGAACTCAGCTTTCTCATTTTCTCTCTTATTGCCTGGGCCCGAGTTAATACTTCATATAGGGTCAATGACAGAAGCATGTAGCCATTCCCATTATTGAACATCCTACAGGCTGACCGCCATTAGATTAGATACATATTATAGAGTAACAAACATGCAGCGAGCCTGTGTTCCATACTGATTCATTGACCGAGAAGATAGTGGTAAGAAATAAAGGAAGTTTGTTACCTCGTGGCACTGACATTCTAAAAGGTAAAGAGGCCACAAAAATGCTAATTACATCTGTAAGAAGAGGGCAGCAGCCTCTGTGTGTACGTGTGTGTAATAGCTATGTAGACACACATATGATAATGTGTAACTTTTGTAGATCATCCAACTTCAGGTAGTGATAAGAGATAAGATATAGATCAGATAATAGCAAGAGATATGTAAAAGAGTACAATGGGGGCAAATGCTCTATTTTCCTTAATATAATATTTGTGCTGGCTAGTTTATGTCAACTTGACACAGCTGTAGTTATCTGAAAAAAGGGACTCTCAACGAGAAAAATGCCTTTCTAAGATCCAGCTGTAGGTCATCTTCTTAATTAGTGATTGAGGACCCAGCCCATTGTGGGTCGTGCCATCCCTCCCTTGGATGGTGCTTGTGGGCGCTAAAAGAAAGCAGGTTAAGCAAGCCATGGGGAGCAAGCCAGTAAGCAGCACTCCTCTATGACCTCTGTATCAGCCCTTGCCTCCAGGTTCCTGTCCTGTTTGAGTTGCTGTCTTACCTTCCTTCAGTGATGGATTATGACGTGGAACTGAAAGCCAAATGAGCCCTTTCCTCCCCAACTTGCTTCTGGTCATGGAGTTTCATCACAGAAATATAAACCATAACTAAGACAATATTTTATGCTTTGAGAATTTTTAAAGATATTTTTATTGAGCTATTTATTTTTCTCCACTTCCCTCCCTTTGTCTCTCCTCCTCTTCTACTCTCTCCCAAGGTCCCCATGCTCCAATTTACTCAGGAGATCTTGTCTTTTTCTACTTCCCATGTAGATTAGATCCATGTATGTCTCTCTTAGGGTCCTCATTTTTGTCTAAGCTCTCTGTAGGCTGGCTTTTCTTTGCTTTCTGTCTAAAAGCCACTTGCGAGTGAATACATATGATATTTGTCTTTCTTGGTCTGGGTTTCTTCACTCAATATGATGTTTTCTAGATCCATTCATTTGCCTCCAAATTTCAAGATGTCATTATTTTTTCTGCTCTGTAGTACTCCATTGTGTAAATGTACCACATTTTCCTTATCCATTCTTCGGTTGAGGGGCATTTAGGTTGTTTCCAGGTTCTGGCTATGACAAATAATGCTGCTATGAACATAGTTGAGCACCTGTCCTTGTGGTATGATTGAACATCCTTTGAGTATATACCCAAAAGTGATATTGCTTGGTTTTGAGGTAGGTTGTTTCCTAATTTTCTGAGAAATCGCCATACTGATAACCAAAGGGGCTGTACCAGTTTGCACTCCCACCAGCAATGCAGGAGTGTTCCCTTTACCCCACATTCTTTCCAGCAGAAGTTGTCATCAGTATTTTTGATCTTGACCATTCTTTTTTTTTTATTTTTTTAAATTTATTTATTTATTTATTAAAGATTTCTGTCTCTTCCCCACCGCCGCCTCCCCTTTCCCTCCCCCTCCCCCAATCAAGTCCCCCTCCCTCGTCAGCCCAAAAAGCAATCAGGGTTCTCTGCCCTGTGGGAAGTCCAAGGACCACCCACCTCGATCTTGACCATTCTTACAGGCATAAGTTGGAAATCTCAGAGTTGTTTTGATTTGCATTTTTCTGATGACTAAGGATGTTGAACATTTCCTTAAGTGTCATTCAGCCATTTTATCTTCCTCTGTTGAGAGTTCTCTGTTTAGGTCTGTACCACATTTTTTTTTTATTGGATTATTTGTTCTTTTGATGACCAATTTCATGACTTCTTTGTATATGTTGGAGATCAGACCTCTGTCTGATGTGTGGTTAGTGAAGATCTTTTCCCATCTGTAGGCTGTCGTTTTGTCTTGTTGACTGTGTTCTTTGCTTTACAGAAGCTTCTCGGTTTCAGGAGATTCCATTTATTAATTGTTTCTCTCAGTGTCTGTGCTGCTGGGGTTCTATTTAGGAAGTGGTCTCCTGTGCCAATGCGTTCAAGTGTACTTCCCATTTTCTCTTCTATGAAGTTCAGTATGGTTGGTTTTATGTTGAGGTTTTTGATTCATTTGGACTTGAGTTTTGTGCATGGTTATAGATATGGGTCTATTTTCATTCTTCTACATGTTGATACCCAGTTATGCAAGCACCATTTGTTGAATATGCTTTTTTTTCCATTTGATACTTTTTTTCCATTTGAAAAAAATCAGGTGTTTGTAGGTGTGTGGATTGATATCCAGGTCTTCCATTCGATTCCATTGATCCTCCTGCCTGTTTTTATGCCAATACCAGACTGTTTTCAGTACTGTAGCTCTGTAGTAGAGTTTGAAGTCAGAGATTGTGTTGCCTCCAGAAGTTCTTTTATTGTACTGGATTGTTTTGGCTATCCTGGTTTTTTTGCTTTTCCATATGAAGTTGTGTATTGTTTTTTCAAGGCCTGTGAAAAATTTTGCGGGGATTTTGATGGGTATTGCGTTGAATCTGTAGATTGCTTTTGGTAATATTGCCATTTTTACTCTGTTAATTCTACCTACCCGGGAGCATGTGAGATCTTTCAATTTTCTCGTGTCCTCTTCAATTTCTTTCTTCAAAAATTTAAAGTTCTTGTCATACAGGTCTTGTTTGGTTAGAGTTACTCCTAGATATTTTATGCTATTTGTGGCTATTGTGAAGGGTATTGATTCTCTGATTTCTTTCTCAGTCCATTCATCAACTGTGTAAAGGATGGCTAATGATTTTTTTTAGTTAATCTTGAATTCTGTTACATTACTGAAGGTGTTTATGAGTTGTAGAAGTTCCTTGGTAGAATTTTGGGGTCGCTTATGTGAACTATAATATCATCTGCAAATAGTGAGTGTTTGACTTCTTCTTTTCAGATTTGTATCCCCTAAATCTCCTTTTGTTGTCTTATTGCTCTAGCTAGAAACTCAAGTACTATGGTGGATAGATATGGAGAGAGTGGACAACCTTGTCTTGTTCCTGATTTCAGTGGGATCGCTTTGAGTTTCTCTCCACTTAGTTTGATGTTGGCTGTTGGCTTGCTGTATATTGCATTATTATGTTTAGGCATGTTCCTTGTATCCCTGCTTTCTCCAAGACCTTTATCATGAGGAGACATTGTATTTTGTTAAAGGCTTTTTCAGCATCTAATGAGATGATCATGTGGTTTTTATTTTTCAGTTAGTTTATATGTGGATTACATTGACAGATTTTTGTATGTTGAACCATCCCTGTGTCTCTAGGATGAACCTAACTTGATCATGGTGGATGATTTTTTCTGATGCGTTCTTGAATTATGTTTGCCAGTATTTTATTGCATATTTTTACATCAATGTTCATGAGTGAGATTGGTCTGTAACTTTCTTTCTTAGTAATGTTTTTGTATGGTTTGGGTATTAGGGTAGTTGTAGCCTCATAAAAAAGAGGTTGACAATGTTCCTTCTGTTTCTATTGGGTGAAAAATTTGAGTATTGGTTATCTCTTATTTGAAAATCTTGTTGAATTCTGTGCTAAAACCATCTGGTCCTGGGCTTTTTTGGGTTGGGAGACTTCTGATGACTATTTCTATTTCTTTAGCAGTTATAGGTCTATTTAATTTTCGTATCTGGTCTTTATTTAATTTTGGTAAGTGATATTTATCCAGAAAGTTGTCCATTTCCTTTAAGTTTTCCAATTTTGTGGAGTACAGGTTTTTGATATATGAACTGATGATTCTCTGGTTTTTCTCTGTGTCTGTTATTTTTCCCCCTTTTCACTTCTGATTTTGTTAATTTGGATATTCTCTCTCTGACTTCTGGTCAATTTGCATAAAGTTTTGTCTGTTTTTTTTTTTTTTTGATTTTCTCAAAGAACCAAGTCTTTGTCTTATTGATTCTTTGTATTGTTTTCTTTGTTTCTATTTTGTTGATTTCAGTTCTCAATTTAATTATTTCCTGCCATCTAGTCCTTCTGGGTGAGATTGCTTCTTTTTGTTCTAGAGTTTTCAGTTATTCTGTTAACTCACTAATGTGGGATTTTCCCAGCTTCTTTATGCAGGCATTCAGTACTATGAACTTTCCTCTTAACACTGCTTTCATTATGTCTCATAAATTTGGGTATGTTATGTGTTCATTTTCATTGAATTTTATGAAGTCTTTAATTTTTTCCTTTATTTCTTCCTTGACCCATTGATGAATCTGGTGATCACTGTTTAATTTTCGTGTGTTTGTGGGCTTTCTGAAATTAGTGTTGCTGTTGAATTCTAATTTTAATTCATGGTGATCTGATAAGATACATGGGATTATTCCAATTTTTTATATCTGTTGAGGTTTGTTTTGTTACCTAGTATGTGGTCAGTTTTTGAGAAGGTTCCATGAGGTGCTGAGAAGAAGGTATATTCTTTTATGATTGGATGGAACTATAGGTGTTAGTTAAGTCCATTTGAGTCATAGCATCTATTAGTTCCCTTATTTCTCTGTGAACTTTCTGTCTGACAGACCTGTCCAGTGGTGAGAGTGAGGTGTTGAAGGCTCCCGGGTTTAATGTGTGATGTAAGCTGTAGTAGTGGTTTTCTTTTTCTGTCTGAAGTTTCAGGAGCCCAATGTCTTTTATCTTCATTTTTTATCAGTATGCTGGCTTTCCAGACTCTCAACAAAAGAACCCGTTTAGCTCTCATTATGGTGTTTTAGGGCACCTGTAGTCCACAGTGCTAAATTCCTCATATTTCTCCGACAGTATATGAGCACATGATCAGACTTTCATAGTAGCAGGTCCTCCTAGTACAAGTCCTCTGTACAGTTTAAGGAGAGAAGAACTCACAGAGATCTGCCCACCTCTGCCTCCTGAGTGCTAGAATTAAAGGTGTGTGCCACCCCACCCAGCCCTGAGGAAGTTCTTAACTTCATGGAGCGTACATCAAAGAAGGGGCCCCATTTCCCAACATTATTACATAACAGATATTCAACAAGGTTTCTCTTGTGTCCCTCATTGTATACATGACAGCCTCACTCTCACCAGCCCCGGTACCCACAAAAAGATACACAGGAGCTTTCTACCTCTAAGGATCAACTCTGACTCCTAATGACTGTGACCTCCTTTTCTAGATACTCAAGTATTTGAAATCTTCATTTTTAGAATGTTATCACGTTTCGAAATCAGTCTTGTAGGGAGTAGATCATAGATGCGCTTATTTTTTTCATGTATAAAAATCAGAATGCTATTTTTCTAGATTTGTTTCCTCAGCCCTTTTTCTGTGTGCCGTGATTCCTCAAAGATTACTGACAGCAGCTCCTAGATTACATCTGTGAAGTCTCCGGCGCTCTGGGATATAATTTGTTTAGGCCTAGAGACTCGGACTCATTTGAAACAGCAAGATGGTCTTGTGCTATCGCCTTACCTATCTTATGCTTCAATTTCTTCTAAACTACATTTCTTCAACCCTCCTGAGTCCAAAGATTTCTCTCCTTGATAAAGAAGATGGAAATACAATAGGAGCGGAGATACATGACTTTCTCTTGGTTGTTTGCGAGTGTTTTATCATCTGCCCCAAGCAATGAGCCTGTGTATTTTTGTCTCATCTTTTTTACTTTGATTGTAGCTGATAATGGGTATTTATGTGTTTCTGAGCCTTGAGATGAACATTCAAGCTCATTTTACATCAGTTTATTGGGGGAAAGTAGCTCTCCTATCATGTATGTTCAATTCAACCCACTGTACATCTTGAGGGAGGCCTCTGAAGCCATGCAGGATCAGTGTTGGCTGTCCTGCTTCCTATATCAGCAAGACCATAGACAAATTCATCAGCATCTCTGAACCTGAGTTCTTTACCTGTAAGGCAGGGGTAAACATTTATGAATATTTATGTCCTACGGCTTGAGAGTATAAATGGTTCATTACACATAAAGGACTTAGTATGTGGCACACGCATGGTCTCCACCGTAGCCACACTGCCCACTATCACTGCTGTCGCCGTCACTTTTAAGGTAGTTCAGTCATCTTTCCAAGTGCTCGTAGTCTGAGCTCATCAGAGCGCTTCCTGGTCAGCTGTCGTGGGTCTCATCACTAGGGCACAGCTGGCCCAGTTCTTTGTATTGTCTGTCTTCACATGCCCAGCGACAATTGTGAAAGCTAATTTGAAAGACAATGAAATGGGCCCCTCGAAGATGGAATAGCATACAACATGCTCATGGCGGCACTGAGTGTTTTACAGAGACTCGGCTCAGTCTGGCTGGAAGAGGACCAGGAATCCGAGTGATCAGGGTACCTGCTTTACAATCTAACCCTTCTCCGGCTTAGGCTGAGTGGTCAGTGGGAAACCTACCTTGGTCCCCAGATGAGGCTAGACAGTTCTGTAGATATTACTGTCTTGTCATATCAAGGAAGCGTAAGCTTGGAATGACGGAGCGAGCCCTGAGCTTATCAGACTCTCAGGCGCCGTAGGGCACTTGGTGAAATCTTTGGAAGAATTGGCTGAGCTGCTGTGGGGAGAGACCCATGGTGGGCTTCCTTTGGTGTGGCGTTCTTCACAATCTTGGTCTTCTCTGATAGGAGAAAGAACTGGAGTAACTCAGATCTTCTCTCTCTCTCTCTCTCTCTCTCTCTCTCTCTCTCTCTCTCTCTCTCTCTCATCAGGATACTGGCGTACTGGAGACTCACAGAAGTGCCATTGCCTGGTGAGAGGGTCTCACATTATCCTAACCATGCCTGAGGTTGTTGGGTCAATCTGCCTAATGGAGAAAGACTATTGAAAAAAATGGGTTTGTGCTTGATTCTGCAGCCAAATCCTCTAATCAGCCTTATTGCCTATAATCACAGAGTTGACATTTTTAATCTCTGTTTGTCTCCAGAACCATCTTCCTCAGTAGCTCTTAGATTAAGAAGGGAAGAAGGTATTTTTTTTTAATTGATGCTCTTCTGCTTAGATATTGCAATCACTTCGTGGCAAGGTCAGAAATAGCAGTTAGCGCTTTTCTTTACCTGCAGGTAAGAGCCTCTTTAGGAAGCCTGTGACAGATGAGCTGGTCTCCTTCCTCCCAGGGAAAAATCTGCTCTTCCTTCTACCTTCATCACAGTTAAACAAACAGAAAGGCAAACAGCTAGGCAGGACATACATCTAGAAGCCAGGGATGGAGAAGGATCTATTGGCAGCACCTGGCAGAGAGAAACGATGAACTGAACCGCCTGGATAGTGACTCTCAGGGACTGGGACATGAGGCTCTGAAAGCTTTGGTTTTGTCTTTAAGATTTTTACTCTCGATTCAATTATGTGTATATGTGTGTGTGTGTGTGTGTGTGTGTGTATACATGAATGCAGAGACCTTAGGAGTCCAGAAGAGGTCCCTGGACACCGTGGACTTGGAGTTACAGGTGTCTGCGAATGGCCAGATGTGGGTGCTGGGAGCCACTGTCTGGTGAAGAACCCCTCCAAATATGACAAGATTTCAACACCACTTAAAAATCAAACCAATTGACAATAATAGATGGGCCCAGCATGAGGAATCAAGAGAGTTCTTGCGAGCTGCAAAGTTAGTGCCAGGGAACGTGAGTCCTGAGTATTCTTTAGGATTCCTGTGGGAGACTGGCATTTCCAGAGGCCAGATGCCATAATGAAATCTCAATCCCAGACTAATGAGACATTTATTGGTCAGTTGCTCTGTGCTGTCATTGTATTTGATACTGGAGATGCCCCTGGCCTCCCAGGAGATGGTGGAAGAAATGAAAAAGAGAAATTCACAACGCTGTAAGTGTCAGCAGATGACGGGCGGCCCAGCTGCAGCTGACCCAGGAGCTGAAAGGAAGGTCGGGAAATCTCGTGGGGGCGGTTATGTCTTGGTCGGATTTGGAAGTGGCAAGATAGAGGTGGGCATTCAAGGAACAAGGAAGAACAGTCTAGACTAGAGGCTGGGGCACAGGAAAGAACTCAGGCTGGGATTCAGAGACCTACAGGAGGGTCAGCTCATTCAGAGAAGTAACTCCGAAGTCTGAGTCTGTAGAAGAAGTGAAAAGAGGGGGAGTTGGCATCTGTCTATAATTCCAGCATCTGGGAGGAAGAGGCAGAAAGACCATGAGTTTGAGGATAGCCTGAATTACACAGTGAGACCCTGTTTCAAGAATAGAAATTTTAAAAAAAAGAAAAAAAGTGAAAGAGGTCTTGGTGATGTCATCAGGCTAGAGAACTCTCCTGGATGTTTGATTTTAAGCGTGTGAAGCCTGAGACAATTAAAAAAAGATATCATGCTTCCTTTCCCATCTCTCTCCCTGAATCCCTGAAAGAGGAAGCTTCTGCCTCGCTCCATTTTTCCCACTTCTCCCCTTCCCCCTTCAGTCTCTCTCTCTCTCTCTCTCTCTCTCTCTCTCTCTCTCTCTCTCTCTCTCTCTCTCTCTCCCCCCCCTTCCCTCCTTTTCTCTCTCCTTCCTTTCCTTCACACTAAATAAATATACAACCTCAAAAAAATGTCATTAGGGTCCTCTGGGACTCTGGGGGAGCGCAGGGAGTATGTGATCAGGAGGTCAGCGGGACAGGGGAAGAGTGTTGTCGATTCTTCTGGATGTTTGGGGACCAGGCTCGGGACAACGTAAGAATAATTCTAAAAGGGAGAGTGAACCTCGTGCAGTAGCCAGGATTGGGGAGGGGGAGGCAGTTTAGTTTTCTATGTTACATTTTAATAATAGTCATTTGTAACTGCATAATGAAATTTGTGCACAAAAGTTCATTTCCAGCAGAATAATCTCTAACTGATAGGCAGCGCCTCGGTAGGATTTGGCCAGGTTTTAATTTCAGTTTGAATAAATAATGTAAGATACGAGGCTGGGTGAGATAAAAGGAAATCTCAGCGCTTTCATCTCTCCATGATGGAAATAATAACTACTTTATTTCAAAACAAGTTTCCAATTAGTTTCTGTGAAATATTATTATCCTCCCTTCCCAGATATTGGAGCTCATTTGGAAACTTAATTTTGATAATATATAAACATTTCTGAAACTCACTCTACAGGAATGACAGTTATATCTGGAAGGAGGAAAGTGCTGCCGGGCTATAACTGTATTATTTGGAACCATTCTAAATAATAGTAAAAATAATGAAAGAGAATCAATCAAAGAACCGCCCCCATTCCGTGGCTTTTTCTGACCTTGTGAGGACTCTTCACCAGAGAGCGTGGATCTGTGCCACTTGCCCCAAAGTCACATAGAGGATTTTGTTTGTTCTTTCTCTTTAAGGAACATTTATACTTCACATGCCAACTTTATCTCACTTAGGAAGGTGATATTATGTTAACAATTAATAATACATTTATGTTACACGAATTCTAGTTGATCTTAATAATAAAAACTAAGAGTCAGATATTAGGGGGCGAGAGCTGAGAGATCAGAGAAGCAGAGCAGCCAGCTACTAGAGCGTTCTCTCACCTCTACTCATGCTCAGACAGAAAGGACAGTCCTGTCTTCACACTGTCTCTTCAGACTTACTGCCTAGACTGCAGTGAACTCCTGTCTCCTCCTGCCTTAGATTCCTCTTTTTTCCCAGCCATATCACTCCTGCCTCCACCTCCCGAGTGCTGGGATGAAAGGCCTGTGAACCCAAGTGCTGGGATTTATGTGTGAGCTCTGTTTCCCTTTCAGACAGATTCAATCTTGTGTAGCTCAGGGTGGCCTTGAACTAACAGAGGTCTCTCTGCCTCTGTCTCCTGAGTCCTGGGATTAAAAGTGTGTGCCACCACTTCCTGGCCTCTAGTGACTTAGGTCTTTACTCTGATTTTCAGGCAAGCTTTATTTGTTAAAACACAAACACAATACTGGTATGAATTTACATGGTAAAATTATTGAGTACCAACCGTGTGCTGGATGCTGTGATTTTCATGGGATTTGCATGGTGTGTTAAGATGTGTGACTTCTGCTGACAGAGGATTCATGAAGAGAATGAGGCAGGCATTAAAATTAGCTTAACCCATCCCCATTTATGTATGTGTATGTGTATTCAATAAAAATACAAGGTATTAGTGATAGGCAAATACATAAAACAGGCATGTTTGAACTTGTCACATTGGACAGGGATAGACTTTGATAGAATTCAGTTAAGATGAGTATAGTTTGCCTGGAATATAGACTGACCTGCTTTAACAAATATACTAAATTGCAGCAGCCTTGCTGAAGTAGGCCTCTTCCCACCATACCGTCCAGAGGCTCGAGGTCAGTGGGAAGCTCTGTTAGCCTCGACACTTGGCTTCTCAGGCCACTCCTGTGGGTTCCATACAGAGGCAACAGGAGCGAGAATGCCATTGTCTTTCAAGAGCTGGCTTGTTGCTCAGCTAGAACCCAGCTAGCTACATGGCTATACCTAGCCCAGGAAGGTCTAGGGATGTCAGGTGCTGGTGCACAAGAGGTAAAAGGGAGGCAAGATGGGAGTGGACGAGGGTAGTTTGTCACATGTCACCTTTCTATGAAGGTGGGAAATCACACGTGCTAAGGTCATGTGACCAGAGAGTGTGGGGGCTTTGACAAAAAGGAGGATGCTTGAATCTGAGGGGACAGTTGTGGGCAAGATGTGAGCAGACAAACTGCGTGAAGTCTAAGGTTCAAGGGAGGAGAGGGATGGGAAGCTACTGGGGTGAATGCAGAGGGGGGGCCTCTTCTCTGTCTTGAAGAGATTTGAAGAGAGCGTGAGCCACAGCTTGGGGGATGGACTGGAGGGTACTTAGCCGTTCTACTGCTTGGGACACTGTGCCGGGTGCAGGACTTAGGCCTGTCCATCTCCACCCTCCCGGAATCTGCATTTGGGAGAAGAAGGGAGAAATCTCAGGGGTGGAGGCTTCAGGAGAGAAGTGTCCATGGCAACCTGCCTCGAGCTGGAGAGGCCCCTGCTTTGCCTAAACTGCAGTCTTGCTCTTCTTAAGACCCCAACAATGAGTTTCATCAAGATGGTTGTGTATTCTCCTGTATATTTCCTTAAATTGAGGTGAAATTCACATAAAATACCATTTCGCTGTGTACAGTTCGGTGGCATTTGCTATGCTGAGAGCCCTGTCTCTCGTTCCAATGCCTTTCCACTCACAAGGGATCTATACCTATTAAGCATTCTTGCCTTTGCCAGCTATTTGTCTGGTTTCCTTCTGCCAACTTATGTTCTGGGCATTTCAGATGAGTGGAATCTTTTGTCCTGTAACCTCCAATGACCAAATTCTTTCACTTAGCATGGTGTCTTGAGTTTCCTGTGTGTTAGCACGTTTCTAACCTGTCCTTCTCATGGCATAAATAGAATACATTTGATTTGTTCACTCACTGGTAGGTGGATAGATATTTGAACTCTTTCTCCTTTTTCACCCTTGTGAATCGTGGCTTGGTGATATTCATCTCCACTCAGTTTAGCCCAAAGAAAGCTTCTCACTCTGTGTGGGGGAAGCAGATTGGAGAAGAGGCAGACTAACCGGGTTCTGGGCTCACCCAGCATGCATTAGCACCTGCTTGTGTCCTGCCTCAGGACATATGTAAGGTCCAGACTGCTGCCGTCCACCACTGAGGGTGTCATGTGTTTGTAGGGGGAAGGGTTGCTTATTGGTTCCGGGCCTCCCTGCTAGCTTAAACATGAAATAATCACATAGAAACTCTATTGATTAAAACACTGCTTGGCCCATTAGCTCTAGCTTCTTATTGGCTAACTCTTACATCTTAATTTAATTCATCTCCATTAATCTGCATCACCATGAGGTTGTAGCCTACCAGCAAAGTTGCAGCACTTGTATCTCCGGCTGTTGCTCCATGGCATCTCTCTGAGTCCGCCTTCCTTCTCCCAGCATTCAGTCCAGTTCCTCTCCCAGCCCCCCTCCCCAACTTTTGCCCTATCAACAGGCCAAGGCAGTTTCTTTATCCATTAACGCATAAAAGCAACACATAGACAGAAGGACCTCCCACACCATGTGTTTTCCATTTTACTGTCATCATTTCTTTGCTCTAGCCCAGCTCTTGGAGTTTCCACCCCCTCTAGCAGCTTTCACGCCTAGGCTTCTCTTTCCTACTTCTCTGTCACTCATACTGGGAATCCCTACCTCCCCCGAGCGACTCTGCACCTTGTGTGTGTCACCTGTCTCCCTCAGCACAGTTTCATTGAGTGAAGTAGGACTGTTGCAGTGAATGGGAAGCCTCTGTGACGCACAACAGGGGAGGTTGGCTCATTCTTCTTGGTCATCTCTTAGCTCATTGTCTCAGCCATTCCCACTTCCCAACGAGTGTGTATGAAGACCCCGCTCTTTATAGAAAAATTGTGTATTGGTAAGATGCATACACGGATGAGCTCTGGCTTTTTGAAAGCTCATTTAAAAGGCAGCATAAACAAAGAAAACCCAAGACAAGAACCTTGGAACTTAGTAGAGATATAGTCAAGGTGATATCAGAGCTGGGTCAAAGCAGGTGGCCAAGGGTCCTGTAGAACTCTCCAGGGCACTTAGGGTAGGGGCTTCTTAACTTGAGGTTCCCCTTGGACTCCATAGAATTAAAAAGCACACTTTAAAAATTTGCATCTTAGGGCCTATCCATCACCACAACACTCAGCCTCAAACCATTCATAAACAGCCACGTGATTGGAAGGCTGCCCCCCCCCCCCCCCCCCCCCCCCCCCCCCCCCCCCCCCCCCCCCCCCCCCCCCCCCCCCCCCCCCCCCCCCCGCCCATGAGCCTCTCATTCCCCAGGTGCCATAAACTCACACTTCTACAAGTGCAGTGTTTGGTTCTCTCTGCTTTTCCTCCCTCCAGATGAAGAAAACAAGGAAGGGGAGTTCATCCAAGGCCACTTATCACTTTTATGGAGGAGCCAGAATCAACTCCTACCCTTTGAGTTTCCAGCCCGTTGCTTAGTTACCCAACCTCCCTGCCTCTTCCACTATTCCGCAGCTGAGCAGGCACTTAATAATCATAATTGATGGTTCTGGCTGGAAGGGAGGGCTCAGAGTGTTTCTGGGGAGTTTGTTTTCACAGATAAATCTTGCTCTTCCTGTGGTCAATACCCTGTGTGCGTTTGCTTTGGAGAGGACCATCCCTGTCTCAGTTCTCAGTGGGGGTTTTTGTAGCTGTGCTGATGATTTTGATTTGTTCTCTCTCTCTCAGTTATCCTTTTTCTGGTGGGGGAGGCTGGTTCCTGTTTATACATTTTAGAAGAGAGAGATGTTGTCTCTCCTCTTTGTCCGTTTGCTCGTCTCACAATGACAATTTTTAGAAACGGAGTACAGTTGAGAAAATGTTAATGATATTCCTCCAGAAATACCCCCTCCTTCTGGTACAGACTGAGTCCTGAGATCAACCCCAGGTGTCGTTCCTCAGAAGCTGTCCCCCACCCTGCCCCATGTCTGAGACTGTTTCTCACTGGCCCGGCGCTTCTAGAATAGGCTAAACTAGGGGGATAGTGAGCCTTGCCTTGCCAGCTCTGTCTAGTAACCAGACTTGAGCTAAATAAAAGTGAAAATAAAACCTAATGGGAAAAGGGGAGAGAAAATATGACAGTATAGAGAACTACAAGACCACAAATCAATTGCCAGAGAGGGAACTTCTGGTATGTCCTGAAGGCCATAGAGAAGTCAATGAATAATTCTTCCTGGGGAAGAGAAAAAGAATCATCCAGACTCGAGCGAGGGTTAAGGACACATGTAGTGGGGCAAAGGATTTGGGTTTGATCCCCAGCACCTATGTAATAAAATCTGGGCATGGTGTCATTGGCTTATAAACTAGGTGTGGGGGAAACAGGGTCAGGAGATTCTTGGGGCTGGCTGGCTAGCCAACCTTAGCCCAGGTAGATAGTTCAGGCCAGCGAGATACTCTGCCTCAATAAAACAATAACAAAACACAGTGCATGGCATCTGAGGAACACCGGCTAAAATTGACCTTTGGCCTTCATATGCATGTACACACATGTGAGTGTGGACCTGCACACACAAGTGCACATTCTCTCTCTCTCTTACACACACACACACGCGTGCACACAAGCACACGTGCATGTACGCACACACACATACATACATGTACACACACATGCATGTATACAACACACGCACACATACACGCACACACACACACGCACACAATTAGAATCTTAAAAAATGAGGATGCTTTTACCAATGAGTAAAGTTAGGCTTTGGGTCTGATGAGCTCAGGAGTGTTTTATGCCAGACATGAGGATGGGTAATCTGGGCAGTAAGAACTTTAAGGTACAGGGGAGGGGTAAAAAGAGGTGTGCTGACCAAGGGAGGACACCTGAAGGGGCCAGGCTGGCCAAATTTGAGGAGGCCATTCCAGATTATATCAGAGGACCCATCTACTCATCCTTTAAAGTGGATAAAGGAAGAAGAGAAAGTCAGAGTCAGAGGGAGGCTTGAAGGTGGCGTGTTTCTGGCTTTGAAGATGGAAGAGGGGTCGCTCGAAGCTGGCAGAGGGGAGGAAGCCCATGGCCCCGGGGCCTGCACAGAGCGTATTTATCTTAGGGCTCGACTCTATCATTCCATCACTTAAAAATCCAGCCTGACTTGTCTTTGTCCTGGATTGGCTGGTTGGCTGACATATTATCTAGCTGTTGGGGGAACAGAGCGACAGCCTCTAAATCTAAAAGGGTTTTATAAAGTAGCCATTGACTAGTTGTTTTCTGTTACTGTCACACTGATGACAGGAAGAAATATGATAACATTTCGACAAAGGCAATTTAAGGTAAACATTAGGAAGAGTCTTCTTATCAGTAAAATTTATTTGTCTACAACAGCCTTCCAATTTATAGGTTTGGTTAGACAACGATACTAACAGTCAAAGGAAGAAAGGCTGTTCCCGAAACAAACAAACAAACACAGCCAGAAAATAAATTCAGCCAGAAAACTTATTGGGAAGACCAAGGGAGCTGCATCTGTGTTGATCACGATATTCGCAACTAGAGATACGGTTCTGGAAGAGTTAGTTTGGGAACCTGATTACCTGGAAGGATTTTGATACAGGCTACACCTGCCAGCATTCTTGGCAAAGGCTACCTGTGATGGGCAGAATAATGTTCCCCAAAGAGCTTGACTTCCCAGTCCCAGGAGGCTGTGTCTTCTGTTACACAGCAAGGAAGAACACAGGCTGAAGATGGAACTAAGTTTGCCTATTAGTTGCTCTTATGGGGGGTCACCTGGGATTATGTTAGAGGACCCAATCTAATCATGCTGTCAAGTGGAAAAGGGAACCAAAAGAGAAAATCAGAGGGAGGCTGGAGAGTGATGTGCTTTTGGCTTCGAAGATGGAACAGGGGTCCTTAGAAGCCGGCAGAGGTAAGGAAGCCCACGGCCCCAGAGTCTGCACAGAGCACGCTGCAGCGGTGTCAGGGCCTCGATTTTAGCCCAAGAAGACCTCATTTGGACTCTTGACCATCAGAACTCAAGACCACAAGCTTACTTGTTTTGACACACCAGGTTGATGGCAATATGGTCCAGTGGCAACCAGAAACCAAAAGGGGCCAAGATGGTTCAATGAGTGATGGACTTGTGGAGAAGTTTTGCTTTGGGACAGTCAGAAATTGGGTGGGAATATGTGGGCTCAAATGTTACTGTTTCCCCTTTTCCACACTAAATTTTTCTGGGGGGATAGTTTCAGAATTCTAGAAAAGTTACAAAGTTTATAAAGGATATTTATGTGCCCTATAGACCCCCTTAAGGTTAAAATTTTAACAGACTTGCTTCAGCGGTTTCTCTCCAGATAAAAATAGTCTATAAATATAGCTCATGCTACACACAAATGCTATATGGATATAATGAATATTCTAGCATCGTGTCTCTTTCTACTCACATATGCACACATGCATATTCATGTGTGTGGATGATTTATTCTCTCTGAACTAGTTGAGAGGAAACTACAGGTGTGACGTTCCCTTCTATTCAAACACTCCCTTGTGTCGCTAAAGACAAAACCTTCTCTTACATACCTAGGATACAGTGATCAAAATCAGGAAATGTAAATTTTCAAAGGACCATTGGTACAATTAACAGGAAAGAGAATTTTCTTTTGGTTCAATACTGCATTTTGCATTTACACCTTATGGTTTGTTAGTCTCCTTTTAGTCTGAAACAGTAATTCAGCCTGACTTGGTCTTTCCTGAGTCCCACAGTTTTTGAAGAGCACGGGTTATATAATAGAATGTCACCCAGTCTGGTTTTGTGATGCTTCTGTGTGATTAATAGTCAAGTAATGTATTTTTGGCAGAAGTACATGGCGTTGGCACCATACCCATCTCTCTGCATGTGGTCAGGCAATACTTGGTGAAGCTGTGCCTGACGTGATATATTGTTCTCGTGGTATTTAGTACATACATGACGGGGAGATATTTTGTGACAGGAAGCTGGCTTCTCCATGATACTTTCATTTAATAGTTGTAATTCTTGCCTAAATCAAATAATGTGATAATGGCTAAAATTTGGTAATTTTATAATGATTTAAATTTTAAGTGTATGTCTCTAAGAGATAAAGATTTTAAAGCATCACCCCAATACCTTCATAGTATTGAAAACCAAAGAACCTCCTTAAGATAAACAAGTATATCACTTGTCTCAATGAATGATTTAAGAAAATGTCTTATTTTTAGATAATGCTAGACTCACAGGAGAATTTCAAAAGCAGCGTAGAAGGTTGCTATGGATCGTCAGTATGTGGAATATGTGACTCATGTGGAAAGGGTTGATATTATAATATTTTTTAGACTTGTTTTTAATCACGTGTCTATGTGTAGATTTATGCACATGTGGTCGCACGTGTCCATGGAATCTAGAAGAGGGTGCTGTGTTCCTTGGAGCTGTAGGTAAAGCCTAACATGGGCGCTGTAAACTGGACTCTTGAACTGTGCAGGAGTAGTAGCCCATGCTCTTAACCACGGAGCCTTCTCTCCAGCTCTTGATGAACAGGACTTTTGTTCTTTTCTTTTTTTATTAAGAATTTTTAATACAATCTTTTCTTATTTTACATAGCTATCCCTCTTCCCACTTCCTCCTTTCCTTCCATTTCCTTCACCTTCCCTCCACCCCATTTCCCCATCCATTCCTCAGAAAGAGTAAGGCTTCCCATGGGAGTCAACAAAGCCAGGCACTTCACTCTGAGGCAAGACCAAGGGCTCCTGTATCTAGGCTGAGCAAGGTTTCCCTCCAGTTCAAACACTAGGGATAAATCCTGGTCCCACTGCTAGTGGCCCCACAGACTGTCCAAGCCTCATAACTGTCCCCCACATTCAGTGGGCCTAATTTGATCCTATATAGGTTTGCTTGCTATCAGTCCAGAGTCAGTGAGCTCTCACTAGCTGAGGTCAGCTGTTTCTGTGGGTATCAACAACATGGTCTTGACCCTTTTGCTCATATTATCTCTCTTCCCTCTCTTGGGCTGGTCTCAGGTAGCTCGGCCCAGTGCTTTGCTGTAGATCTCTGTATCTGCTTCTATCAGTGGCTGGTTGAAGATTCTGTGATGACAATTAAAGCAGCCATCAGCTGATTACAGGAGAAGGCCAATGTAGGCGTCCTCTCCACTGTTGCTTAGAGTCTTAGCTGGGGTCATTCTTGAGGATTCCTGGGAACTTCCCTAGTGCTGTGTTTCTCAATAGCCATTTAATGGCTCCCTCAATCAAGATATTTCCTTCCTTTCTCTCCCTCACTGTTCTTCCCCCTTTTTGAGGATCCCATTCCCTCATGTTCTCCTCCTCCCTCCTCTTCTCCCCTTCTTCTTCCCTTCCTCCTAATTTTCTCAGGAGGTCCTGTCTGTTTCCCCTTCCCAGGGGATCCATTATGTCTCTCTTAGGGTTCTCCTTGTTATCTAATCTCTGGGATTGTGGACTATAGGCTATTATCCTTTTCTTTATATCTAGTATCCACTTATGAGTGAGTACATATTATATTTGTTTATCTGGGTCTGAGTTACCTCACTCAGGATGACTTTTCAGTTCCATCCATTTGCCTGCAAATTTCAAGATGTCATTTTTTTTTAACCACTGAGTAGTACTCCATTGTGTGTGTAAATGTGCCACGTTTTCTTTATCCATTCTTCAGTTAAGGTGCATCTAGGTTGTTTCCAAGTTCTGGCTATTACAAATAATGCTGCTGTAAACATAGTTGAGCAAATGTCCTTGTGGTATGATTGTGCATCCTTTGGGTATATGCCCAAGAGTGGTATTGCTGGGTCCTGAGGTGGATTGAGTTCCAATTTTCTGAGAAACCGCCATAATGGTTTTCAAAGTGGCTGTACAAGTTTGCACTCCCACCAGCAATGGAGGAGTGTTCCCCTCACACCTTATCCTCTCTAGCATAAGATATCATTGGTGGTTTTGCTCTTAGCCATTCTGTCTGGTATAAAATGTTATCTTAGAGTCCTTCTGATTTGCATTTCCCTGATGGCTAAGAATGTAGAGCAGTTCCTTAAGTGTCTTTCAACTATTTGCAATTCTTCTGTTGAAAATTCTCTGTTTAAATCTGTACTCCATTTTTTTGATTGGATTATTAGGTAATTTGATATGTAGTTTCTTGAATTCTTTATATATTTTGGAGATTAGTCCTCTGTTTGATGTGGGGTTAGTGAAGATTTTTTTCCATTAAGCAAGCTGCCATTTTGTCTTAGTGACTGTGTCATTTGCCTTACAGGAGCGTCTCAATTTCAGGAGGTCCCATTCATTAATTGTTGCTTTCAGTGTCTGTGCTACTGGTGTTATATTTAGGAAATGATTTCCTGTGTCCATGTGTTCAAGGCTACTTCCCACTTCCTCTTCAATGAGGTTATGTGTGACTGGATTTATGTCGAGGTCTTTGATCCATTTGGATTTAAGTTTTGTGCATGGGAATGATATAGACCTATTTGCATTCTTTTACATGTTGACATCCAGTTATGCCAGCACCATTTGTTGAAGATGCTTTCTTTACCCAGTTATATAATTCTAGCTTCTTTGTTAAAAATCAGGTGTTCATAGATGTGTAGATCAATATCAGAGTCTTCTATTCAATTCCATTGGTCTATATCTGTCTGGTTTTAGGCTAATACCAAGCTGTTTTCATTACCAAAGCACTATAATTGAGGTGATGCCTCTGGAAGTTTCTTTATTGTACAGGATTGTTTTGGCTATTCTGTTTTTTTTATTTTTTATTGTTTATTTTTTTTACATATAAAGTTGAGTATTGTTCTGTCAAGGTCTATGAAGAATTGTGCGGGGATTTTGATAGGGATTGCATCTGCAAATAATAAAAGTTTGACTTCTTTTCCAGTTTGTATCCCTTTGCTCTCCTTTTGTTGTTATTTTCCCTGTTTGGGTTTTGCACATACTCTGTTAGCTATACACCTAAAAATTTAATTTGGGGTATTATTATACATGAGTTATTTTAAAATTTGATTCTATTTTTTGATTTCTAACATGGAGACAAGTTGACTTTGTATCTTATTAATTTGACAAAGTAAAATGCTAGTTCTAAGAAGTATTTTTCTTTTAATATTTTGGCATTTTCGATTCTGACAATCATGTTATCTATTAATGGAGACTTTTTTTTTTATCTCTTCCTTTTTGCTCTGTCAGCCTTGATTTGTATTTCTTCCTTTATATCAAGGGTTAGAACTTATGCAATGTGGAAATTTAATTAATTGCCAAATGCTGAATGAAAGTCATGGAAGAAGATCGTTTAAGGAGAAAACCAGTCCATACGCTACTGCTTCCTCCTTTTCCTGTTCACACTGTAAATTGTGCCGTGTGTTGGTGAATCTTCAAGTATTAAGCTAGCATTCCCCACACAAATTCCACTTGGTTGTAAGTATTAAGCTAGCATTCCCCACACAAATTCCACTTGGTTGTGAGGAATTCTTAATTTTTAAAAAAAATTCTGTATGTATGCATGTTTTGCCTACATACATGTTTGTGTACCACATGAGTGCCTGGTGCCTGTAGAGGCCTGAAGAAAGGAGGTGGGTCCCTGGGACTGAAGTTACTGACTGGTGGGAGCTGCCACATAGGAATGGGAAATGACAGTCGGTGCTCTTAACTTCTGAGACATCTTTCTAGTACCGTAACTATTTATCCTTGAGAAAATACTATCATAACATCATAATTAATCTAACTACACTCCTCTTACAGGTGTCTATCCAGTTTTGTCTACCCCAGGCTATTGCCTTCCCCTCCTCTCCCCTCCCCTCCCCTTGCTCTCCTTCATTCCTCTCCATATCAATAGCTCTTCCTCCTGGTGTTGGTCCCATCAATCAGTCACCTTCAGACATCAGTTCTCCAATGCATTTGAGAAGCTGAACGCTTGCAGTGTTTGGCCTTACTGTTTTGCTGTTGGCCTATGGGTGAGAGTCATGGTCAGTGCTACATCTGAGTGGAAACTGGAGGTTCCGTAATTGTTTCTCAATTAAGTCAGAATCCAAATCAGATTTGACTGAAGGCTGACACACCCCTTATGTCTTTGATTTAGTTTCTCTTCTGTCTTTTTGTATCCATGCCTGTTTTTTTTTCCTGTTATTATCAAAAAACATGAGGGTTGTCTATATGAGAGCTAACCACAGTCTGTGCTTCCTATTTTGGTGCCCGTGGAATGGTTTAGCATGGGTCTCTATTCTTTGTATTTTCTGTGAGTTGATAGTTGGATCTTCAGGCTTAGGAGAGTCAGGTTCCCTTTTCTTTCATAAATCATAATCTAGATGTATTACTGGCCAGTGATGGCCCCTGTCTAGCTCTACCATGACATTTTCTTTTTCCTTTCTGGATGCTGCAGATGAGCCTCATAGAAATAAAATGATTTTTTCCCAGACACAACAACTGTTGTCTGCAAACATTGCTGTATTCAGGCCTGAAACTGCCTTGTAACTCAGGCCCACCATATCCACCACAGCACCCTGATCCTGCAGAGACCGCATTATTAAGCCTAAGAACACCAGCGCCTCATTTCTATGACTATGAGGCATACTGTATTAGTCTGGGTTCTTTAGTGGAGCAAAACCAGTAGTGTAAACATCCAACAATGGCTGTTTGATGATGGGTTCTCATAGTTGCTCAGACTACAAGGCTGGATGTCTTGGCAGTCCCAAATATGGCTGGAATCCCAGAGGCTTCCTGGAGAACTGCTGATCATCAGCCTATGTTGGAATCAAAGTTGGATTTAATTCTAGCCACGGCAACAGGGTAGACGAACTTGCCAGCAAGAGTGAGGGCAAGCAGGCAAAAGCAAAGGGTTCCTTCTTCCATGTCCTTTCATGAGGGCTGCCACCAGGTGTTGCCAAGAGTTTCTGTGGGTTTTCCTGCTTCAAATAATCTAATTAAGAAAACTCTTCATGGGCCTGCCCAGCGGCTTGACTTTTAGTCTATTCCAGAAACAGCCAATGGTCAGTCATCACACACACTTAACTCTTCTAGGAATAGATGAATTCCATGAATTTATTCTTCGTGAAAGCCTAGAGCAGTAACAAATGACATTTTAACTCCCCCCCCCTTCAAATTCTAAATCATGTTCATTTCTGTGTGTGCAGTTAAGATTATTCTTGCCAGTTCACAGTATGGGAGGACACCTGCGCTCAACTCAGAACCTGGAGCACATTTGGGCTTTGGCTCATTCCTCCTGCTCCTCTGGAGAAAGGACACAAGATAAACAAGGCCACTGCAATTTCTCTAGAGCAGAGAAATAGGGAGGGAGGTAGAGAAGGGGGAGGAAAGGAAGTGAGAGGGAGAGGATTGGTTTTTATCTCCCACTTACATTTTTCATGAGACTTTTATCTAAGGTGAAATAGTGTCTCTCTTTGTGGCCAAACAATCCCATGAATTATGGGTTAGAATTTCGTGGAGACATTTCAAGAAAAAGACATGTTTAACTCTATAAAAATAAATTTGTCATGTTCAAACGGACCAAGGACAGACATCTGTCTTGATCAGAGTGTTCATTTTTCAGCGTAAGTGGATGTACTCAGGTGCCGATCCTGTATCACCCGATGCAGGCGATCACGCCCCTGAACTTATTTTCCGAAAGAGGACTCAGGCTTCCTGCCCTGGAGAGATTTCTTAAGAGCTCTGTTCGTGAAATGTCTAATATAGACATTATCCCTGGACGGATTTTAACTCTAAGGCTACAGGTAAAGTGTTTGCTGTACATGGAAAGAACTGGCTCCATGAAGTCGTCTTCTGACTCCAAAAAGCAAGCTGCATCACACACTCACGTGCCCAATGCATGCCTCGTAATACCCAAAAATAATAACAAAAGATTTTAAATTATTTTTAAACTATTTCAAATACAGTTTGCACAGCAAGGGGAGATGAAATCTGCCTCTTAACTATGGGGTTCTGGGATTCTTCAGCAGAGAAAAAGATCTGGGTCTCTGCTCCTTCCCACAGTGAGTCAGGGTCCTGCCTCTGTTAGGAGGGAAGGGAGCAGAAGTCCCATCAAAGGTCCATCAGAAGGCCTGGGAAGAACAGCTGTTGGTGGGGAAGTATCATGAGAACCTGGGAGACTTCGCAGTGCTCTGGCAGGAAGGAGTATCATTCTCTGGTCCAACCCATTTTGGTGAAGTGACTTACGCAAAGTTAGAAGATTATTAGTGCTCAAATGGATTCTGAAATTATGTTCGTCTGCACTGTATCTTGAGTCTCTTACCCTGGTATCTAAATCTAGAAGACCTGGGCTCTGAGGTCAACTGCACCTATGACCTTGGCACAGGACTGTCACCAGCCATCTGAAAAGTGCAAAATTTGGATTCAGAATGTGTGTGAGTGAATCAGGATAATGAACGTGAAAACCCCCTTCATGCTGTAAAGCACTGGCAGTAGTAGTTAAGGCCGTGGAAAGCAAACTGAGTTTGGTTAGACCCACTGGCCTTCCTAATGAATGTTTGTTGTATGTCTGTTGCTGCATGCATGCGTGTATGTATATGTGACCTCATGGAGGCCAGAAGTTGATGTCTGATATCTAAGTTTTGAGACAAGGTTCCTAACTAAACCCAAAGCTTGTTAACTCAGCCTGACCGGCTGATCAGCGAGCTCCAAGCGCCCGTTCTGCTTCTCCATCACTGAGGTTACAGGTGCACATCTGACCTTTTCTGTGGGTGCAATGACTCCAAACTCAGGTCCTTGGGCTTGTGCGGCAAGCACTCTGCCCACTGAGCCCTCTCCCAACACCAGAAAACTTCACAGTAGCTCAAATCTTGCCCTCTCCCCCAAAACATCGTACAGGGATTCAAAGCCCATTAGGGCGTTGTAAAATTATGATTGATGAAGCGGTTAGTCGCAGGCTCAGTAAGAGTGCCCTGAAGGACCATGGAAGGGTCTGGAAAGAGCCTGACTCCTGCAAGTTGCCTGCAGTATTATGTGAGTGCCTCCTAGCCTCTCTTTCCTTCTGTGTCTACAAAAAGGACAGTTAATAAATTGCACTAATGTCGATGGGAGTGTTCACCAGGGATGTTTGGAAAGAGTAATCTTCACATTTAGAAGTATTTTCTCATTATGGATAATGGGATGATGAGATGAAAAATGATCTTGGCTACTTATGATCCTGAGGAGCCTTCAGCCTGAATAATCTATGGAGAACCAGACATAATGGCAGCAAAGAAGTAACTCATTTGCTACAAGGTCCATGTAGTTATTTCATCACTTTTCCTGTCATATAAATACGGGGTCCCATGCAAAGTGGCAGGAAGTTACCAATGGCATAAATTGCAGATGAGTGGAGGCAGCCTTGCAAATGCTATGAAGGGAGGGATTCGTTCCAGATAGTTCTGGGAGGGAGCCGATGCTCCTTCTGGTGCAGGCTTTGCAGAATAGACTCATCTTTAGACTATTTCCCATTGTGAAACAGGGATGTATGACATTGGCCAGTCAAACTGAGATCCTGTTTGGGCTTAAAAGAGATCATCAGAGTGAAAAAAATACTTTTAAAGAATGCTAGAATAGGAAGTTATGATTACTTTACTTTAAAATTTTAGATAATTTAGGCCAAGGAATAAAATGAACATGATTAGCTACATATGAAAGACATATCTATCAGAAAAAGTAATCCTGGAGATGGGACAGGGCCAGAAATGTCACATCTGGATTCTGATCTCAGCTGGAAAGAGTTAGCAAAGACCATAGGTGTCAACGCTTGTCACAGACGCCAGGGGCTGTAGGTGGGCGGGGGACGGGGCAGGAGTGGACTCAGGGTCTGTAACGTTCTGACAAGCTGGTCAAGGTTAGGGCTAGAAATGTATGGCTATTAAAGGAGGAGTGATGCCGGCGAGATGGCTCGGTACTTGCCACCGAAGGCTGACCATTTGACTTTGATCCCCAGACGGAGGAAGAGAACTTACGCCCTTGGACTGTCCTCTGACCACCACATATGTGTGTTGTAGCATTTGTGCGCTCACATGTGTGCACACACGTACACACACACACACACATACCATGAAAGCACCAATAAATAAATAAATAAATAAAAGGTAGACTGGCTGGAGCGCTGTATTCTGGCCCTTCTCAGACCTCCAGGAGCTTTCAGCGGTGACTCAAACTGGGATTGTACTGGTTTCTTTTCCTTGGTAAAATGTTTGACAAAAATCAAATGAAGGAAGAAAGGATTTGATTTGACTCCCAATGTCAGGGTACAGCCCACCATGGCAGGGGTAAGGGCGGGAGGAGCTGGAGGCAGCTGGTGCTCCCTTCCTTCACTTTCTCCTTTTCATTCAGTCCAGACTGCAAGCCACGGAAATGCTGCAGCTCAAATGCAGGATGTGTCTTGCTTCCTTGGCTACCCCAGTGTAGACAAACCCTCATAGACACACACTGAGGCTTATCTCTGATAGGAGCCTAGAGTCTGTCGTGTTTGTAGTATCAATCATCGTAGGGATCTTGCTCTAAAATAAGCACATGCATGGTTTTGACACGGACGACATCAGCAGTCAGTATCACGAAGCTATAGAATCAAATTGAGTTTGGTTAGGTCTACTAACTGGCGTTCCTTGGGGAGTTTCACACTAGATCAAGTCTTGCCCTCTTTCCAAAAAGTATGCATGTGAACTCAAAGTCCATTAAAATATTGTCGACTAAGGGGTGGTCAGCCTCTTTAGTAAGAGCATCCTGAAGGGCCCATGGGGCAGTGAGGGAAGTCTCTGCTCTTGATAGCGCTAAACTCGATAAAGTAAGTGTTCCCCCTGTTGAGAGCACTGTAATCACCAGCATCCCACTGGCTCAGAGCTGCTCCCATCAAGAACTGAGAGAGAAAAGATACCTGTGGGGGCAGGACCACCCGGAAGAAACAGAGGAAGCCACAGACTCAGTTTTAGATATTCTAGAGCGTATGTACAAAGTGAAAAAAAAAGGCAATGAATTGACTAATTTTACTGTGTTTAACCCAAATTGAGATTATCAACAAGATATTTTACGTTCTTTTATAATACCGTTTCTTGGAAATCTGGTGTAAATTTTACCTTTCTTTCTTTCTTTCTTTCTTTCTTTCTTTCTTTCTTTCTTTTTCTTTTCTTTGCGCCTCTGAATTTGTGCTATTTATATTTTATCTTTGTAGTCACATGTAGCTAGTGGTGACTGGTTTTGAAAACACATAATCCCCACCCCCATGATACCGCTTAAGTTTCGTTTGTTTTGAAAGGATGGATTCCCAGAGTATCTGCCGTAAGAGAAGAGAACATTTGTTTATTAGCAAATGACATCGAAAATCAAGTCATTATTATCTTAAGATCTAAAATATTTACTAGGAGAATTTGGATAAATGGTTTTCTCAGTTTTGAAGAAGGAAGAAACCACAGAGGGAAAAATTAGATTTAACACTATAAAATAAACCATTTTGGATGGTGAAAAAGTTAGAATTATCATTAAAAGGGACACTGCAGAAATTGGGGAAGATATTTGCCTCTTCACGGATTTTAATGAATATCCACACAATATTAAAAACTCATTCAAATACGGAGAAAAATTCAGACCTTATTTGATTCTGAGATATTTAACAGGGAAAGCAAATAATGAGGCTAGTGTTTCACCTGTCTGTCTACTTGTTAAATGAATTCAAGCCAAACCATTGTTAAATCAAGGTAATGCTTTATACTTGTTAATGAAACCGTCATGATAATACCGATAAAATTATGGTACAAAGAATACGCAGACAAAGTCCTTTAGAAATGGAACTTGACACAATAGCACTGCAGCCTTAAATGGTCCCCGTTTTCTCGCCGCAGCCCTATTCCTTACGTACGAGGGACACAGTCCATTAAAAGAGAAGGCAAATGCTTGAAAGTATCCATTTCCACTTGCCACTAATAGTGAAAAACTGGGAAGCAATTAGGCAAACGATACCAGATCACCTTAATGTCCTGTGGTGCAGCCACCAGAGCGGTAATTATGAAATTAGATGGAAAAATGTTTAAAGTACACTAAATGGATCGTGGGAATATAGAACTTTTAAGTATCCATTCATGATGATGGCATGACTCTATACAGGCAGACAAAGAACGGAATGGGATTACATACAAATCAGAATGATTGTTCTAAAAGGTGGCGGGACTATGGTCTGAATTAAATTTATGAACATGTTAGTAACCCAGATGAGTATAATCACAGTGCTTGAAAAAGTGCAGGTGCACTGTGAGGATGGAGGAAAAGATAGAGATAGGCTCCTAGGTGGAGACTTTGACAATGGGGAACCAGCCTTCAAGATCCTTTAGCCCCAAAAGCAGAGCATCTGGGTTGCCCACAGAGTGTGTTAGTGGCCTTGTAGGCGGCAGAAGGAAGCAGTAGAATTTGTCATCAAGTCAAGGCCAGGGGATGAGCAGTGGCTTTGGCAACTCACTTCCTACTCTTATGGGCCACAGAGTTCTGAAATGTCCTTGAAAAATTATTTTTATGTATGCTCCATCCTTCTTAGTATAACCAAGTGCAACAGGCTATAGAAAATAAGACAGGCAGGTTCCAGTCTCTCAGTGAGTCCAACTTGTGATCTGTGGGTCATGTGTGCCCCAGGATCTCTATGAATACAGCCCAACATGAAATAAACATTAGGAGGGATGTGTGTGTGTGTGTGTGATATTTTCTTTTGTAACTTGGTTATGTGGTTTCTGACCATGAACGTTAAGATGACAGTGTCATATTGCAATGTGAAAAGTTGGGACACCCATTTGTTTCAAACCCTAAACATGGGGATTTATTTAGGAATATAGTTTAGGTACATAGCCAGTTTTGGCCAGGAACAGCCAAGCCTAGGACCTTTCTTTAATTCCTGGGGAGAAAATCTCTGCTTTCCATCTAGAAGTAAAGCAGAGAGACCCTGCAGCTGTCTTAGGTGCACAGAAGGCATCATTGGTCGGAAATGAATGAGAGCAAAGCACTCGGCTCTGGAATGCATGGGCATGCCAGTCTACAATCCTCTTCTCTTGGCATTTGATGATCGGGATGGTGATGGTGCTTACTGACCTTAAGATAAATCCTGCTGCGTGCCCAGCCCCAGCTCACCTTCTGTTCTTTCTCATGAAAAGCTCCAGGAGAACAACAGAACACCATTTTTTTTTAAATGTATACTTAGTATGGTAGGAGACAAGCCAGGAAAACAGAAACGCTGATTCCAAGGGAGGGTTCCATGGGGTGACAAGATATGAGTCACACTCAAGGCTCCCAACACATAGATGTGATAGTATTGGAGGAGCTGTAAAGATTGATTATCTTGATTTGGCCATTAACCATTCCATGTATCTAATTACAGTTCCACAAAATATGTACAAATATATGCTAACTAAAGAAAGAAGAGCTCACTCAAAATCAGTAGTCTACATGTACATGGATAACAAAGACCTAGAAAGTACAATAGAAAATTCTTCCACTCCCAGTATAAATTAAATCCATCTGTATTTTAGAAATTAAAATACAGTAAGAAACAAGTAAAACTTAAATGGAGAAAATTGAAATTACAGTTTTTATGGGAAGACATTTAAAAAGGGAGAGGCAAACTCTTCCTAGATGGAAGGATAATAGTTTGTAAAGTTACTTATTTTCCTTAAGGATAAGTTTGGGGAGGTGTGGAGATCACTTAGTTGGAAGAGTGTTTGCCTAGCAAGTAGGAGGCCTCAGGTTTGATTGCTAGCATCATGTTAACCAGGTGCGATGGTGCAGGAGACGGGAGCCAGCCTGGACTACATGAAACCTTGTCTCAGAAGCAAAGAATTAAAGGAAGAACAATGAATTGAAGAAAGTCCTCCTAAAATAAGTATAAAAGGGACAATATGTGAGTTGTGATACCATAGTCGTAGCATTGACTTATGGCAGCTAAATTAAAGACATATCTCAGGAAGAATTCAGAAGTGGACCAGTTAAATATGGGACGTCTGTTAATGGGAAAGCAAGGGTTTTAGCCGGTGGAATAATACTGGTCATGTTATAAATGACCGGGGCCTCTTCATTTGGGAAAAAGCCAAGAGGAAATTTTTGGCATCTGTCATCATTTGAGTATTATATCCTACACAGAAGACTAAATTCCTGATGTTAGTAAACTAAGTGCAAAAGATGTCATGACCACAGAACCCTATAGAATCATTATCAGAAAAACAAAGTCATATTTTGTAATCTTTAATAGTGAAGACCTCCCCAAGACATGAAAGGTGCACACATGCATGTATTCCACATGTATGTTGTAAAATATTAGTTCAAGATGTGTTGCATTTGTTTATGCTGTGGAACATTTAATGATACAAAAATGTGTTGCATTCTTTTATGTTGCATTTGTTTAACTCTATGAAGCTGGGTACTTTGTCTAAAACACCTGATTGGCCTAATAAGTAGGTGAAAGGCCAGTAGCTAGGTGGGGCTGCCAGACAGAGAGAATATATAGAAGGAGAAAAAGAGAAAAAGGAGGAGCAAGAAAAGAAGGAGAGGAGGACATCAGTGGCAGCCACCCAGCTACACAGCAAACCACAGAGTAAGAAGTAAAGAAAGGTATAAAAGAAAGAGATAAAAGCCCAGAGGCAAAAGGTAGATGGCATAATTTAAGAAAAGCTGACTAGAAACAAGCCAAGCTAAGGCTTGGCATTCATAATAAAGAATAAGACTCCATGTATTTTTTGTTTTAATCTTATATTCAGCCACTTACTTCACTACAGGTGTTTATCAACAGCAGGAGATCCCAGGTAGATTTTTTGGGGGGGGTGCTTATGTATACTATCAGATCATCTATAAGTGATACTTTGACTTCTTCCTTTCCAATTTGTATCCTCTGATCTCCTTTTGTTGTCTTATTGCCCTAGCTAGAACTTCTAGTACTATATTGAATAGATGTGAAGAAAATGGACAGCCATGTCTTGTTCCTGATTTTAGTGAAATTTCCTTGAGTTTCTCTGCATTTAATTTGATGTTGGCTATTGGCTTGGTGTGTATTGTCTTTATTATGTTTACATATGTCCCTTGTATCCCTGATCTCTCCAAGACTTTCATCATGAAGAAGTGTTGGATTTAGTGAAAGGATTTTTCTGCATCTAATGAGATGATCATGTGTGTCTTTTTTTCTAGTTTGTCTATATGGTGGATTACATTGACAGATTTTTGTATTTTGAACCATCCCTGTATCTCTGGAATGAAACCTACTTGATTATGGTGATGATCTTTTTGATGTATTCTTGGATTCAGTTTTTGAATCTTTTATTGGCTCTGTTGTGCTTCTCTGGCGGGGTGCGGGACCTGTTATCCAGAGTGTTGCAGCTGGTGGGGCTCATGGATAGCTCTCCTGTTCTTATGACCACAGGGTCGGCACTTCCGCCTGTTCCAGGCTCTGATAGGTGTGGGGGAGAGGCTTCTTTCTCCCACCCATGCCACCACAAGGCGGATGAGAAATAGGAGCAGTTCTCCTGTACTCACAACTTCAGAGTCAAATATGTTTTAACAGCTCTCTGGGCATTTCCTTAGTCCAGAAAAACTGTCGGAGAAACTTAACCACCATAGTCATTATGCTCAGAGTCCCAGAGTCTGGAAGTTCCATAAGGACAGCCTATTGTTCTAGGTTGATGGTTAGTAGGTAACTGTAGCATTACTAGATTTATTCATATAGAGGGGATGGTCAGTTACTAAACAGTGAACGATGCCGTAGCTGCTATTTTCAGTGCTCCTAATAGTCTTTCTCTCTTCTCCCGCAGTGAGTTATTTAAATAAATTCCCCCTTCTCTTGTTATCCAAGCTTTGTATGTGTTATATACACTAAGAAGAGGATGGAGTTTGGGATGCGGCTCCGGGAGAAGCAAAAGACCACTCCTTAACAAATGGAGGCACACAGAGCCCTGAGACAATTCAATTAAGACCCGAATTTATGTTTTCCTCCATAAACCACTAAAGCTCTTTTTGGTGCAAAAATCAACTTCAGTGCAAGCTAAGGTTACCAGCACCGCCGGGTTCAAAGGAAGATCATTTTATTTGGTAGCAGAGCATAAAGATAAGGGAGTTGTGTGGAAGCAGGAAAGGGGTCCAGGCTCATTGGTCAGGAATGAAGCTGGCAGAAGAAACCATGCAAGAGGCCAGTCCAAGGTCGTGTGAAAACTTTCTTCCCAAACTCCCAGCAGCCCCCACATCATCATTCAAAGGTCCCTGGCTCCAGTGCTTCAACAATGGACTTTTAGGCAAATCTCTTCGTCTGGCTGAATCAGAGGGGTTTTAACCTTAAGAGAGGGTAGTGATCTTTGACAGGGTCTGCTCTTCCTACGTTTGAGACTGCTGTAAGTATTCAAAAGATCAAAGAAGTCAGCCAAGGGGCTGAGGGTGTGGCTCAGTGGGAGCAGCGCTTGCCTAGCAAGCTGGGATCCTGAGTTGGGAACACAGCAACACATAACAGTGTAGCCTGGTGGTGTGTGCCCGTAATCCCAGCGCTCGGGAGGGGGAGGCAGGAGGACCAGACGTTCCAGGTCATCTGCTACAGAGCGAGTTGGAGGCACACTGGGCTACATGAGAACCTGTCATTAAAAAAAAAAAAAAGTCAAATGCTTTTCTTGAATGAGCCAATAGGTCACACCTATAAAAGGTGTCATGTGCCAAAGCCAGAATTAGCGCTCACCAAAAGAAAGGATCTGCCCCAAAATAGTTATCTGTAATGAAAGCGGAAGCAGGGTATTTTAAAGTTTCTTCAATCCAGAATCAGATCCTTTTACATAATTAATATAATTAACTAATATCTAGAAATAATGTAATATAGATAATAATTAACATGCAATTTCAGAGTCTTCAGCTCAACTTCATTTGATTGGTAGGACACTTGGCTCGAGTCCCTGCTCTGGGCTGGGGACGAAACTTTCTTCTCAGACACTGCCATCCCTGTCAGCGCTTTTAATCTTGTCTAATGAGCGGTGCCGGGGAAAGCCCACCTCTTAGGACCCCGGCTTTCTTCAGTTCAGGCTCTGGTCAAGCCACTCAGGGACAAAATCTCCCCAGCCACTGCCTTCCTGGCCTGTCAGCATGGTGACAGGAAGGTTGTCGTTCCAGGACCTAGCCCTTCAGCTTTGCAGTTTAGCGTAAGCGGCTCACACAAAACTCCAGGCTTCTGCAATCTGGCTTCATTAGCGAGGCTACCCTCTCCACCCTGAACTCCCCAGGTACCGCCCCCAGTGACCAGCTATGGAGTGCAGTTGCTTCTAGATTCATAGGTTGCAACCCTGGCTTTTGATTGTGCTTCCTCATTATGCAGTCAGGGGTTCTGCCTCAACATTAAAGAGATGAAAGCAGACCTGAGTCAGAGAAGAGGAGACCCAGGTTCTGGTGGGGACAGCCAGTCAGGTGTGGGCAGGAAAGCTGTCAAAGTCGGCTAGCTGGGAGGGGGAGGGAGTGGCAGTGGCTATGACAGGAGAAGCAGGTGGGCACAGGGTCTGGACCTTCATCGGTGTGGCTCTTCTGGCTGAAGGACTTGGGATCTGCATATGCGGGGGTGAGGTGGGGGTGGGGTCACTGAGGGCTGGACAGTGAGCCTGGCCAGTAATCACAGAGCATGCAATTTGATGAGACTCAATGGAGGGAAGCTCAAACTGAGTCATGTGAGAAATATAACCTTTTTTCCCCTGTTTCTCACTATTATATTTTACTTATTTTAATTTTTCTTTATTTCTTAGTATTTTATACATATACACAGTGAAATATAATCTTATCTATGCCCCTATGTCCCACTCAACACCCCCTCCAACTTCATCTCTCTCTCTCTTTCTCTCTCCATATATATATATATATATATACACCAAGTCTCTATATACATATATATCTACCAAGTCCAGTTAGTTGCTACCTGTATGTACATGGGTATGTGGCCATTCCTAGAGCATGGGAAACTTACCAGTGGCTACATCCCCCTGCCCAAGGATTCTCCGTCTTCCAGCAAATACCCACTAGCCCCCAAGTTTGGGGATGGTACCTGGAGATTGTTTACTACCTATTTGCTGGAATTTTGGCTGACTTGGTCTTCAGGAGGTCTTGTGCAAGTGGCCACACAAGTGCATGAACGCTGGAGCCATGTCGTGTACAGAAGACAGCGTTTTACAGCACTCATCCCACCATCCTCTGGCTGTTACGTTCTTTACCCTTCCTTTTCCATAATACTCCTTGAGCCTTGGGGGTAGTAGGATTAAGATAGGTGTCCTACTTAGGGTTGAGCACTCAGTATCTCACTATTCTTACCACTATGACCCATTATACATTTCTCATTGACTGCTGCCCACTGCGAAAAGGAGCTTCTTGGACAAAGGTCGAGAGCAGCCTAGAGCTATGGGAGCAAGCGTAGAATCTTACTAGCAATAGAGTAGTCTGCTTGTTTCTGAGATGTTCTTAAGAGCCAAGTTATCCTTTACGATGCTCTGTTTGATCTGTGGTATGAGAAATGTTACCTCTCCAAATAAGACTGACAATACAAATATATGCCGGTTATTTTTCCCCTTCCATTTTGGGGGTGAGGATCTTGCACTCTCTGAGCGCCACCGAGGCTGTGTCATTAAAAGAAGCGACATTCCCTTAGAATCCTATTGGTCTGAGTTTTTGCCCTCAAGTGGAAGACCAGCTAAGGAAGCTGAAAGCATAAATACACTGTCAATCACAGGAACAGTAAGCACACTCTTCTCTGTGTGTGGTTTATATGCCTGCAAATTACACTTGGTTAAAATATAAATCTCTCATGGCTGATTCCATATACTCTCAGGATGGAATGCAAAATTGCTGCTAAACTAGATTAAGCGGAACCCAAAAGGCACAAAATCCATAATGTAAAGAATCAGTTGCTAACTGATTCATTCTGTATCTGACACACATTAAAGGGCATCTACTATGAATCGGTCGCTGGAGACTCAGGGCGAAGGAAACACACAGATGTCTTTCCTCCCCAAACAGACACTCATGTGTACATGAAGTCACTGAAAAGACTGTCACGGAGAACACAAGGTCTAGTGCCAATCACTTGCATCACCTGGAACTGTGGGATATGCAAGATCTCGGGCTCCCCCAAAGATGTGCCTTTCCAAGCTCTCTCTCTGGTTGATGATGAAGTCATCTCCATTCAGTGAACCGCAGTGCAGCGATGGCGTAGGTACACAGTTGGTTCACATAAACGAGCATGCTCAGGTATTTTACCTGGATTGAGTACAGATAGTTCCTAGAAAGAAGGGCCACAGAAGACAGTTGGGGCCAGGTTGCCTCAGCTGGGAATATGTGCAGAGTATCTGAGGAGCAGAAAGAAGGCTGATGTGACTAGAAAGTAGTTACCAAGGTGGAGGACGCTGCTGGTGGGTAGGGCTTGGCGCACACACTTACCCGGAAGTTCTGGTACTCTGAAGGCTAGTAGGTCTTTGGGGAATGAGAGTCTGCACTTTAACAGTCCCTGAAAATGACATTGCCTCTGGCTGTTTGCCCTAGTTTGAGCATCCAGGGTACATTGCTATTATGACATACCATCAGTACTGAGATCTGTAGGTATATTATGAGTGGTTTGGACTTACTTTGAATTTTCTGCCTTGCTTCATTGAGTTTTGATGTCACCAGGACTTTGTTCCATGATGGGACATTGATGAGATTAGGTGGCCTTTGGGATAGTTGAGTTACAATGACTGGGATTTGAAAGGAGAGTCATGTCCTTCCTTCCTTCTTCCTTCTTTTCTTCCTTCCGTATTTGAGTTTTTGTGTGTTTGTGTGCACACACATGTGTGGGTGTTCAGTGAGGTCAGAAGAAGGCATTGGGTCACCCACAGCTGGAGTTACTACAGGCAGTTGTGACCTGCCTGATGTGGGCTCAGGGGACCAAAATCAGGTCTTCTGAAAGAGCGGCAGGGCTCTTAACTGCTGAGCCATCTTTCTAGCCCCAGAGAGAATCAGGTATTTCAGTGCTGAGTGGCAGAACCTGGGCAGGAGCGGCTTGTCTTGGCTTTAAATGGGTTAAGACTTCGCTACTTTAAAGTGCAGCTCCTCCCGCTTCTATTAAGGTCTTGAACTGGTCAGGAAGACCTTTTAAGAAAATTAAAGATTTATTTATTGTGTGTGTGTATGTGTGTGTATGTATGTGTGTGTGTGTGTATGTGTGTATGCACGTATGCACGCAAACCTTGATACTCATGTGGAGAACAGCTTGTGGGAGTCAGTTCTCTCTTCCGCCATGTGATTTTTATGGGGCTTGATAGCAATTGCTTTTGCCTGCTGAGCTGTTTTGCTGACCCCCGGAAGGTCTTTCTTGCTATCTTTTGCTCTGGTTTCTTTTCTTGTTTAATACCTGGATGGTGATATCTAATCCTTGGGTCTCTTCCAAGCACTGGTTCCTGCTAGTGTCCCAGATAGTGTGGGTGTCAGGGTTTGCTGTCCATCTGTTCTCTCCCTCTTGGGTAGCAAGGCCTTGAGATCAGCTCAGGGACATTCCATGCTGGGGCAGAGACTTCAGACCTCAGACCCATTCCACAGACCAGAACCCATCCCAATTATTTGGATTTAAGGGGTGTTTCTTTTGTTTCTTGGTAGTCCTCATGCATTTTTTCACGTTTGATGTCCTAACTATGCATCCCATGGCGTAAGGCAAGCATGTGCCCTGATTGCTTGTGTCGTCAGGCTTGCTTTTTCTACCCTACTACAAGGCCCTTCACAATTGTGTTATGGGGAAAACCTTCAAGTGAGTTGGTAATCCTGCTGAGTTTTTGCTCCTTAACTCTCCGCTGCCCTTGACTGACCCCAGGAGTTTGGCTTACTGTATAGCAGTTCCCTTGAGTAGCAAGTGCCCTCTAAGTTGCCCCCTTCATTCCTTCTTTTCCTTCCCCATTAATTAAACTCTTGTTGTGGGTGCACTATCTGCACCAGGTCCTGGTGTACAAAATTAAATAAACTGAGTTTCCCTCCATCTCTGGTACCTCTCTGTCTATGGGGAGCAATAGGCAAGTGATGGTTGGAGTCCTTTGGAAGGGTCAGCAGAGAGACAGAGAAAGATGGATGCTTGCATTCCTAGTGGGAGTAAAGGGCGGTTTCAAAGGGGTTCTAGAAGGACAGCTAGGAGTGGGCAAGTGGCTGGAGTCTTGGATTTGTAGACTAGGAGGGATGGAGGGAATACCAGAAATTACATTTTGGTTGACTTAATAATGAGTGATCCAGTGTGTGACAGGACTTTTAAATTCACGCCATCTCTGCCTTCAGGCTTAGACACATTGGCTCTTTTTTTTTTAGTCAGTTCGCCTCATAGCTAAGTACACAAATACCCGAGAAAAACAAGCATCACAATTTCTCTGCTTAAATTTGAGCCAAGAAAAAGAACGATGTTTTTTTTCTCCTCTTTTCCCTTTTCCTCTCCTCCCCCTCCTTCCCCCTTTCTTTCTCCAGGATACATTTGGCCTCTATAAAGCAGGGGAACTTTGTATTTTTTACTCTAGTATTATTTGAATTTTATGTGCTACCTACCAAATAATACCAGCGAGTAGTACATTGTATCCAGAAAGAGATTTCGCTCTTGTTCTTGTTGCTGCAGGGAATTAGCTCAGTAACACTTCACCCCCCAATTATGCTGTTCTTTCAGCGGCGCTCTGCTCATCAAGATAACTGACAGCTTCAATTGTTATTTGTAAAAAGTTGACATCCAGGCTGGGCATCCTGCCTGCAGAATGGCACAGGCTGAGGATGAATGGAGAGTTAACGAGCCCCTCTATCCCCCCCACCAAACCCCAGCATGAAGTACAGTCAACAGCATCTGGCTTAGTAACACACACAGGGAAACTCGGCAATTCCAGGGAGGATGAAGTCATCACATGCCTACCTAGATTTAAAAAAAGAAAAAAATTAAGATGGCGAATTCTCTGCTTCTCCATCCAAGGAGCATATGTCTTGTCATAGCGTACGATTTCCTTGTGGCCTCAGCCTTTGCCTCCTCCCCCTGGATGTCCCTGCTCTTCTCACGCAATCTGTCCCACAGTAGGAACTTCCAAAGAGCATTAGTGTAATTGAGCAGAGTTTTATTACCCTTTGGATGGAAGCATGATCGTTACATCTTCTCTGCCGCTGGAGCCCCAAGGAAAGGAATTGCTTAGCTGAGCATCCCACTGCCCGTGTGGACCTGTGGCAGGCATGCCGGAGGGGCCCCATATCTTCTCCTTCGCTTCTCTCTTCCATGCCTGGGGTCTCAGGTTGCTCTTCGCTCCTGACAGCCTGGTGGTGTTATGCAGCCTGCCCTTGCTTCCTCTTTCTTGGCTGCCCCCATCCCATTTCTTTTCTTAGAGCACTTGGAATAAAATTGGCTTCTCTCTGTGTGTTTCTTCCTCTCTTTTTAAACGAGAAACATGATGCATGTGGTTTCTAAAAAGCTGGGGAGTGAACCCGAGCCTTTGGTCTTGCTAGATGTACTGCCGTGGCGGAATACCTAAAGAAGGCAACCTAAAAGAAGGAAAGTTATTTTGGATCATGGATTTAGGGAATACAGTTCATCATGTGGGTGAGAGCGTGTGCCAGGAGGCCTTGCTACCTCTTCACCTGATAGAACAGGAAGCTGAGAAAATCCTGGGTAGAAAAAGGACTGAGGTCATACTCCTGGGGCCTTCCCTGCAGTGTCCAGCTTCCTCCTCCTGAACCCCACCTCCAAAAGTCCCCATAACCTCTAAAGTCAACACTGCCAGCTGGCCAAGTGTTGAAACTGTTGAAACACGTGAGTCTGTGTGTGTGGGGGGGGCGGGGGGGCGCATCTCACATGAAAACCATGACGCTGAGCTGGCTCCCTACTATTGAGCTATGTTCTGGGCCCTTCTGAAACAGTTCATTGGTGACTCCATGACATTAAAGCTGGGGCATAAAGAGATGACATGGGACACCACAGTTCAATTATTATTTCTTCTGAAGTTTGAACTTCGTGGAAGTAAATGTGGTGGAAATCAAAGACCAGGACTCCCATGCAAGTTCTGTGCTCCACTGGCAGGGTAAGGAAGCAATAGTCCAGGGGTGGGGCTTATACCCAGTCTCTTAGATGTCTACTGTCATGGAAAGTGGAACTGGAGACTTGATAGGAATCATGCATTCAAAACATGTGTGTGTGTGTGTGTGTGTGTGTGTGTGTGTGTGTGTGTGAATGATGTCTCTGTTCAGGCACAGGAAACAGATATGAATATTTAATAATGGCTTATAAAAACTTGGCCTTTATTTTTATTATATAGAATAGGTTTTGGAGGCAGTGATTCAAGGATATCAAAACCCGCTGTCACTTCACTTCTTCCCTTGTGGCTTATTGCTTTTCCCCTTGGGCTACCATCCCTCTCAGTTGATGGTTGTCTCATGGTTACAGGAAGGCTGTCTAAATGTTCTGTGTCATAGCCACCTTCAATGGAGGAGAGCAGGTATGATAGTCAGATGGTCTCCCGATGGCATTCCTCTCTGGTCAGAACTGGGTTCACAGGGCAATCCCCCAAAATAGGGAAGCACACACAGAAAGTGAGGCATGGATTCTGCTGCTGCTGTGGACAGTCCAGAGTAGTCATTAGCAAGGAAGGGGCGGGACAGACATTGACAGGTAATGAATGCTGTTTGCTTCAGACAGCCAGGCGGAGCATTATTCAACCCTAGTGGAGGATATGCTTTAAATACTATTCAAATGTTCAGCTGATATAAGCAACGAAAGCTTAGGTTCCTATGTTGCTATGTGCAATGCCCTGGAAAAATGCAGAGTAGACCAAGTTTGGCTTGTTTTGACCACTCTGGCCCCTGACTCTGATCGCTGGGAAGGATCTTACCCGTTGCAGCTAACTGCATTTTTTAACCTACTGTAATTCTAACTTCTAACAGTACTGAGCTCCATGGTGGTTATTAGTATTTTGAAACCTCCGAGGATATCCTGCATGGCATGGTGGTGCATGCTATAATACAAGTACTTGGGAGGCAGAGGTTGAGAGTTGGAGATAAACTAGGATTAGCAAATTCGGTGATGTGGGATTTCCCTCTGTATGCTGTGAATACCATTGGGTAATAAAGAAACTACTTTGGGCCCATAGCAAAATAGGCAAACAGAGCTAGGTGGGGAAAACTAAACTGAATGCTGGGAGAAAGGAGGTGGAGTCAGAGAGAAGCCACGTAGCCCTGCCGGAGACAGACACCAGAACTTTAGCCGGTAAGCCACAGCCATGTGGCAATACACAAATTAATAAAAAAATTGTTAAATTAAGATGTGAGAGTTAGCCAATAAGAAGCTAGAGCTAATAGGCCAAGCAGTGATTTAAATAATACAGTTTCTGCATGATTATTTCGGTTCTGGGCAGCCAGAATGAACAAGCAACCCTTGCTACAATTCGAAGTCAGCCTGAGGCTAGCTAGCAAGATCCCATCTCAAAACCAAACCATATTATAACAACAGACATACACATACGTGCACACACACACAAACTCGTACACGTGCACACTCACACACATATGGATACACACGTGCACACACCACTCAAATGGAAGCTAGCTCTCAGAGTCAGAGTCACCATCAGGAACTGCAGCGAGAGGCAAACTTATGTCAAGATACCATTAACTGGTTTGTCTGCTACTAGACTGACTAATCCACCGGCCAGCTCCCAGTGGAGGTAAGGCCAATTAGTGTGTCAGGAAGGTCGGTCCCCCTAGCATCACTCACAGGTCATCAGAAATCTGGGGGAAAGACTGCTATGCATTCTTCAAAAAGACTTCCCTGTCCCCAGTGAGATGCTGAAGTACAATGACAGTGGAGGTCTCCCATACTCAGGGGAACACTGGAAGGTGACGTGATCGGTGTCCTCTTCACAACCCAGAAGGCCATCTACCTGTCTTCCTCAGATACTATTCCACCCAGAAGGTGCTCACACTGAAGTCGGGGTGCCCCTCATCTTCTAGATCATCTGTTTTAATCTTTGGCCGTAATCCAGAACATTGCCAAAATTAATGCTTCTCTAAATATGATCAAAACCCAGAGGGATGTTGTCTAATAGGAACTGCTCAGCATCTCTGTAAGGAGTGTAAGGTTGTGCATGAATCGTAACAGCCTCCAGATCTTATACACAGAATGTGTGTAAAAGTCAACGCCTATACATTTGAACCAGAGTCTGCGTGGGTTCTGTTACCAGAGCGATAGCGCACATTCCTGCTTCCCTAATTACACCCTGCCGCTCAGCGTCGTCAGCTCTGATTTGTACATTTCATCCATGTTCTTTCATTTCATTCTTTCCCTTAATAGCAGAGCACGGGGCTGACCAGCTTGAAGTCAATGAGTATCTGATTGAGGCTAATGACATCACTTTCTACAAGCTTAACGATGTCTGTCTTTGTCTCAATTGTATTGAGCTAATGAGATCTATACTTCTTATGGGCATCAGCATATTTGGTATTTTTATTCTTCCACCACCACTCAGTTTTGCACCTCGTAGGGACAAAACAGCACTCATTTGCACAAGTATTATTCCTTAAGAATGGGGTGCTCTTAGAACTGAAACGCTGGTTGGCCAACAGTGATCCCGTGAAGTAGCTAGTCATCTATAGCAGTGAACCAGTGCCGTGGGATTCAGGCTCTCGAGTATCAACATGTGGATGGCTTAGGAAGCGTGGAGAAAGGCCATGTCATACTGGTGTGGGTGGCCCTGAGTCATCTATGTGTGTTCAAAGACCGATACCAAGGTCAGGGGCTCCTGACCTCAAATTAGTGTTCACTGGTTCATTCAGCAAGGAATAATTGAACATCTACACTATATCTGTGTGTGGGTATGTGCACGTGCATCCAGATGTCCATGGAGGTCAGAAGAGGGCGACAGATTTCCTAGAGCTGGAGTTACAGGCCGTTGTGAGCTGGGAACTGTTGTGAATTCTCCAGAAATGCAGCAAGTATCTAAGTATATTGTGTAGGTATGGGAGTACAGATGTGGATCTGTTTGGGCCGCAGCGTGTGTTTAGAGGTCAGAGGACATTTGGGAGACAGGTCTCTCTTTTTATCTCCTTGAGGCAGGATCTTTCTTGTTATGTCTGCCTTTTGCCCTCTGCTTCGTATCCTTAGGCATGCTGGAAGCACCAGGTATTTTTATGTGGGTCTTGGGGGCTGAACTCAGGTCTTCAAGCTTGCATAGCAAGTGCTTTTACCCGATAAGCCAGTGGTTCTCAACCTTCCTGATGCTGCCACCCTTTAATACGGCTTCTCATGCTTTGGTGACCCCCAAGCATTAAATTATTTCAGTGCTCCTTCATAACTGTAATTTTGCTACTGTTATGAATGATATGGTAGGTATCTGTTATTGACCACCAAAGGGGTCTTGACCTGGAAGTTGAGAACTGCTGTCGTCTTCCTGGCCCCTTGAGCATCTGCTTGCACATACAGGGTAATGTTCTAGGTGGTACTACTCCCTGACCTGGAGCTAGAGCATTTGGAGGCAAATTCTGAGGCAGATTCCATTGTGAACTTCATCTTTAACTCGTTTAGCCTTTGGGCTTCATGTTTGGTAGTTGCTAGAAGAGGATCGCCGGTTGTAACATCTGCCCTGAGTTCTTCTTCCCTTGTCTGGGGATAGAAGCCAGGCCATTTCAGAGTCTAGGCATGCCAGTGAATATGACTGTATTATTCTGTGATGTGGATGAGGCATCTTGGACAACTCTCTACTGACGGATACTGGCAAACAAACTTAGACCTTGCATCTAGCATCAAAATTGAGCACTAATAAAATCCATCCCATAGTTTATGAAGCGGCACAGAAACTGAGTTTGCTTTGTGAGAGCTAAGCTCTTGAAGGTAGACGGCCAAGCAGTTGTCTGTAGAATGTTTACTACGAATCTGTGCTAGCCAAAGGAGAAGACAGAAGCGGGAGTGCGCAGAGTGAAAAGCTGAGCTGTGAAGTGGGCCTGGCCACACTCTGTGGAAACCCTGGCTATTCGCTCCTTCTGATCGTTCCCGATCGGGCAGACACTTATGGACCTGTGTACCACCCTCTGTCACTCACAGAAAATGAGCTGTCTGAAGAAGAAAGTGCCTTGGGTGGGGGTGGGGAGGCGGCTGCTGAGTCATGCTCTGTTGAAGATGCTTGCTGGAGTATTGTCATCCCATGAAGATCTGATAGATAATCTTTATATGATAAAAATTCTCAGTAGAGGCTGGAGCGATGGCTCAGAAGTTAAGAGAATGCACCATTTCTGCAGAGGACCCACGTCCAGGTCCCAGCACATTCTCTAGGCAGCTAACTCCTGCACGGAACTACAGATCCAGGGCATCTCATCCTTTATAGCCTGTGCAGCAACTGCATTCACTTAATTGAGTAATAGAAATGTTTAAAATAATTATGACAAAATAGGAATAGAGGGGAATTTCTTAAGCTTGATAAAGAAAATTGTCAAAAGCCTGCAGCCAGTATCATACTGGATAGGGAGAAATAGTCTATATCTAAGACAGTCTTACCAACCATATTCAACGTTTTTAAAAAGATATTTATTTTTAGTTTTATTCACATATATGTGTGTGTATGTGTGTGTGTGTGTGTGTGTGTGTGCATCTGTTTGTAGACATAAGCACATATATGCAGTTGTCTAGGGAGGCCAGAAGAGGGCAGCAGATCCCCTGCAGGCAGTTATGAGCTCAGAACTGATTTCAGGGTCTCTGGAAATGCAGCGAATGGTCTTAACACATGAACCATCTTTCCAGCCCTGTGATTTCGAATGTGTGTCCACATAAAAGCCCACATGTAAATGTGTATATTGGTGTTATTCATAATCAGGCCAACTGGAAGCATTTTAGGTATTCTCCAAAGGTGAGGAGATTGAACTGTTGTCCATTTCCTCAGTGGAGCGCCAGTCAGTGAGAAACTCATGAACCACCAAGCTGCAGCAGAGACACAGAGTCTTAAGTGCCTGTTGCGAAGTGAAGGAAGCCCGTCTACAAAGGGTGCATATTACTTGATTAAAATTATATAACATTTGGGAAAGGTAAAATATATAGACAAATAAGTAAGTGGTTTGCCAGGGATTGGAAGGGATGGGGGTGTGGAATAGGTGAAGGGTCAGAAAAATTTTTGAATAATACATACATTCTGAATATTAGTTTAATAACTTTTATTTTCATTGCATTTATTTATTTTGTGTGTGCATGCATGTGCACACGCTACAGCATGCATGTGAGCATCAGAGGACAAGTTACTAGAGTCACTTTTTTTTTTCTTTTTGGAGACAGGGTTTCTCTGTGGCTTTGGAGCCTGTCCTGGAACTAGCTCTGTAGACCAGGCTGGTCTCGAACTCACAGAGATCCACCTGCCTCTGCCTCCCGAGTGCTGGGATTAAAGGCATGCGCCACCACCACCCGGCTAGAGTCACTTTTTTCGTTCTAGCATGTGGGTCTGGGCCCTGGGGATCGAACTCAGGTTGTCAGACTTGGCGGCACGCACCTTTAGCCCCTGAGCCATCTCACCAGCCCCGTGACTGTAATTGTGACAGATGATATTCCGCCTTTGTCAAAACCCATTGAACTTTACTACAACAAAGAATGAACCTTAATATATGCAAATTAAAAAGTCATTTAGAAATCTCAGGGTGAAGTGAAGACTGTGACAAGGCAATCCAACTTTATTATAAATATCTGAAGCTGCGTCCCTGGGCGGGAGGTTGTCAGAGAAAGAGGATGACCTAAGTAACTTTGGATGCGAATGGAATATGTGAGCCTTAAGGCAGGAGAAGCTGTTCCTGAGTCTCTGCTTGACGGAGCTGCATCTCACAGAGGGACGGGTATGAGCAGTTTTGATGTCTGACCCATAAACTGAAATAGTATTTTGGAACTGAACAGTCAAGTCAGTGTGGGACCTAGGCTTCTCTCTGAAATAGTGTAAACTTACTGAGAGGTAAGGAGAAAGAGCGAATGTTATTCTTTTAATAATAACCTCTTAGAATTGGGGTATCAGTACAAATCCATGTTTATGGTCGTACGGTGCTGTAGTGTGGATGGATGTCTCTCAAGGGCCCACGTGTTAGAGGCTTGGTCCCCAGCCTCTGTAGCTGTTAAAAAGTGGGTCTAGTGGAAGATTTCAGATTGGGGGCGTGCCCTTGAAGGGGAGAATGAGGCCCCAGCTCTTCTTCTTTCTTCTTTTCGTTTCTGGCATGAATCCAGGGTTTTGCTCTGCTCTTGCTCCAGTCTTGCACAAAAGCAACAGGGCCAACTGCAGCTCTAAAACCATGAGCCCCAATAACCCTTTCTCTTTACAAGCTGGACATTCTAAGTATTTGTTATAGTGGCAGAAACCCAGATTTTGAACAATTTTTGATATAGATGGCCAAATATAAATACCTTATAGATATCTGTATGTCTCTTTAGTGCAGCATTACACTGCCTTGCTTGGGTAGCTGGGCGAGTCTGAAGACAACACACCACTAACTTCCAGTGTGCTTGCTATTCACATGATGCTTTTAATACCACTTCTTGACACGAGAAGTGTGGTGTTCTTGGAGTCTAAGACTTGGGACAGGAAACACGCAAGGCATGCCTACATCATCTTACATTCTAGAACCCTCAAAGCAAAGTCACAGTGATGGGAGCTGTTTAAGGGACACCAGATCCTGCTGGAAGCTTCCCATGGCCAGATGTGGAAAAAGCTGACCCATAAATTGAAATAGTATTGGGTTCTAGGCTAAGATATGGAAGCCAATATCCATGCGTTCATACCGTTGTACATAAATGATTGGATGATAGTAAGTAACCGAGGGACAAAACAATGCTTTTCTGTGCAGGAGAAATACAAATACTTGGTGTGGATACCCTGTTTCCTAGGAGCCGCAGGGTGTGAGCCTACCCCAGAGACCAGCATAGACACAGGGTGAGATGGGAGCTGTCTAGTTTGCTTCTGCGATAAAGAAGCAAAACTGCTGCTACAATAAAGACCATTGCTAAAAGCAACTTGGGAAGGGAAAAGTTTAATAACCCTGGTAGCCTACAGTCTGTCATCAGGGAAACTTGGGACTGGAACCTGGTGGGAACTGAGACAGACTATGGAGGAGTGATACTTGCTGGGTCGCTCCCCATAGGTTTTTCTGTTTGCTTTCTTAAACTATCTAGGGACACCTGCCAGGAGTGGTTTCACCCACAGTGGGCGGGGCCCTCCCGTTTTAACCACCAGTTAAGAAAATACCCTACAAGGTTAGTATTAGTGGCACATGCCTTTAATCCCTGAACTTGGGAAGCAGAGGCAGGCGATTTCTGAATTCGAGGCCAGTCTGGTCTACACAGAAAGTTCAAGGACAGCCTGGGCTAAGAAGAATAAAAAAAAATCCAAACAAATAAACAAACAAATAAAAAACCAAATATCTTCAAAAAACAAACAACCCACTGACTTCTAGGTATGTCAGTCTGAGGGAGGTGAGGTGTTTTCTCATTTGAGGCTCCCTCTTCTTGGATGATCTTGACTTGTGTGGAGTTGACAGAAGAAACAAGGCAACTAATGGGTGTAGTTATTCTACAGTGAGAAACCCGGCAAACTCGACATCAGTCATGTGATTAAGGTCTCGGTGAGCCTCACCACCACATACTGTATACCTTTGACATGTTGTGGCGAGAGCGGTTGTTCACCTCCATGGCCCTGCTTTCCAAAGCCTGGTCTACTCCTGAGGAGAAAATAGCAGACAAATTCTAATTGTGGGGCATTTTATAACACTCCTGGCCAGTGCTTCAAAACTGTCAAAACCATTTTAAGGAAGTGCTAGCAAGCTGTCCCCACCATGAGGAGCCTGAAGAGACATCGTATATAAATGCGGTGCTGGCCTGGATGGGATCCTGGCACAGTGAGAGGGACTTAGGCAAAACTAAGCTTCCCTGAGTAAGTGTGGGCTGTAGTTGCTCACAGTGAGGGGGAAATGGGTCCAGTTATTGTAAGCTTTGTGAGGCCTAGCTGCCCTGTCTCTGCAACTGTCCTGTAAATCTAAGGTTACTTTAAAAAAATGAATCTTGTTTCCAGTTCAAACATGCATTCGGACATTGTGCCAGGCACTGAGATGGGGAAGGCATGACCCTGTCCTCAGAGGGCTCAGTCATGTGAGTTCATGAGCGTGTGGAAGTGGATTTAGGATTCAGCCCTGTCACAAATGGGCAAAGGGCTTTGGAAACCGATGGTTTCGAATGAGGTCTTTGAAGTCGTCTAGTTCATAGCATGCGGATTGCTCAGCGTTCTCCCTAAAATTCCTGTGAAAACTCTGATGGGGGAGGGGTCACTTCTTATTTCTAGGACAAGGCTGGTGAATTTGTGTGTCTCCTCTGAGGGGTCTCTTAGCTCGGATCTTCATCATCCCCAACACAATCCTTGCTTGCTGGCTTGCTTCCCTTGCTTGCTTGATCCCCCCCCCCCCCCCCCCCCCCCCCCCCCCCCCCCCCCCCCCCCCCCCCCCCCCCCCCCCCCCCCCCCCTCCCTCCCTCCCTCCCTCCCTCCCTCCCTCCCTCCCTCCCTCCCTCCCTCCCTCCCTTCCTCCCTCCCTCCCTCTCTCCTTCCTATCCTTTTCTTTCTTGCTTGCTAGTCCTCAGACTATTAAAGATTTTAAAAATGGAAGATGCTTGTTTATGAATTTTAAATAACAGAATAACTTACGACTGTGTATTTGACACGGCTGTTTGTAAAATGTTCTTGGCCATTGCACCACAGGCACTTTTTACGGGCACCCCAATGTGCAGACACCAACTCCCTGCCATGTTGTTTCTTCTCCTCTCTTAACACCCTCTTTTATGCCTGAAATATTCTAGCTCGGTTCTTCTGCAGCAACGTCTACCTCTGTCTTCATTTCTTGTTCTCCTTATGAGGCAGGTTGGAGGTCCCCCCCCCCCATTTTCACAGAAAGCAGTCTAGCAAAATATGTTTCTTGCTATAGATAGATTTTTTTTTAAAAAAATGACAGGATTAAAAAAGCCTCTCAGGTGCTAGTTAAAAATAGTGTTTTTCTGCTATTCCAGGCTAGATAACAAATCTAGTGTTTCAAGTTAAAAGAAAAGAGAGGGTTGTTAAGCAGGTACGTGTGAACATTATCTGTGTCCAATTGCAGAACATAAAAGGGGGTGGTGTAGCTGGGTGCTGGGAAGAGGGCATTGGGAGCTGTTTTCAGTCTTTTCTTTTATTAGAGGTACTTGCTTTTGCGGAGAGGGACAGCTTGCCCACTTTCCTTTGATGTACTGAAACATCCCGGAATGACAGGCTGCTGCTCACCTTCGTCTGTGGTTCCAGATCAGCTCTTGCTTCATGTTTGCCTCAGTTTCACCAAAACTTTGTCCAACTCTCTTCAGTTGAGCTTTGACCCGGGTAGGGGTGTCATTGTTATTCAAGTTATGGCATTCCTGACCAGGATGGCTCCACTCAAAGAGCCACCATGGTTATCTTGTGACATTACACACGCCTGCAGTTTTCCGTGTCTTTGCTTTGACTCCTCCCTGTTCCTGTCACAAAAGGGCTGGTTTTCAAAGGGTTAGTCCTAGGTTGAGAGAGTCATAACATAGATCACTTGTGGCTCCTTTCGTTGCAAACTACAAACTTGAACTCCCTTAACAAAAGAGGGTCTGGATGGTGGAGGAGCTCCCCACGTGAGGGAAGGAGCAAGATCTTCGCCCTGGTCAGCTTTTCCTGCCATCAAGGCAAGCCCCTGATTACAGTCTTAGCATCTTACCCTCCTAGCTCAGCATCTCCTGAGAGACCTCCTTTGGGGAGAGCCGGGAAAGCCCACCCAGGGTCACTGCTTCTCTCCTTGGACAAGCCACCATTGTTTGGGAATTGAAAATTGCTATTGACTTGGATTTAGATCCTTGTTCTACTGAGGAACCAAGATTAGGGGGTGTGACAGCCTCAGACTGACAGGAGTGGATCTACGGGTGACAAGACAGTCAATGTCCACTTCTGTAAAGATGCCACTGTCCCTTCATGGTAGAATAAGGAGTAAGGAAGTTCTGGGTGGATACTAAGAATAAGGAGTGATGTTAGTGGCCTCAGTGGGCTGAAGAGTTTTCTCTTTGGGACTCCTTAGTCTGGGTGCCATTTGCAGAAGGATAAGGTGAGATGGATCGCCCTAGCATTCTGGAGACTGAGGCAGGAGGATTGCCATGAGTTACAGAGTGAGAGCTGAGAAGGCAACTCAACCTGTGTAGGCAGAGTGGACTGTGTGCTGGGTGGCTGTGAGATCTGGATACACTGGAATACCTTCAAAGATATTTGGACACTCACTGAGCCCTGGGCTCTCAGCTGGACCTGAGACCTGGGCAAGGACGGGTGCACTGTTTTCATAGGATGTGACTGTCGTGCCCTGAAGCCTCATTCATGAGGCTTCTCATTTGGTTCTCCGTAGAATCTCAAAACTGGCTGTGACTGGTAGCGCTCCCAGCCCTGGTTCCACGAGTCTGAAAAGGGAGCATGAAAAGGTTTTTATTCCTCTCCTGCCTGGGAGGTTGGAGGTCCTGCCTCCTGGGAGCTCTTCCTGTTTGAGTAAAAAAGTGGCTAAAGTAGCAGCATAGGTGAGTCCCTTTTTTTTCCTAGCAGTGGTTGCAATGGATTATAAAATGGAACCCAGCAGGCACGGTAGGGCTTGCATCTATTTCAAAAGTACCAGTACATTCCGAGGGCAAAGACCATCTTTGGAGAGTGTTCTGTAATGAGTGTTGTCGGCGGGTTTTGTAGCAGCAGGCTTTGGTGGGGATTCAGGAGCAAGCTGTTGGCCCTTCATTTTCAGTTCCAATCACAGTCCCGCAGAGTCAGTCGGAGTCCAGCGAGGGTCTCTTTTTCATGCTCGGGCAAAGCCACAAGCCATCATTTGTGGAAGGGATTCTGCCGGCAGGACCTGGGGCAGGGCTGGAGCTCTGAGCATCCTGCTCTCAGGGAGCTCACAATCTAAAACCTGTAAACCACCCAGGGCGAGCAGAACAGCAGACAGGACCAGAGCTGGGAGGCAGAGTGAGGGCAATGCTTTGGCAGGGAGAGGAGACATTGTAAGGGCAAGAGCCAGATGTGGTGGGGGATGGAGGGTAGAAGGGGGGAGGGGGGCAGGACTTTGCCACAGGGGCATCTTGGTGAACTCCTTGGAACATAAAGAGAAACATACAGTCTATCAGGAAAGATTCCATTTTACCAGATCTCAGAACAATGATTGCTTCCTAGCTCCTGAGCCAGGAAAGAAGCAGCTCAAGATGGACCTAGAGGGGTGTGGTTTCAAAGAGCGTGGGCAATGAAAACTTCTTTTCCTAGGTCGGCTAATTTCCTGCTTGTATCCAGGCTTGTATTTCCTTTCCCATTTGCATAAGACGTTCTGTCCACTTAAGAAATGGGAGGACTGCTAAAAACATAAACCTTCCTAGTAAGATATCTGCCCCAATTAGGAGATCATAATGTCACGTGTGTCACGTTGGAAGCGGTTGGTCCTAAGGAGAGACACCCTGGAAGTTTAGAATCCGGGGCCCATGCATATTGAACAACTCGGGGGGGGGGAGGGGTCATGTTGACAGATCAGTGTTTATTAAGCTTAAACATAGAGCAGATTACCTGGACATTCTGTCAGAGTGGAGATCTGGCTCCGCAGGGCTGAGGCGGGGCCCAGGACCATTCGCGTCTAAGAAATTCCCTAGTGCGTCTGCTGTGGCTGGGACTCGCCCCACATGGTAAGTAGTGCCGAGGGGGAGGCAAGCTTGTTAAAAGTTGCAGGAGTCACTTTACTGAAGACTATCATACCAGGTAGGCAAGCTTAAACTTTATCTCGGATACTGCAGGGCACCTGGAGATTTATAGCTAGCAGACACAGGGAAGGAGAGTTGAAAATGATTAAGCAAATCTTGGTGAAGTTTAGGGGTTAAGGAAGAGGAAATTGATTAGATGTCAAGGGACGTGGATTCTCCACAAACTGGCTTGGAAAATATTCTCGCCAAAGTAGCCTCAGAGGCAAGGGGAGGCTAAGTGGAGAAGGGAGCTCCGAAGAGTCTGGCTAAGGACTGGTCCGAGGAGGGCATGCTTGTCAGCAGCTAGGTGCTGGAGCAGAAAGTCTGGTTCTCTATTCCTCCGTGGCTTCATTTGTTAGGCGTGAACATCACTTCTACCCCAGGTGAAGGATGGATGCTATAACATGTTGACGTTTTTGACAGTGATTCCATATGTCAGCTAGGAGAAATCTGACATAAGAAGTTACTTGGGTTATCATCAGATGGCCTTCTTCGATAGAAATGGTAATTCAGAGCATCCGGACTTATTTAAATATTCTAGTCTCAGGGAACCAATGGTATGCTATGGGTGGCGGTGGTATAATTCTGGTTTAATTCAGCCCCTCTTTTAACCCTCCCTTAATGATCACCTTCAAAGCAAGGTTTTCTCCATGTAAATGTGTGTGTGTGTGTGTAAGTGTGTATGTATATATTTATCTCATTCCATCCTAGTACATTGTGTTGCAAGTTATCATGCATATTAACCATGCTTCATGTAATAATTCTTTTATTGAAGGAAATTGAGTTTATTTGCTGAGACTGGCTATTTCCAGTTCGGCTGCTGTGACCATCCTGTGCAAATAGACCTGTAGCAGGAGTCTTAGAAGTGGGAGGGCTGGGCGAAAACACATGCGTACTTTACATTTTAGTAGAAATTGCCCAACTGTCCTCTGGAGAAATGTCAACAGTTTACATTTGCACTGAGAGAGCGTTCCTGCACACCCTCGCTGCTGCATAGCGACCGCAGCTAATTTGAATTTATAATGCTGTCTTATTCTTAGTTGAGTTTTGGGTGTCTGCGGTTTTGAGCGCGCTGGAGCATCTATCTCTCACATGCTGTTAAGTTGTGGATTTGTGGCCGGCTTGCTCATGCTCTGTTTCCATTTGGAAGAGCATGCATCAAGAGGGCTGGGCCCCATTTGCCTGCTCCCAGGGCTTGTCCAATCTCCCTCCCAGCTCCCCTATGTTCCCGTCTTTCCACCATACATCTTGATGTGGCTCTGGCAGTCACAGAAGCCCCAGGCTTTGGAGCTGCTCTACGAAGCCCATCATTTGCCCTGATAAGTGAGAGTCGAATACACAGTTCTGTATTATTTATGACGTTTCCCCCCTCGGTACAAGGAATGTATTATTCCTCTTTGCCAAGTCTCCAGGAGTTGAAGGGAGGCAAGTGTCCCCAAACAGATGTGAAGATATGGAATTGGCTATCCGAGTACCCAGTGAGGCAGCATGGAGGTTCCAGGAATTTGTTTGACTATGTTGGTTGTGCGAGCCTGAAGCCTTAGGTCTTTCGGGCTGTGAGTAGAACACAGGCCTGGAGGCTTTGAGATGATGGCACCCCATCTTTTGCTTTAGTGTGGATTTTTGAGGAACATTGGGTGGGTACTTACTGTCTCCAGGGCTCAGAGACAACACGTAGGGACCTTCAGGGCACAGTGAGATTTGGCACCTGTGGAGAGGAGATGAGGAAGAAAGGCGTGGAAAAGAAAAGCCCAAGTCTGCAGGGTAAACCTGGGAAAGACTCTGCCATGCCCATGGATAGCCGTGTCTTAGGAATGAGATGGTCACATACCTGCACACCATCCTATGGTAGCATCATTGTCTAGGAGCTACTGAGGAGGACCATGGCCATGGCTTGACTGTCCAGAGCCACCTGCACCCATCTTGGTACATTGTCCTGTCAAAGAATTGGAGATCTAAAGGCATAATTATTCAAGAATTGTGAGCCTTTTCTACCAATGCTTTCTTCCCATCACACCACCAAAGTCCTTACTGGAAGGAATTTGTTCTCTAATGTGAAATATTTTAAAATGTGCTTCCTCTAAGATGAGCATGTTGGCTTATGTTTGTAAGGGCATTCAAGAGGCCAAAGCAGAGGGATCATGGTGTGTTTGAGGCCATCCTGGGCTATGGAGCAAGGTGTTGTCTTCCTTCTATCATTTATGGATGTTATATAAGTTGGTACTTAGAGTATGAGGTCAGGTATGAAACTGAGAAAACCTCCAGGTCTAGGTGTTGATGGGAAGGGTACACACGGTAAGGAGATTTCATCACAACAAGTAGATGGAGGTTTGGTGGCAGCAATATTTGTTTGGGTCTCTTGAGAAGAAAGTGTTAAGACTGGGTTAGATATACAAGGATTTTATGAGGGAAAGGCCCATGAAGGAAACTGGGGATTGGTATTTTCCTGTTTCCCCTCTAACTTTCCCTTATTCCTTATTTACAAATAAATCACCCGTCCTTGGCTCAATCTCTGATGTAAGGAGAACTTCAGCACACAGGCCTCAACACCCTGAAACTAAGTCTTAGTGACACAGGTCGCCAGTGGGACCTGTCCATGAGTTGTGTGTGATTGATTGACTAGAGGGGCCTTCTTCCTGTTCTCATCTACTCCATGCTTCTGATGATATGATGGATTTTGGAAGTTTGTTGGGTGTGGCCTGAAGTTGTCAATCTTAGAGTGCTGGCATAAAGTCACAGACATAAAGTTGGCCTAATACCCATAATCTTCAGGCGATGGGCACATGTACAATGCCCAGGTATAACTGCTTCCCCTCGTCTGCCTTGGTTTTCTCTTTGCTTGGTTTTTCTTTAGCAAGGCTCCGCTTGAGACATCTACTCCCAGTAAATTCTCTAGTAGACCACACATGAACTATGGGGTTACTATAGGCGGCAAGGTTGTATGGCTCCCAGGGGTTGATGGGTACTGTCTTAGTCAGTGTTCTATTGCCGGGAAGAGACACTCTGACCATAGCAACTCTTATATAGGAAGGCATCTAACTGGGGGCTGGCACAGTTTCAAAGGTTAGTTCATTGTCATTATGGTGGGAAATAGGGCAGCATGCAGGCAGATGTGATGCTGGAGATGTAGTTGAGAATTCTACATCTGGATCCATAGGAAGAGAGCGAGCCACTGGGCCTGGCTTGGGCTTTTGAAACCTCAAAGTTCACTCTCTGCGAACACTTCAATTCCTCCAATAAGGCCACATCTACTCCAACAAGGCTACACTCATAACCAAGCATTCAAAACTATGACCCCATGATGCCATGCTTATTCAAGCCACCACAGGTGACGTCAGTCATTTTGCATTTTTATTGACTGCTTTTCTCAGCGGCTATTGGCTGGAGGAGTGGAAGGACCTCCGGCAACAAGTGATCACTCTGATTTAGGTCTCCTTGATTCTGAGTTGGAGTCTGTCATAGTTGGCTTCAGCTGTCAACTAGATTCAAGCCTACAGTCACCTGGGAAGAGGGAAACTTAACTGAAGATTTGCCCAGATCAGACTGGCCCGTGGCCGTGTCTGTGAGACAGTTTTCTTGATTGCTAACTAATGTAGAAGGCTCACACCCACAATGACTGCACCATCCCCAGGCAGGTGGGCCTGGCTCTTATAAGAAAAGAAGCTAGCAAACCTGGAGGATAAAGCCACCAAGCAGCATTCCTCCATGGTTTCTGCTTCCATGCCTGTCCCTAGATTCCTCCTTAAGCTCCTGCCCTGACTTCTGTCAATGATGAGCTGTGACCTGCAAGCTCAACGAAACCTTTCCTTCCCAAGTTGCTTTCCATGAGTGTTTGTTACAGCCCCAGCAATGACAACACAAGGAAAACAACAAAGATGGAATATGACCCAGTCACCAAGATACTCTTTCAAAATTTAAACGTGTGGGAAAGTGTACATCACAAGATTGAGCTTCCTCACCATTTTGAGTGTGTCACCCGCCAGTGTTAAAGGCACTGACATTCGTGTGCCACCCTCCATGCCAGCGACCCACAGAGCTCTTTTCCCCTTGTGAGCCTGAAGCTCTAGATGCCGTGAACTGACTGTGTCCCTCTTACCCTTGGCCCAGGAAATGGCCATTCTCCTTTCCTTCTTATACGTGTGACTGTAAAGGTTCCTCATACAAGCAGAATCGCAGCAGTGCCTTCAGGGCTGGGGTCAGAACAAGCAAGCACTCCACCACTGGACTTGTTCATCTCATGGCTCACTCAAAAGCAATTGACTTGTGTTTATTTATTTATGATTTCTTTTCAGTTTTTCTTAATGTGTATATGTGTGTCTCTGTGTGTGTATGCAGTAAGTGTTTGGATGTCTGCAGAGGCCAGAAGAGGGTGTTAGATCTCCAGAAGCTAGAGTTATAGGCATTTGTATACTGTCCAGCATGGGAGCTGGACATCAAACTCGGGTCCTTCCAAAGAACCACAACAACGTTTAACTGAGCCATCCTCCAACCATTTATTTATTTACTTATTAACTTCCTTATTTATTGTGTTTGTGTGTGTATGGGTACCACTGACACATAAACAGGCAGAAGACACTTTTGGGAGTCGAGTTTTTTTCCCTTCCAGCGTATGGATTCTAGGGACAGAACTCAGGTCATCAGACCACAGTTGTCTTTACTCCTTCCGCCATCTTGTCTCCTCCACGGATCACTGATGATGCTCCAGGAAGTATCTTGTGCTTATGGATTCATTGTTAGAGTCATGGTTAGACAGGATCCTGGTGTGGACGCCTTAACACCCCACTGGCAAGCAGAGGGTCAGTCATAAAGCCCTGCATCAGTCATTGTTGAATGTCCGATTCCCCACCAAAGCTGAGGCGGTTTTGAATTTCTGTGGTAGTGTACTGTACCATCCCTCATTCTGCTCTCTGAAGTAGAGGGCAATGCTCTTCTCTACATGACCCCGAGTCCTCGAGTTGAAGAGTGCTCAGTACACCCTTGCCAAGTACAGGGGCGATTGTCTTTATTTATGTTTCTCGGCCACATGGCACCTCCAGCTTGCTACCTGGCTGTCGCCCACATCTGAGCTATGCGTCTCTGCTATGCATCTGGCGAGCTAACAAGCCCTGTTGGACTTAGCGCATCTTGCTGAATGTGCAGTTGACTTCCGCTCAGAGTCCTGACGTGAGTTTAGAAATTCTGATCCAGACTTGCAGTTAGGCTTTCTAACGAAGCAGGTTCCTGGCGGTGAGGAAGAGGATTACAAAGCAGTTAATTGAGATAGAGGACAGGAAGCACCTCAGGCCTGGCGCAGGCAAGTGCACAATAGTCAGCGGTTATTAACTCATTAAACCTCGTGTTCTTTATTATAGACAATTACATATGTGTTTATGTTATCTTTATATATGTAGTATTTCTACTCTTTATGTTATTCTTTCTTCCAAACATTATTTAAGGTGCATATCAGTGAATACCAGGATAGTGTTTTGGAGGCAGGGAGACTGTGATATCTACATTTCAAACAAAGGATAGGTGTAGTATCGTGACGTTAACTTTATCCCCAAGCAAAACACCAGCAAAGAAGACGTGTCTCTCACCTCTTTCTGTCTTTCACGGGAGCAGAAGGAACTGGACAGCTGTCTCCATGCGTGAGTAATGAGTCGGCGTGGAGATCTGATCGCGTCTCCCAGTGTGTGCTGATGAGAATGGAGGAAAAGCAGGAGACGGGCTGCAGAGGGATGCTCGCTTCTCTGCTTTTTTTCCGTTGGAAACAAGTTAAGATGTAGAACAAAAGAAAGTATAACTGTCTCCCTGGCAGTGCTCAGGACACTTAGAAGACCGAAGATACTGCCCAGATGTGAGGGGGACCAAAATGATGTATTCATGACAGAGTCTGCTGTGCTGGAGCAGACCTCAGCTGATGCAGGTTTCTTGGCTAATTAGCTGGGACCCTCACGGCAGCATGTATTCCAGGTATTCCCCTCCCAGCATGCACCCTGTGCAGGCATCCCCCTCACAGCATGCATCCTGTGCGGTATTGCTTACGTTGGAAGAGATCCAATGAGGCATTTTGTATGGTCAAGGTTCTGAGACGATCCTCATTCCCTCCACCCATCAGTTTTGCTAGAAATTTCTGGGTTCTTGTTCACCGTGCATACAACCCAGCATTGGGGAGGTATGCCATCACCTCTGCCAACCCCCAGTTCACTTGTGTGGACTTAGTTTTCCCTCCTGTTTCCATCTTGAAAAACGCCTAAGACGCCATCAGACCCCGACACCTTTGGTTTAACGCGGAGTCTGCAGATATTCCCTATTAAGTCGGGACAGTGAATATTTCCAGCATTGCGGGCCGTCCGAGCTCCCTTGCAATTCCCCAACTCTGCCTGGTTGCACAGAAGCAGCTGTAGACACAGAAATGAATGGGCACGGCTGTTTTCCATGGAAACTTTATTTATGGACATTGAAATTTGAATTTCATATAATTTTCACACATCATAAAATATTATTCTTCCTTTGAATTTTTTTCTCCCACCATTAAAAAATGTAAAGCACATTCTTAGCTTGTGGGTCATAGGAAAACAGGTGGCAGGCCAGATTTAACCACCAAACCATAGTTTATTTACTCGTCGCGCTGGCTCACATGGTAATACTAATTGTTCCAAGGGGAATCAGCCTTTAAGCTGTTGTCTGTTATTGAAACAGCCTCGTAAAAGACAGAGCTGTGTGACTGTGAGCTTTGATAGAAAGCGGGCATTAGAGCCGGGCTTGGTGCTGCAGGCCTGAGATTTAGGTATTCTGGAAGTGGAGGCAGGGCCATTATGTGTTTGAGAGCAGCGCAGGGACAAAGTGGGAACCTGCCGAGTAAACAAGCAAGCAGACACGGGCAAGGTGACGCCTTAAGGATGGGGAGGGAATTCCCAAGGGTCCTGGAGCTCTGACGCGCAGAAGTCCCAAGACCGGATTGGAGTTGCGCATCATGGGAACTTTGGCTTTAGACTAAAATGTCTTGATTAGAATCCTTACTTAGCTCCTTCTGAACTGTGTTTTCCAGGGCAGCTATTTGATCCCTCTGTGCTGGTCCCCACTGAAACATGGAACGTCCTTACAGGATGGCAGTGACCACTGGAAGAGATCAAATGCCCATATAGGGCCTGATGCTTTATTGATTCCTCTATCAATTATGGTTGATAATCACGTTGACTTATCTTTTGCCTAAAACTCTAAAGAAATGTGCTTTGGTTGTGGGGGAGAGGAATCTGGAGAAACTGCCTGCTGAGGAAGAGCTAGAGCATCAGCTAGTAAGGGAGGCAGGGAGGAAGGTCATCTCTGTTTACAGTGCAGGGGTGGGAGGTTGTGTAGGAGATTGAGACTGGAGCAAGGTCTGTGCCGGGAGGCCAGGGGACCGCACCAGGAGGCCAGGGGACCGCACCAGGAGGCCAGGGGACTGCAGGAGCAGAGTTGGAGGTGTGAAGGAAGAAGGAGCAAAGCATGAGCCAGGCCAGCACAGAAGCAGCAGAAGTAGAGTGAAGGCAGGGTAGGGACAGTGTCCTCAAAGGACATGAGAGCCTTAGAAGCAGGGTGCAGAGTCACCAGGGTTTGACCAACAAGGACAATGGGCACATCCGTCATTGTGTGAACTGCTCCTTGCTGTCAGGGTGCCTTGAGCAGTGGAAAGTTCTGTCTTTCATCCCTCAATTGCAAAACATACTGTTTGCATTGGCACAAGTTTGACGTTCAGTGAATGAAGACTGAAGCACATACTGTGTTTGGTGGGAATTCCTTTGGTCACAGGAAACAGACCTGGATGCTGCACTTTATTGTTCAAGGGAAGTGGGCTTGGGCGTGAAGTCCCAGCATAGCACTGTCTGCCAGAATTTCCTCTGTGCAGTGAGCGAGCCATTCCCATCCGGGATGGAGGCTATTAGCAACACGTGACTGTGGAGCATGCCTAAGATGACTTGAAGCTTTGGAATTTAAATAATTTATGTTTATATTTAAATAGCCAATGGTTACTATATTGAACAGCATAGACGTAGATTTCAACGGATATTTTGAACAAATGTTTTTTTTTTTGTGTACTGTCCCCCTACCAGTTGGCACCTTGCTTCCTCCTTTGTGTCTTATTTCTAGTTCCTGAAACAGAGGGAGATATTCTGGCTGGTCCAACTCATTCCGTGTAACTTCTGGGGTCAGTGACTGACTACTTGTGGGTCATTTTCTCTGGGCCATCGGTGGCTAGGGATAGGTCACGGCTCTGGCACTATAGGTAGTGTGGCAGCAGATGAACAGAACTCTTGAGAAAGGGTGTGGATGGGGCTGTCTGTGGGCAGGGCGAACAATGCTTGGCATTGACAGTAAGTGCAGACTTCTTGTGGATCTCCAGCGGGCAAAGGAGGTTGAAAGTAGCCTGCGGTCCATTCCAGAATGGAACCACTCACTGGCTGAGTTACTATGAGTGAGGCAGAGTAGAGACCACCTCGGTTACCATGCTAAGTGACACAGATGTGATCTCTTTGTGACCAAAGCTGCTACTGGTTAGTAAGGGAAGCAAAAAGGCAAAGGAAGCATTACAAGGCATTGTGGGTGCCAGGATAGAGGGACAGAGGGTGTTTAAGGGAGTATAATAAACAAGAGATTGTAAGTCTTTGTAAGTTTTCTCAGAGAGCTCTGGAAGTATGTCTGCAAGGAAACATACGAGCGTCGTCTGGGCAACAAGGAGGGGGTGCTGGAAAGTGGACAGGTGTGTTAAGGCTACAATGCACTCTCTGAGACTGATTCCTGGCCCCCCAAGCTTGGATCAGTGTTTCAATCTATACAGTCCCTCAAAGATTCTTGCTGCCTCTTAACCGAGATGCTGAGAAGTCTCAGTCAAGAAATGATCACCTTGTTTCACTAAGTACTAGCAAAAAACCTACACACCTCCCTTCTCCCTCAGGCTTCTCTTGGCATCGGGCAGAACTAATGCCCTGTGGCACACATTGAAAACCCGAATCAGGACATTTTAGTGTGTCCCAGTAATACTAGCCCCCTGATGTCATATACCAGTGCCCTGAACTCGAAGGCATAAGTGTTTACTAATCGTATCTCTCAGCCTATGGTATTTTTGCTATAACAACCTGAGAAACCTATTGCCCCTTAGAAATCACCGAGCTTTTTTCCTCTTATTTTTGAGACAGGATCTCATGTAATCGAGGCCTTGAACTCCCTGTGTAGCAGTACAGGATGTCTTTGAGCTGCCCGAGTTCCCCAAGTGCTGAGAGGACAGATTTGCCCACCGTATCTGCCAGTGTACATTCTGATAAAAGGATCCCCCCCCCCACCACTCTAGATATTTCACGCAAATAGAATCAAGCAGTCGGTGAGTCTGGGGCTATTGTTTCATGTGGTATCGTGTTTGCTTTCTCAGTGCATTAGTGTTTCACTCCCTAGCTGTGGTCCCCAACTATTCTGCCGCATGCCCGGATCATACTCTGCTTACCCATTCATCAGCTGATGACCTCTGGCTGCCGAGAGCAATGTTGCTATGAGTATTCATGTACAAGTATTTGAACACCTGTTTCAAATCCCTTTGGTTGTATACCTGGGAGCGGCCTTGCTGGGTCATATGGTAGCTCGTGTTGACATGTACAGGAACCGCAGACAGTTGTCCTCAGTGTCTGCACCTTGTTACTTTCCCACCAGCCATAACCTGAGGTTTCTGTCATTTGTCATGACGTCTCCTGGTGAGCTTCCATGTAATTATGTAAACAGACCTTCTGACCATGTGTGTGTGTGTGTGTGTGTGTGTGTGTGTGTGTGTAAAGCTAAAACCAAAGTGAGAGCTCTGGAAATTTCCTCTGGACAATCAGGTAATATAGTGGGATAATTGTCATTTATCAGAAACAATCCCAGTGGGCATGGGTGCGCACATTGCTAATCTCTGCCCGTGGGAGGAAAAGGCAGAAGTTTAAATTCATCCTGCACTGCTAGTGAGTTTGGGTGGGCTGTGTGTGCTTTTGTCCTAAACAAAACAGAACCTGCCACCACCACAAATGAACCAACATACAATAGCAGACCCTGAAATAGATTTGGTGAGGAACAGCAAAAGGTAGCTAATTCTTATGAGGCTCATACAGACTATACACCCTTCCTCTCAAGGAGAGTAAGCCAAGGATCTCTTCATGGAACTTAGCATGAGATTGGGATAAACTTTTCGTTCACGTAACACTTCAGGTAAGGTCATGGTGCATGCCCGCATAGTACTGTTTCCCACAAGGAGCAATTACCAAAAGGGAAATACATGAAACAGCCACCATGGCTCCACCCTCCAACTCAGTGAAGATGGGTCCATGGGCAAAAGATGCGCCCAAGCCTGAAGCACTGAATTCAGACTTAAAACTCATGGCAATTACTTCCGAATCGTTTTAAGGGATCATCACCCTTTGATAAAGGAGAGAGAGATGCATGGTTCAGATGGTCAGCCAAGGGGGTAGAAGTGGAGCGACTGAAGAAGGGGAAGGAATTAAGGACTAAGTGAAGCATTGAGCACGAGGGGCTAAGGAACTAGTAGGTTTGTCCTCTGACTTTGGGGGAGAATTGTGGAGTTCGAAGAGCAACGCGGACTCTTTCGTTCAAGTATGTATGTATGTATGTATGTATGTATAAATGTATGCACTTGCGTATGTATATAGATGTGGTATGTGTGTGTGAGCACCTGTGTGTAAGTGTATGTACATATGTGTGGAGGCCAGAAGTTGGCATCAGGTGTCGTCTTCAGCTCCACTGCAACTTTTCCCCCCTGAGGGCTTTGTTGCTGAACCTGGAGCCCACCAGTTTGGTTAGTCTAGCTAGCCTGTTTGTCCCAGGGATTCCCCCCTTCCCCATCTAGGCCTCTGGAGCGTTGGGATTACAGGCAGGTTGCCAAGCCTACCTGGTGCTTACAGGGATGTCGGGGAGCTGAGCTCTGCTCCCTATTCTGGTATGGCAAGTGTTTCTATCCACGAATTCATTTTCCCAACCCCAACCCTTTTATTTTTAACTTCGAGCTGCTGATAGCCACTTGGATTTGCTCAGGAAGATAGCAAAGTCAATAGCCATTGTAGATTCACATAAAGAAAGACAAGGGCAGAGTGTGGGAGGGCTTGGGGAAGCACAGAACAAGGCTCTTGAAGGAAGGTCACATGATCATCTTCCAGGGCTGCTGTAGCAGATTAGCAAATCATGGCGGCTTTAAACAGAAACTCCCCTTCCCACGGTTCCAGAGCTTACAGTCTGGTACAGGGTGCCAACATGGCATTTCTCCTTCCACAGTGCCTAAGTAGGGTCATTCCTTTACTTTCCCAACGTGTGACAGCTCTTATCATTCATTGGCACAAGGCTGCCCCTCTCTGATCTCATGGCCTCCTTCATCCTTCTTCCTGCTGGATTTAGCTTCCCTTCCTACAGTCTGGGATGCTCTGATCTTGTTTTTTTTTTTTTTTTTTTTTTTTTTTTTTTTTTTTTTTTTTTTTTTTTTTTTTTTTTTTTTTTTTTTTTTTTTTTAAACTTAGTTACATCTAAAGGATCCTTGTCCAAATATGGCTACATGTATAAGTTCTGTGAGGCTAGGGTGTAGCTTTTCGGGGGTGAGTGGCTACTGTTTAACTTGTTACATTAAGGAAGGCTCCTTAAGAACAAACAGTAAGGCAGTTGAACTAAAACTTGAGTGACTCAGAGAAAATTGTCCCCCAAAGAGGTCAGCAGGTGTACAGGCCCTGCTGGCAGTACTACAGTCTTCTGGGTGTACTGTGAGATGTGGCATGCTAGGTGTGGGCGGCATGCTGTTGAGGGACAAGAAGGCAGGGGATGCAGGGCTAGAGAATCAGGGAACCAGGCAAGGCTCAGATGCCCAGATGCCTAGGATGATGGGAACCATAAGGGAGAGAGAGAAAAAGAGAGACTAAAGCATATTAAACAGGGAGGTGACGGCCGATTAGCATTTTCGGAAGACCACTTTGCATGCTGTGGGGGGGGGGGGAGGAGCACAGCGAAGCTGAGTGGTAGAGAAACTGGCTAGCAAAATCCGTGCTCAGTCAATGTGCACTGACTCGAGCCTGCCCTCTCCCTCACAGATTTTTACCGTCCTCCATTAGTTTGAGGTTTTTGCTGGGCTGTTGGCCGCAATTTAGCATGCTAAGCCAATCTATTTACTTGCAACGCTCATCACTAATAGGAAACAAGATGCTAGCCTCACCAGGGAAGCCAGCCCTGCTCAGTTGACAAAGTCCCTTTGCATTGATGATGAAAGATGCTAAATGGATTGAACAGGTTGATAGTGTCAGTTCTGATTTGTTGAGCCACCGAATCATGTTGTCAGCAATTAGCATCGAGAAAATATGAAAACACATACATCACCCTTCCAGCGGAAGACTTGGGAAGGCTGCCTGTGGCACTGCCTCTGCCGGGTGGCTCCGCTGGTGTCAAGGGTGCCTGGGCTTTAGTGGAGACCTAAACAGAGAGTCCTTGCCTTCAGAGAGATCATGGTCTCCACAGGAGCAGCAGGCAGGTGATGCTAAGAAGGGGTGCTGAGCGGGCTATTCTGGACCAGAAGAAAAGAGGGTGCTCCATATCTCCCACATACCTCCACTTACCATGGGAGCAGAACTTTACAACAGGCTTCTCTGTTTCCTGCTACAGTGCCTGAATCTGGCTTAAGGTGGTCTGTTTCAGTATTAGAAATACTTTGTCTCTTAGTGACATCCTGGGGCATAAGCCTCTTCTCTTCCAAGGGTCTTCCCTCGCTTCTCTGGGCAACCCTACCCTCATAGTCCTTTATCATCCACCCAGGCATAACCCTTCCTTGTCCCTAGGATCCTTGCCAACATAAAGATGTATTTTTCAATATCTGTTTAGTCTCCTCTTCATTATGCAGATATACCCTGCCCTCTGCCAGCTTGTGATTAAAATGGCGAAGAACAGATCCAACTCCAGTCTTGCGTTGACAATGCGTATGCTCAGTCGACCCCTCAAAGCAAGAGTAGCCTATGGGGGAACTGTTGTCTAAGGCGATGGAATGTCACTGAGAAGAGCCTTTGCTGTTTTGGGACAGGCAGGACCGGCCTGGGCTGGCGGACATGGTAGTGGCAGTAAGAGCAGGGCAGATGAGCGAATGTTGAGGGTTTCCCTAGGTGGTACAGTTCACCCTCCTCCTGACTCACCACAGCCAGGACACAGGCTATCTTAGAATCAGATGCCTGGGTTGTCCTAGGACTAACCGGGAAACCTTATGCGAGGATTCACCAACCAGACCTCAGTTTGCTCATCTGTATGTTGGGATCACTGCCTTCGGTGGTGTTACATGGAGATTGAGGCTGCCGCGTGCCCTACACAGAGTAAGCCTTCAGTGAGAACCCGAGGTAGATATCATCAGTCAGTTCTTGAAAAGGGGATTTCTTAACAGATGCTGTTGGTTTGCTAAGACTCCTTTGGCTGTACCATTTGATGTTGTTTTAAATTAGCATAAACAGTAATGAGTTGGTCTTTTTTTTTTAAAAAAAAGATTTATTTATTTTTGTTTTTCACAGGTTTGAGTCAGTGGGGGCCAGAAGAGGGTGTATGATGCTCTGGAAATGGAGTGATGGACAGTTGAGAGCTGCCGTGTGGGTGCTGGGAACCGAACCCAGATCCTCTGCATGGATAGCAAGTGCTCTAAGTGCTGAGCTCTCTCTCTGGTTCCAGGAATGAGCTTCATGGTCACATTTTCATGCAGACTTTGTTTTTGTTGTTTCTGTCCCCTGCTCCCCTTCTTCGTTTCCCTGGGGGGAAAGGGTCACCCTGCTGGTCATCTACATTTCACTCTGGTGTGCGTGTATTCTGTTACCCTTTTGCATTTGCCTCCTCCCTTCCTTACAATCTCTTTTTAGGCTTCATGGCCTAGGCCACACCCACATAGACACATACACACATATATAAAAATTAAAATTTAGCATCTGTGTATGAGAGAAAAACGTGGTCTGTTGTCTTTCCGAGCCTAGATTAAGTCTCTTCCTATAATACTTTGTAGTTCCATCCATCCCCTGGGCTGATTCTAGGAGACTGGCAGGGAGAGCTTGGTCTACCATTTCTCTGTATTCTAAGGTTGCCTTATAGAAGGTGACCAGGTGCTCTAATAGCCCTTCATTCTTCCCTGGCTCTGGGGCTGAGTTTTCTACCTGCTGTTAAGAAGCATGGCCTGGAATCCCTCTAGCTGAGCAGTCTGGAGTCCATGGAAACTGTCAAGATGGGGTTGGGGATGCAGATCCGAGATGACAGGCAGCTTCGTGTGCTGCTATTAAACTTCACAGCTAGAATCCTTAAGAGCAAATTATCATGTAAAAATATTCTTGTTGTGTTAAACTGGAAATGAAAATGACTTATTTATTTGCTCAGATCAAATCGTCGAGAGCAGAGTTAGGCTGTAATTTTTTTTTCCCTCTTGCCAAATGCTTTGATGTACTCCTTTCACCGGTTTAAAAATGAGTATTGCTTGAGATGCATCCACCTGGTGGGATTTTCAGCTTCCTCAGGACCGCGTCCTCTCAAATAGGTCAGTGAATTCAGACTGGAAATCAAAGTCAAAGGCATTAATGTTTGTAACAGCCAACTGAAGAAATACGTTCCTCAGAGTAGCATGGATGCACTGTGCTCCTCTGTGATGGAGACATGAGCTTAGCTGTGGCAGTGTAGGTACTCCCATTGTGCACTATGGTCTTCAGAAATACACCTGTATAATTGGGGGGGGCATCATGGTGGTCACCAGATGGCAGTGTTGAGTCACAGAAGCACAGCTGTAGGAGCTGTGACTCCTCCTAGGGCAGGTCATTTAGGAAAACTTTACCTGGCCAAACAGCCCATTTTTTATTTTAGATAGGTGCCGAGCTCCGACTCCCAGGGCAAAGCTTAACTGAAGCCAAGAGTGCGCTTTAGACTAAGGAAGAAAATTAGGGCAATAGGAAAAAAAAAACCCACGATCCCCAGTCTTCATGTGTTGCAGAGAATCTCCCTGCCTTTGCACACTGCCACACAGCTAGTTAAAGAGTGCACCATACTGCTTAGACACATGGTGAGTTGTAGAACAGCAAAGCTGCAAGGCTTTCCAGGCCCGTGACGCACAGTTAACTCAAGTGCAGGAGCGCCAAGAGGAAGGAGAGGCACTGTTGGCCACAGGCAGCGACTCGGGCTTATAAACAAAGGTATAGGATGGTCTTAGTTACCTTTCTGTCATAAAGACATCATGACCAAGACCAGAAAGAGTTTATGGGGCCTTGTTTACAGTTCCAGAGGGTGGGGCCATGGCCATCATAGTAGGGAACATGGCAGCTTACAGGCATGACGCTGGAGCAGTAGCTGAGAGGCTGCATTTGGAGACAATAGCCACATGGCAGAGAGAGGTCATGGCACAAGCTTTTGAAACCTGAAAATGCGCCCTTAGTGGCACATCTACTTCAGCAAGGCCACACCTCCCTCCTAATCCTTCCCAAACCCTTCCACCAACTGGAGACCAAGCGGTCTCACATGAGCCTGTGGTGGCCATTCTCATTCAGGAACCATACCAGTGATTTCAGCAACCACCTGAAACATGTTAGATGGGGGGTTTGCAGTCTCTTCCTCAGGCCTACTAAGAAAGGGTGACTTGGGGACTTCACAGTATGTGATTTAATAAGCCCCGCAGAGATTACTGATGTCACTGAGGTACAAGATCCACTGGTAGCAGGCAATAGGACTTTATGCTTCGAGTCTCTCCAGGCTCTGGTCTCTGAGGGGTATAGTCAATCCACAGCTTCCTTTTGGAGCTGGACCCTAGATATCCACACTCCCTGGGTGACTGATAAATAGACTTACTCATAGGAACTTGGGCCAGGATGTGTTACAGTCTTAAGAAGCACATGCATCTCTCCTCTTGAAATGTCTGTGTTGGGTTCATTGAGAATGACCATTGTCTTAAATGCTCTCCATTGTCCAAGGACTGACACCGAGCCTTCAGGAGCGGTTCACTTAAGATGATTCCTGGTGGCTCTGTTTTAGCCAGGACAACTCCCGTCCCCATCTGTGCTACTCCCTTTAGCTTATGTCTCCCATATTCTGTTACAGGAGATAACTTAGTGCTATGAGCATCTACTGTGTGCCCGGCACTTCTGCATGTTCTTGGGGTTCACTTGACAACCCCTAAAATAAGAGTTTGATTAGCATCCTATTTTTAACAGGCCAAAGGTCACATTAGAGGAGATATTGGAGGAGACATATGTGCAGGAAGATTCCAGGGGCCCTACTTCAAGTTAATGGGGCTTTACTTCTCTCCCTGGCTCTCTGCGTTTTAAATGGGCCATAGAGTCCCTAGAGAGAAATCAGGAATTTCAGATTCGTCTCCCTGACCCTGAGCATGGTGACTTCTGGTGGGGAGAGCAGAAGAAGGGGCTCCGATTCCCACATGCTGCCTCTCAGGGGAGGGGACACATCTGTGCTCAAGAGTGGTGAGCTTCAGAGAAAGCAGTATTTCTAAGCTTCAGCCGTCCCTTCCTGGTGTGTTTGAGATGCCTACTTATCTTTCTAAAGTTTTCTTAATGGATTCAAAGTCAAGTTAAACTAAACAAAGGTTTCCCCTGCTACATGAGGTCAAATTGGATATGTTGCCATTTTTAAAGTCCTCTTTTATCTTCGGTTTATATGCTGGTGTCTTAGTCACTGTTCCATTGCTGGGAAGAGACACCATGACAGAGCCAACTATCATGAAAGAAAGCACTTCATTGGGGCTTGCCTGCAGTTTCAGAGGGTTAATCCATTATCATCATGGTGGGAAGCATAGTGGTAGGCAGATGTGGTGCTGGGGAATAGAAGAGAGAGACAGAGAGAGAGAGAGAGAGAGAGACACAGAGAGAGAGAGAGACAGAGAGAGAGACAGAGAGAGAGACAGAGAGAGACAGAGAGAGAGACAGAGAGAGAGACAGAGAGAGACAGAGAGACAGAGAGACAGAGAGAGAGAGAGAGAGAGAGAGAGAGAGAGAGAGAGAGAGAGAGAGAGATTGATTGAGAGAGAGATTGGGCCTGGTGGTATGGTCTTTTGAAACAAGCAGACCCCCAGTTGCATGAGCAGGGCCATACCTGATCCTTCTCAATCAGTGCCGCTCCCTGATGACCGAACATTCAAATATATGAGCCTATGGGCGCCATTCTTACTCAAACCATCACAGCTGACAACTAGTGGGGGGAAAGCAGACCCTGTCTTCCCTTGCAGCTTGAGTTTAGGAGTAGGGCCTGACCCAAACCAATCACTTAACACTTTTCCATGCTTACTTGATGGTGGTTTTTTTTTTTTTTCTTGCAGAGCGATACAAAGAGATTGGGTTGTACTTACATGGCCACCGACTTAAAGGTAAGAAGGAGCCGATTAATGGCTTCCAGCGTCTTCTCTCATTAGCCCTCTCCCCCAGCAGACAGATCTGCGTATCTGTAGCGTTGGAACATTTCTGTTATTTTTACACTCTATCTCACATTTAGGCTTTCCTGCTCCTTTCGGGCTATTTCTTTGTGATGTGAGACTTAATTTGGTTCTTGAGTGAGACTTTCATTCCCCTTACCGTTCGGCGCTCTGCTCAGCCTGACTAAGCCGCGTACTGCAGTCTGCTGGGAGATTGAGTGTCCAAGAGTAAGCAGCTCGCGCTTCCCTTTCCTCCTTATTCTGCAAGAATGGGTTTTAGAGTTTGGTGCTTCTGGGTTCAGCTCTCGGCTCTGCGTCTTCCTGGGTTGGGTGGATAACTTTGCTCCTTCGAGCCTCAGCTAGCATGAGTCAGGTTCAGGAATGCAGAGGCTCGGCTTGTCAAGCCTTCAGGTCCTGGCGACGTCCTGAAGTCTCTGTGGATCTTTGTTGAAGGTGACGTGAGGAGGGCCGCTGATAGATGAGGGACCGGAGACAACTGGAAGTGATGGCGGTCAAGGGCAGAAGGACCGTCTTCTCAGTATGAGACACTTCCAAAGCCTGGCCATCCCTTTCTCCATGGTCCTGCACCATGGACACAGTTATGTTCCCAATTTCCTTCCTCCTCTTTGTTCCTATCCCCTGAGCTTTCTCGGGTGGAGGACTCTGATGAACAGGCACGCCCGTGGCCAGACTGCAGACGCTTTGAATGCTGCTCAGAGCCCAGCGAAAGCTCTCATTCTTTTTGACTGCCTTCAGACGGAGTTGTAACAAATCACCCCAGAAAGCTATACGGAAGACACTTTTACTCTGGGAGCCTTTCCCTGGGAGTATTGCATGCTCCAACACTATAGTGGGCCTTGCTGTCCTTAGCAGCTTATGCCTTTGAGTGGAGTTAGGAGCTGGTCAGAGTTCAGATGCTGATACATACTGATTGCATGGCTGATAAGTGGAAAACCGTGGGTTCTAGATACAGCATATGTGGCCGTGGGCAAATCCCACTCTCTGAGTCCATTTTTCTGTTTGTCAGAGGGTGAAGGTTCACCTTCCATCTTACATGGGACCCTCCAGAGGAAGTCTGGACACGGTGCTGCAGGTCTGAGAGGTTCCTGAGGGAGCTGCTGCCAGGGCCAAGCAGGAGCAGGAAGAGGTGGAGCCCAGCCGGGTTGTGGTCACAAGTGCAGGCCTAGGGCTTGCTTCCTCCATTTGGACACCACAGGGGCGTTCTGGAGAATGAGTCCATCTGTCTTTGTCTGAGACGGTGGGGACGGGCCCTTTGCAGCCCAGCCTGCAAGTCATCCTTAGAACTGTGGGTAGGCTGAGACAATGCAAATTTCTGGGCACTTCTAACTTTTCACACAGTTAAAGAAAGTGGCCTATAAAAGCTGGGGGGGGGGGAGGAACTGCAATTTTGGAATGGAAGCACATCAAGACCTGGGTGTAAGAAGAAAAAGGGAGTTAGGACACTGCCTTTATTCCTGCCGTTCTGTATCACCTGCCACGCTGAGGAGTTCCTGTAAGGATGAGAAAATACACTGAAATTCTTGTAAACGGTGTTATTCATTCCAAGTAAGTGGTAGCTTTTGTATTCAATCAAGTCTCTTTTTTCTCTCTTCCTTTCTTTTTTCTTTCCTTTTTTTTAAGACTCTCATGAATCTAGAAAGATCCATTCCCACAAAGAAAGCCCCTCACACCCATCAGACATTCTGGTTCATAAAGACTGGCCCTTAGATAAAATTTCATGTCTTTTTGAGAGCTGGTAATCCAATATCAGTTTCCAAAGAATGGTAATTTAAATTAATGCTGCAACTACAGGCAAGACAATTTAATCTCTGTTTGATGCTTTGGAAGGCTTTCCCCGATCTTGTAAGGCCTCGGGGTCACGATTAGCACTGCACAGCCAACACGCAGAACTGCAGATAGCAGGCTCGCTCGGCTTAGCGAGTGGGGAAAATGGCTTTGTTTCTCCTCCCATCACTGGAGAGGTGCTGGCTGCTGCTGTATTTACAAATGGCTAAACACTGGAGTGTTGACAATTTTTCAGGCTCAAAGCTTTGATTTTCCTTTAATTATCTGGCGGAGACAGACCAAGATGGGGACTCTTACCTGACTTAATTGGATCATCTCAGCCATAAAGACAGGGTGCCTGGCACATAGGTAAAGAAACTTTTCTTGTCAGTGTCCCAAAGAAGAGCTTGGGAGTAGCTGCACCCCAGTTCCCACTACTGTCTGTTCTCACAGGAGTTGGCCTTTTAGCTGTCATTTCATTCCACATGAGCAACAGGTCATTTCCTCAGATCTAAGTGGCTGTGTGGGGTCTCTCCTGTGATCTTACCTGTAGTCAGCTCTGGCCTGGTTCCTTAAGGTACCACGTTTGTCCACTACCCCCGCCTTGAGGTCAGGTGACTGATGCCTGTTGTGATCTTGCTGTATGAACTATACTGCAAATGCTGGGAAAATACGGACGAGAGAAGGGAAGTCTAGAACCATTTCTAACCGAGAAGCAGGCAGAGAAGTGACCAGGAGACGGAAGCCAACTTGGGCTCCGTGGATACTTGACTTAAGGCCAGGAACAGTCCTGCAGATGACGCGTAAGCCCCCACGAGGTTTTGCCTTCGCCTTGTGCTTGTGGTTGTCTTGATTTTCATTTTTGTGAAATGAAGCAAAGCAATCACTCAATTATTCATGTGACATTTACCACATGCTTTGTACAGAAAGCCAGGTACTGTGCTGAGCTCTGAGGCATGAAGATAGCGCCGACCTGACTCTGTCTCTGAAGGGGTCAGGACTGAGAGGCGAATGAATATATCCATCCCAAAAGCTGAAGACTTGTCCACCATGGGGAAAGTCCTAGGGGGTCATGGCAACAAGGGGGTGGGGCAGGGTGGAAAAGTATGAGGGACTTTTTTTACAAGTACAGATCCCAGCCTGTGGGAGGGAGGAGCAATTGTGAGGAAGAGGCAGAACCAGCTGATTCCTCATGGCATCTGGAAATGTTCCTAAGATGAGTCACAGGTCTGGTTGTTGCCCATGAAAGGACCAACGCCACCACCTCTCAGAAAGCAGAGGCAGAGCCATTCTAGCGAGAGACTGAGTACACAGCAGACAGTCGCGATGGCAGGGCTGCGTGCAAAATAGAACCCTGACCATATCATAGCGAGTATTTCTACTCTCTCAGGAGCGGTCACTGACTGCTAGGGTCCCTAAATGTTTCTCAGTTTCCCCACTTGAGACCAACCAGAGAATGTAAAATCTGCTCACCTAATGAATCTCCTAAGATGTCTTCTGTTTAGTCCCTATAGCCTCCCTCATGCCCTTGACCCTACTGGGCTCAGTGGAATCGTGCCTTCTCTCTCCTGCCGGCTCTTTTTTTTTTCTGCCAAGTGCAGGGAATAGAGCCCGATTCCCTTGCCGTGGCAAGCTCTGCAGACAGCCCCTTCTTACTGAGGAGTGCTTCCTGTGTTGCCACAGTTTTTGATGAAGGATACACCAAAGCCTGTGGATTGCGCTGACACCCGCTAGCAACTCCATCAGTGTCATCCTGTCCTCAGGGAGTTCCCCGAGCAGTCCGGCAACCTGACTGAGGAGGGCCTTCCTCCAGTCCAGGTCAGCAGACACCCTGGCTAGAGATGGTCTGGATGCTCATAGATTATAAGACACCTAGACCAGGGAAGATCCTCTGCAGGCCCACGTGCTGTGGAGAGTTGGGGGGTACCAAGTGAACTAGATGAGGTGTGTACGGCCATGCTCCAGTCCCAAGCCAACAGCTCAGAGATACCCTCAGAAGCTGCGTGTTGATCAAGAAGGGAGATGGGATGCTTTTCTGAGATGCAAATTAGGTTCCAGGTCAAGGATGTTCCCACCCCTAGCAAGCTCATCAGTGAGGATGACTTCCTGGTAAGCCGTGTAGCATGCTTCTAGAAGTTGAGTCCTGTTTTCCGTGATTTACACCGTCCCGAAGGGCTGATTTATCATCATTTCTTCCCCTGGCAAGCGTCCGGACCACTTCCCTCTTAGTTCTAGCCTCCTGGCAGATAATTAATGAGCTCTTAATACGGCTATGGGCACTAGAGGGGATGAGAGCACCATTTAAGAATGTCTTCCAGGGGATTTTTTTGTTGTTGTTGTTAAGTGAAGAATCCCTTTGTCATGGAAAAATTTCATACATTCGGCAAACGTTGCCCTTGTGAACTTGTAGGCTGTTCAAAGGCAGACCAAGAAATGTGCTTCGATCAGTCTAGAGGTTTAGATATTCAGCACTTCCTAAAAGTATTCAAGGTGGAAAACAGAACAGGGTGTGATTCTGACTTTTTCCCAGCCGACTCCTTCGTCCACCCAGAACATGCCAGACACCTATGTGCCACGGGTCAAAAGTGTATTCCGTGGGGATACACCGTGAGCAAGACGTGTATAGCCACTGTCCTTGCAGGGCTCCTGGCCTGTTGGCAGAGACAGATAACGAGCCCACAATTATGCCGATAATGAGTTCACTACACATTTGATGAACGTCACCAAGGGACCAATGAGGAAGGATAATGAGGCCTGAGCTGGTTTTGGGGGAGGGAGAGTGGTCACAGAAGTGACAGTTAAGTTGAGCTCCTGACATGAGGTAGGATTGACCTGAGTAAGAACACTTCAGGAGCAGAGTGCTCAAAGCCCCTGAAGACTGGAAGCTCAGCCTCTCTGAGAGCAGAGGAAAGGAAGGATGCTGGGAGAGTCAAGTGATGCCGGCAGTGCATTAAGGACTTTATTCTTGTGACAAAATGCCCGACAGAGTCTGAGGCAGGTGGGGTCTATTTGGCTTGTGCTCCAAGGGTATAGTCTGTCATGTTGGGGGAAGCAGGAGCAGGAGGCTGCTTGTCACACTGCATCTGTGGTCAGGAAGCAGAAAGGTGAGCTCCGCAGCTCAGCTGACCATCTGAGATCTGAGCCCATGTGCCACCCGCATTCAACGTGGGTCTTGCCTCCACAGTTAAATTCTTCTGGGAAAGCCCTCCTAGAGGGGTTTCCATGGGGAGTCCAAACTCGCCAAAGCTGACTGTGCAGACTCACCACCACGCAGCAAGTTTGAGAAGGTGAGCCCAGGAGAGCCAGGCGAGTACCAGGGTACTAGTCCTTCTCGGCTATGTGCATCGAGACCATGTCCCCCAACCGTATCCTGGACATAGCAAATGGATCGCTGATGAGCTTGAATCTTTGCAGTTCCCTGGGAGATCCTTACGGTCAGGCGTCATGGGGACCTTTGCTTAGAAGCTTCGAGACTATCCCTGACCCTGCACCAGCCTCAGGTCCTCCATAGGCCATACTGCTGGAGGGGGGTGTTAGTGGAAATCATCTCTGCAGAGGATCTGATTTGAGCTTCTTTGGTCCAAGAACCCTCCTGGACTCTAGGTGGGATCTGCTGTGTCCTAGATCACACATAGCCAGCCGCTATGTGTGATCATTGATGGGACCACTCCAATCCTGGCTTTGACAATCTTGGTGAGTGAGCTGATCCAAAGCCTCCCAAAGCCAGAAGAGTTGTTTAGCCTCTAGTGGAACCAGATAAGTCAAGGATGACGGCTGCTCTGATGTCCTTGGTGACAAGGGAGGAGACTCTCGCTTACACTGTGTTCCTATGAAGAGGGGGCAAGGGAGCTTTTTGAGTCAGACCTGATCTAGAGGTATGTGTGTCTTTGCTCCCAGCTTCTCAGTTTCCCCTTCGATGTGACTTTGTGTTGCTCTGACAAGGGCCTAGGAAACAGCAGCTGAAAGGGAGAGAGAGTAACTTGGATCACTACTTTAGGCTATGGCCAGATTGCTCCATTTCTGTGGGCTTGTGATGAAACAGAGCAGTACAGTGGAGAAGTGCAGGGGAGTAGAGATGTTCACCTCAGAGAGGAAGCTGGAGAGCTCACAGGGAGGGGCCAGGTATAAGAAACACTATAGTGAGTCCTAATTTTCTAGCCCTCTACCTCCCATAATGGCACTCCTAAGCCTTCAACACACCAGCCTGCTTCATCTTCAGACAGCAGGCCCTTCCATGGTAAAAGGGGTCCCTGTGGTTGTGTAGGGCACAGGATGTTTCTGGGTAGCAGGTGAGTTGGTTGTAACATGAAGCCTGAAATAAAGGCTAAGCTGGTGACTTCAGCAAAACCCAACCTAAGCTTTATAAAAAGAGTTTAAAATTATATCTCTCTGCTGGGGTCACCTACTCAGAATCACTATGGAGATGCATGAAGAACGAACGCTCTGTGACTGTAGGGGCCCCGTGAGCCCAGATGTCCAGCAGGAGCCCTGTGAGCCCAGATGTCCAGCTGGCTTCTGGTGTCAGGGAAATGAAGGTTGTCTTGGATACCTGACCAAGGAAGTTCCAAGAAGGCAGGTGCATAATTCTGGGTACAGGGATTAGGAAAGCAGCTTCAGGAAGCTGGACCTGGAGCTAAGAGTTTTGTCCAAAGCCAGACTGGCAAGGCTGTGTCACTTCATCTTCTGTGACCAGCATGCAGCTGCAGAGCCGTTGGCAGCCCCACTCCTTGGAGAAGAGCACCGTGGCTGCTGCTTGGCCCAAGGACCCAGCAAGCTCTTATGTGCCAGCGTGTTTCGGGAAGGCCTTTGCCTTTAGCTCCTCTCAGTGACTTCCTGCAGCCTGTGATTAGGCCCCTTAATGGGTCCCATTAAGCAGCCTGGGCTTGCACGGGCCTTGCTGGGGAGTCTGGAGTCCGTCAGACTACCGGTGCTGAGAGGCTGGAGTTGTCAGGGCCGCTGGGCTCTCTTGGCAGCCCCAAGCTGGGGAGGGCATTGTTGGCAGTCCCAGGGTCCTGTCCATAAGGCAGGTGGAGAGCCTCTGAGTGGCTCTAGCAGGAAGTGAAGTGGCGAATGCCTGCTGGTACCAGAAATGCCTTTTGGATTCAGTGACAGTCACAGTCCTCAGGATGATGTGTGGGCCAGCAGGGGAGGGGCTGGGGTGGAACCGGCAGCAGTCGAGGGACAGGGCAAGTGCGGTAAAGGCTTGTGCCGTGTGAGAGGCAAAGCCTTCTCTAGGGCAGGTGTCGGCAGATCCTTGTGAGCTCTGCGACAGTGGGTGCTGACAGGTGGTCCGGGCTTCTGCTTTGTTTTGGGGACTATGAGGTTTGGGGCTTAGAGTCGGTACTACATGAACAATTTTAGAGCTAGGGCGAAGATAGGATACACGAATCCTTTCTCCCCTTTGATCTGGTAGCTTGTCTCTAGCATTGGATTCATTTAACAAAATAACTTGACTCGTGAAATAAAATGCGGATCCCCACCATCTGCCTCGCACTGGTCTTCGAGTGGCGTCAGCAAAGGAGATGAGAAAAACTGTTGGGCAGGGAAGAGTGAGCTGGAATGGGCTGAGGCCAGCCAGGCTATTTAGGACACATGGCTGGAGAAGGCTTCTCAAAGATGGTGGAGTTGGGGTCCTGAAGCTGGGAAGGATCCGGTCCTGGATGAGTTTGAGGGAACGTGCCCAGAGGTCCTCAGGTAGACATAGGATTGGAATGTTCGGGAAAACAGAAGAGGTGTGGCAGAGATGAGCCGCCCTAGGAGGCGGGGCCGCCCTGAGTGTGGTGGAAGATGAGCAGACTGCAGAACCTAGGGGGACCGAGGACTTGCATTGGGGTATAATATGATGGCCCTGGAAGGCTTTCCTCTGGAGGGTGATGTGATGTGTTAGGGGGACCTCCTTGAGGTGACACACACCCGTGACAGGGAGATGGAGACCGGGTCATTTGGAGTTTGGAGCTAGCCTGGATAACATAATGAATCCCTGTCTCAAGAAATGAAAACAGATACTTTCCCAAACCATGAGAAAGGGTCCAACTAATGTCAGCGTTAGCGTCCTATGATTGTTATAAAAATAAAAAGCTAAGCCCCACATGTTGACTCAGGGGGCTTAAGAAATAGAAATTAATTTTCTCAGTTTTGGTGGTCAGATGTTCACATCAAAGTATCGGCTGGGTTGGTCCTTCGGGAGGCTCCAAAGGAAAAGCTGGTGTTTCTCTCGCCATTTCTCACAGTGGCTGGAATTGTTTGGTCTCCCCCAGCTGTGGCTGAGCCCTCTGTCTCTGTGTCCTTTCTTGTGACCTCTTCTCGGTGTGTCTCCACCGCTCTCCTTTAAGGGTACGTCATTTAATTTATGCCTTGGCTAGCATTTCAGGATCCTTAGTTATGTTCACAAAGATACCTTCACCAAATAGGGTCATGTCTACAAGCGACAGATACATGTGTTTGGGGTCACCATTTGGCCCATTACAACTACTCTGTGGAAAGTGGAGTTGGGGTAATACTAAGAGCAAGGAGACAGATTAATCAAGAGACCGTGGACTCTGGGATGTTAAGATGTGTTGGGGCAGGTATGGTTTGCATCTCTTCCTCCTGACTAATAGACTACCCTAGGCAGGTGATTGACAGGCCGCCCTAGACAGGCTCCATTTTGCTCAGCCTTGATTTTTTCTTTGGAAACACAGCGATGATAACCGTTCCTATGCTACAACATTTCAGAAGCCTTTAGTGACTTTCTGCTAAAGAGGATTTGGTGTTTGCCCTAGACCAGAGTCAACCCAACAAATAAAGCCAAGTTTTTCTTCATAGTTTTAAGAGGACAGTGAGTTTTGTAAACTTACCTCATGACTAGAGCCTGATCTTTTTTCATTTCCTGTGAATTGGAGAACAATCACACGTGATTTGGGCAGTCATGGGTTTGGTTCACATGATCAGCCATAGTTACGGTGGCATGGGTGGTCAGGAGGAAGGCATGGTGGGTAAGTTGGGGGCTAACAGTAAACAGGTGGGGGCTGGACTCATGTAGGTGGGTAAGATGTGCAGCCTGAACCCCCAGACTGTATCAGGCTGTGTGCTCAAGACAGAGGCTTGAGGTGGATTTCCTCTTCCTCCAAAAGAAAAAAATATCCCTTAAGGGCCAGCAAATGATTGAGCGTAGAGTATTGAGAATAATCTCTCCTACTGAAAGTCAGCTGATGGCTTGACACGAACCGCATCTACGGAATTCCTCCATGCAACGTCTAGACTTGCTTAAGTGAGTAACTGGGCCCTGCAGCCTGGCCGTGCGGATACACTGAGCCATCCATGAGGTGTGACCCAGCAGTGAGGTCCATGTCATAGCCTGAGGTTGGTGCTCTGAGAATAGGTAGACCATGGAAAAAGCAGCTCTGTGAACAGAGGAACTGGGCCAGAGCCTGAGAGGACCCTGGTGCCCCAGAAGTGGGGCTTCCTGTTAGTGAATTGGCAGGACTCAAAACGGAAGCGCATCAGCTAGCTTGGGCGGCAGAACAGGTCCTGGGGATGTGGGTGCTTGGTCTGCTCTTCTAGCTGCTGAGAGACCCATCTTAAAGGCAATGGGGGTATTCTTGACAGGAGCTGGCTGAGGTGATGTCCTTGAAACCTGGGCCTGGAGGATGGGAAGAATCAGGGCTAGGACGCAGGCAGGCATCGTCAGATGTGGTCTCAGACTCCTACCTGACACTGTCATGATTCTGAGGTGACGTTGTTGATGTAACTTCCTGTTCATGGATGCAGAATCTGATCTTGATCAGTGGTTTACCCTAGAGCTGGGCTCAGAGTGATTCCTAATAAAGATTACTGGAGGAAGGCTGACAGGTGGCCTTGTATTTGTGTACAGAGCTTTCCAGGAAACCTAGATAGCAAACAGGGCATAACAGCTGCAGAAAAAACAAACAAACAAACAAACAAACAACAACAACAGCAACAAGCATTGAAACCAAATAAGACAAAATGGAATCGGCTTGTCCACAGCTCTAACGGGCCATGCTGGCTGGGTGCTGGGCTGCATGACCGGAGCTGCTTAGTGATGTGCTTCTACGTTCTCATTTAATCTTCACATCAACCCGCTGGCATAGATATGATGGCTTTCCCATTTACAGAAGGAGTTTTGAGAGGTTATGGGACCTTCCTAAGGTCACGTGGCTTCTGTGCGGTGTCTCTGGGACACAGACCTATGGCTGTCTGACTCTGGGGCTTGCTTGGCCCAGCAGCTGTCTCACGATCCAAAACCCCAGAGAGCCAGCACTCCATGAGACACACCAAAGACTCCTCCGTTGTGGGGAATAACTGGACGAACCCGGAAAGGACAGCTTGAGGAGATTTTCGAAGCTGCGAGGGGAATCAGAATGACTCCATGGCAGTTTGAATTCTGACTTGTCTGCCAGGGAGAGTGATCTTGCTATGGGGGAGAGTAGAACACAGGGAAGGAAGCCAGTGTTCAGTGTAGGTGTGATGGCAGGCGCCAGCGCAGTTGACAGCCATGAGCTCTGGTCTCCGGGCTGACAGGAAATTCATCCTGCAAATATGTTAGAACTTTGAAGCATAAGATCTCTGCTGCTGGTGGCTCTGTGGGCTGCAGAGATGCTACCTTCGGGCTTCTCTCTCTGTCTGTCCGTTGTTGGCTCCTCCTTAAGATGGCTATGACATTCTGATAGGCAGAGCTTCCCTTTCCTATGTTCAATAAGAAACCTTTAGCACCAGAAGAATCTGGACACAGAACATATTTATTATTTCTTAATAAACTTCACATTGAAATACTTCCTTTTAAATTCTTTGTTCTCTGACTACAGCCACCAAAAGAACAACATACAGCAAAAACCGAGTGGCGTGCCTAGCATGCTCAAATAGGCATCCATCACCCCCATGTCTCAAGTCAGGAAGATTGGGTTGGCTCTGATGACTGTGGCTAAGCTTCCTAGCATGTAGGGCGACATGGCCATTGACTAGTGTTGTCTTGTTTAATCAGGAGACATGGGAAGGACAGGGCTTGTCACAGGGGTCTGATCCCAGCACACTGGCATAGGCCTGGTCCAAGGTGATGGCAGAGGTACAGGATCTCAGCCGAAATGGGAGGCTGGTTGGGTCTGGGCTTGGAACCAGGCTACTACACTTCTGTTTGTATGTTTTGGGCCAAAGCAAGTCACAATTCAGCCCAGAACAAAGAGGCTGGGAGGTACGTTCTGAGTCTTCAACAAGAACAGGAAAGTCACATGGTAAGGTGTTAAGAATGTCATTTATTTTCCCACCAGCGTGCTTGATTGCCTAAGGTGACTCCACAGGACGTGGGTACCTTTCTTTTGAACCCTCCTTCCTGCTCTGTCTGGCCTTTGGGATTATGAGGGTAGACAGTCCTGTCTTTATACTTGGGCATTTTCTTATTCAGTGAGGACATTATCGAAACCAGACTAGCTATTGGTCATTTAGCTCTTTACTCAGCCAATCAGAAAGGGCCTTGGCAAGGACACATCTTCTTCATCTTCATAGTGGACAAAAAAATTATAGGGTGTATGTGTGTCCCTTTACTAAGGCCACAACCTTCATATAGAGGTCCCAGGACTATCTTGTTTTCTGTCCTCTTTCTCCTTGTTTGAGTCATGGTCTCTCTTGTTCACTACTATATATACTGGGATAGTGGCCTGTGGGCTTTCAGAGTTTTCTCTATCTCTGCTTTCATCTGACAGCAGGAACACTGGAATTCCAGACGCTCTCTCATGCCTGGCTATATGGCAGGTTCTGGAGATTTGAACCTGTGTTCCTCCCACTCGCTTGGCAAGAGCTGTAGCCCACTCAGCCACCTCACCAGCCCTCTGGGGTGTTCCTGATAGACACTGGACAGGACCTTTATAGCAGACGATGTTCCTTTATGTCTCTTTGGCTGACAGTCTCAAATAGTTCTCTGAAGTAGAGCACGAAACTCCTCTGAGATTTGTGCTGGCAAACTTACAGCTTAGCAGTTGCTGCTCATTGTCTCATTTTTCTTAGACTGTGAGGGAAGAAAGGGATTCTTTGGCGTGTGTGAGTGGAGCAGAGGAGGTAAGAGCGAGCTGGGGCGATGTACCCAAGTCACTCAGTCCGCTCTCATATTTCCCCCAAAGACAGACCTGGAGAATCACAGCACCAACTCTCTCGTGTTATGGTTGTTTGATTGAAATACAATTGTCAGCAATCTTCATTCGAACTCCATAAGAATAGCAACCCCATCTGCTTTCTCTCTCTGTGCCAGATTTCTTCCTCAGAGCCACGTGACGGGCATGCTGTAAACACTTGCCGACGAGAAGGGAATGGGTAGCTGGAGACCGGCTGTATAGATTCTGAAGTTTCTGAGGAAAGCGGGAAGGCTTTAGAAACTTCCAGAGAGGAGGCTCTGTCATTCATGTACGGTGCAATCCCAGGCTGAATTATCAGACAGGTGGCTCGTGAAGTGGAAAAGGACGAGGAGACAGAGCGTGTTCACCAGGCACGGGTCCTGTTAAACAAGCTTTTAATTCTTCCGCGACTGGATTACTGCACCGTTGTAACAGCCTGGAGGCACTTTGCTCTTGGCTCCCAGCAAGATGCCTGACAAGATAGTTTATAGTCAACAGGTGGATTTCTAACCAGGCACTTAATTATAAGTGAAATTCTTCTAGAATGTCAGCTTTAGGGGAGAGGAAGGGAGCTCTCTTTGCCAGAATGCACTGGGACGCGGTTTCCTCCTTTATCTTATTAGTATGTATCAGTGACTAGCATGCGGCCACATTAGGCAAATCTGTTACAGCTACATGCGTGTGGAAGCCAGGTCGAAGGAACCTTCGTGCTGGATGTTCAAGCAGAGATTCCATACGAGGCGGACAGATCAAAATGCTGGGCTGAATCGAAAGGACAGGGTTGAACAGGAATAAATTTGCAGCCCAGGCTGGACATTGAAAAGCCGTTTACAGCAGTAAAGGGATTACATGGCCCCCGCTGCACAGCACACAACCAATGAGAGCCAATTCTATGACATGTTGGCTTTTAAAGCTAGATGCCTAAGCTGCATTGACAGAAGCCTGGTGCTAAGGTCAAGGGAGATGCTCGTCCCCCAGTCTTCTGACTTTATCAGACCTCGGCTAGTCACCAAAGCATTTACTGAGAACCACCCTTGTATCAGAGTCGGAGCCAGGCACTTTCCGTGTTAGATAAATTAGTGTAAGCTACGAGGAATTCTTTATCCTGGCTACACAGAAAGATCACGCACCCGGTGCTCGATAAATGCTGGGATCTCAAGGTGGCTCACACCCTAATTTATAGCTGTGGCTGATATCTAGCCTTAAGCCTCTTCGTACAGGGGAGTGGGTGGATTTGTCTTGCTTTCCTTCTTCAGCAGACTTTTGAAATTAAAGTAAATCTATTTAGCGAGAGGATCTCACTGTGTAGTCCTGTCTGGCCTGGAATTCACTATGTAGACCAGGCTGACCTCAAATCCATAGAGATCTGCCTGTGTTCACTCTCTGACTTCTGTTATTAAAAAGCATGTGCCCCCCCTAATCAGCCTTCAGCTTTTTTTTTTTGATGGCCCATTTGATATCATCATGGGTAGGCCTGCTCCTATTTGTCTATCTCTTTACTCAGCTGGGTGCTGGGGTCATGCTCTCCCGGTGCGCAGCTTCTCCCATCTTTCTCTCTGTGTGTGACATCTTGTCTTAGCGTCCCTCTCCTGTTCATGGATCAGATGACAGCGGTTGGCTTGGCTCAAGTCATTTGGTTACCCTTGGCCAGGCTACTCGTGGGTAATGATGCCCACCGCTCTGTGCGCATGTTTGTGTGTGAGAGAGAGTGTTTGTATGTTTATGTGTGTGTGTGTCTGAAGGCGTAAGTCACAAACAAGGCAACACCAGTTTGGAGTTATGATTAATAGGGTGTTATTTATTTAAAGGGGAAAAAAACTTACAGATCACAATCCCAGACAACAGCCATCTGCACAACCAGGAAGGGAGTCTAGTCTCCAGCGGAGCAGGAAGAGAAGAGAGCGAGCAGAGGAAATAGCCGCTTTTTTAAAGGGAGTGAGACCACGCCCCAATGGGCTGGTATCACAGCAGCTATTGGTTGGAGGGGCGGAAGGACCTCCCGCAACATGTGTCTGTGTGCATACGTGTGTGTGCATGTTTCTTGTGCAAGTGTGTGTGTGTGTCTGTGTATTGGGAGGAGTTATCTATGGAGAACAAGTTTAGCCCCCTTGGAATAAATTTCCCACAGGAAAGAGCAGAATTTTGTAATGAGACACGCGAGGGAAACTACTAGGAATACAAATAATATTTATTAATCTACGTTTCCTGAAGAAATGGCTGGACTGTGGGAGGAATGAAGTACAGAGGAGAAGGGTCTCTTTTCATTAACCACTCTGTGAGAAGACTGCATGCAATTCCTTTCGGTTGATTTTTTTTTCAGTTTTGAGCATGTATTGATTTGTTCTGCATGTGTGTATGGGTGAATATGTGCCATGTCACACATGAGGTAGAGGATACCTTACAGGGGCAGATCCTTTCCTTCCACCTTGTGGGTCATAGGGCTCAGACTCAGGTTGTCGCTTGGCAAACACCTCTACCTGAGCCTCTCACTGGTGATTATATCAAGATGTTTGGAAACAGGAGTGCCTTGGTTTTAGGCCGAGATTTGCTCCGGCCTTGTCTCCCTCTTGAGGCTGGGTGTTGTCTGTATCTTTCTCTGTGTTACCTCGGTGCATGAAAAAAAAATCCTGGGGAACCTCAAGTCCTCAGAAGGGCAAAGGGTTTAGTGCAGAATTCCTGTAGCCCGAAATGAAGCCTTGAGTCTGCTCTGCAGATGGGCTATAGGAGACTAGGAAGAGACAAACTAATTTCCACGGTCTGTGGTCCCCAGGTTCATCGTGAAGGTGCCCTCGGTGCAGGGAAATGGGAACCGGCAACCCATCTCTGTCACATGGTTCATATGTTCCCTGTTAACAGAGGGGAAGATGGATTTCTGGCCCTAGAGAGTCGCAGGCACAGACTGTTTTGCCCGCCTGGATCCTGGAGGCCCTTCCAGGCCGTCACATCTCCGCCTCTTGATTACCTGGGCTGATGAGGGACCGCTGGTGCACGTGCCCACGTAAGTCATTAATCTTCGTGTCACCTGCGTGGCCGTGGACTTCACTCTAGGGCTGAAAGTTGTTTTGCAGAAAATTTTCAATCCTAATGATATTTCCGGTGACTGATATTAGAATGGGTGAGTTCTGTGAAGGCCAGCAAGCTAGGCAGCCTCTGGTCGGAAGTTATTTGGTATCAGAAAATTGGCCTTCAGTGAAAAGGTCACCTCAGATTAGACACAAAGTAAGTGAGCCAGCGGAGGTGTGCAGTGATTATTCCTGCTCAAACTTCGGTCCGCAAATGCCATCTTTTTATGTCAATTTTTTCTTCTTTGAAAACATATACATCACTTTCCTTTCTACTTGTGAATGTTAAGAGCAGAATCAACCATGGTCTCTTATAAACCCTGAGAACCCACTGAGTTCCGTTTTCTCAGCTCTGGGGAGAAAGGCAGAGGGCCAGACACCTTAATATCCTTCCCTTTATAGAGTTCTTATCATAGATACACCAAAGTCACAGATTCACACGAGTGTACAAATATATCAACAGAAGAAGTTCAAATGGCCAAAGGACACCTAAGGTCATGCTCAACTTCCTTAGCGATCAGGGAAATGCAAATCAAGACAACTTTAAGATACCATCTTACACCAGTCAGAATGGCGAAAATCAAAAACACCAATGATAGCCTTTGCTGGAGAGGTTGTGAAGAAAGGGGTACACTCATCCATTGCTGGGGGAATGCAAACTTGTGCAACCACTCTGGAAAGCAGTGTGGAGGTTTCTCAGGAAATTCGGGATCAACCTACCCATGGACCCAGCAATACCACTCTTGGGAATATACCCAAGAGAGGCCTTATCATACAACAAAAGTATATGCTCTACTATGTTAATAGCAACATTGTTTGTAATAGCCAGAACCTGGAAACAACCTAGATGCCCTTCAAATGAAGAATGGATGAAGAAAGTATGGAATATATACATATTAGAGTACTACTCAGCAGTAAAAAACAAGGACTTCTTGAAGTTTGTAGGCAAATGGATGGAAATAGAAAACACTATCCTGAGTGAGGTAAGCCTGACCCAAAAAGAGGAACATGGGATGTACTCACTCATATTTGGTTTCTAGCCATAAATAAAGGATATTGAGCCTATAATTCGGGTTCTTAGAGAAGCTAAATAAGAAGGAGAACCCAAAGTAAAACATATAGGCTTCCTCCTGAATATCAACCTTCATCAGGCGATGAAAGGAGACAGAGACAGAGACAGAGACCCACATTGGAGCACCGGACTGAAATCTCAAGGTCCAAATCAGGAGCAGAAGGAGAGCGAGCACGAACAAGGAACTCAGGACCGCGAGGGGTGCACCCATACACTGAGACAATGGGGATGTTCTATCAGGAATTACCAAGGCCAGCTGGCCTAGGTCTGAAAAAGCCTCGGTTAAAACCAGTCTTGCTGAACACAGCGGACAATGAGGACTACTGAGACCCCCCCAAGAACAATGGCAATGGGTTTTTGATCCTACTGCACCTATTGGTTTTGTGGGTGCCTAGGCAGTTTGGATGCTCACCTTACTAGACCTGGATGGAGGTGGGTGGTCCTTGGACTTCCCACAGGGCAGGGAACCCTGATTGCTCTTTGGGCTGACGAGGGAGGGGGACTTGATTGGGGGAGGGGGAGGGAAAGGGGAGGCGGCTGTGGGGAAGAGACAGAAATCTTTAATTAATAAATAAATAAATTAAAAGAAAAAACCCAAATATATCCATTGGATATATGACTCTCTATACACACTTATATTTCATAAATGCAATACATATTTTTAATGCCTTACCCCATACATAACTTCACAAGATAGATATTAATATCCTTATACTTATACATGTAGAAACAAAACAAACAAATTCTCCTACAACTCCAAGGTTGGGCAGGATTCAGATGCGTAGCATGGGGACCGACTCTGATTGCTTTGAGCAGAAGTTCATTTTTTCAAGTACCGTGCAGTTCACAGGACTGCAGAGATGGCCAGGGACACAGGAGACACAGGTCTGGGGCGGCACAGTTGAGAATAATGGCAGCAGAAACCTCATTTATTCTCCCAAATGTCTGAACCCTCGAGAGGGCCTTGCTATAGCAAGCCAGACAGAAGAGCGGTTTCTCGGCCCCCTGGAGAAGGTGGGAAGGGCTGCCCCCTTCCACATGTGGGAAGGTCTCCTGAGGAGGAGTCTGGAACCCTTCCAGGCACTTACACATAGGAGACTGTGTGTTGATAGGATGGACTCTATCAACACAAATGACAGACGTACTGAGTGTCGTATGTCATGCAGGTGGAATTGGTTTTGATGTTGGGTCCATTTGGTAGTAAGACTTGGTAGGTTCCTCTCTTTTTCTTTCTTTGTTTGTTTTTTTTTTGTTGTTGTTTTGTTTTTCGAGACGGGGTTTTTCTGTGTAACTTTATAGCCGGTCCTGAAACTAGCTCTGTAGACCAGGCTGGCCTCAAACTCAAAGAGATCTGCCTGCCTCTGCCTCCTGAGTGCTGGGATTAAAGGCCTGTGCCACCGCCGCCCAGACTTGGTAGGTTTCTGAAGAATTCCTTTATTCATCCTCACATCTTCCCAAGTGAATTTGCTGATCACGTGTTCATAGGAAGTGGCAGCAGTAAGAGGTATGGTCTTGTTGGAGTAAGTGGACCTTGTTGGAGGAAGTGTGTCACTAGGGGTAGGCTTTGATGTTTTTTCAGAAGCTCAATCCAGGCCCAGTATCTCTCTTCCTGCTGCCTGATAGTCCATCTGTAGAACTTTCCACACCATGTCTCCAGCGCCATGTTTGCCTGTGTGCCACTATGCTTCCTGCCATGATGATAATGAACTAAGCCTCTGAACTGCAATCCAGCCCCAGTTAAATGTTTTCCTTTACAAGAGTTACTGTGGTCATGGTGTCTCATCACACGTGGAGTCTCTTAGTTAGAAATCCTAATTAAGACACTGTGTGTAAGCATTCTCGGCATGATCTGATCCACCATCACCTCTAACCTGACTGTGCATTATTCTGGCTTCAAAATTTTATCAGGACATAGTATGAAAGCTTCCCAGAAGTGAGCCTTGACTCACAACTTTAGTTCCTTCATATCAAGAACAGACACTAGTTATTATGCTAACAGGAAGTTGTTCTAGAAGCCTCCTCACCTAGCCGTGTTCCAGAAGAGAATGGCTAAGATGGTCCTGCAGAGTGCCTATTCTATCCCTGCCTTTTGTCAGACCGAGACCAACCATTGCATTCAATAAAACCTCTGTCCTTCTATGTGTTATTGTTGTTTTTTAGAGGTAGTTACTAACAAACATTGAAAATGGAAGATTCCTGTTGCCTTTTCTGACATCCCCTGACAAATGGTAGACCTAGTGACTGACACCTCGTTAGAAGTTAGAAGATGCTGCTGTTTCTAGGTCATCTGACTACTTGGTTCCCAGTGACGTCTGAATTTGAGCCTTTTGGCTGACAACTGCAAACTGGAGATAAACGGCAGATCTTCTAAGAAGTCAAGACAGCCCAAAAGAACACAGTGTGCAGTAGTATGCCGAGCAGGCAATGCCGTGGTGGTATCTACTAGGATTTCAAGGAAGGGAAGGCAAGGGTTGCTATGGCAACTATTTTATAAGCTATGTGGGCTTTCAAGGACAACAAGCAGTGCTAGCGAGGTGGTGGGGTACATAGAGGGGGACAGCGGTGTTTGTGGGGGTTCAGGTGATACACACCGAGGGACTTGTAGAAAGTCTGTGCTTTCCCTTGACCCCAGTTCACAAAGACTCAGAGCAATCCCACTTCTCTTGAATGTTCTTGAAGAATGGGGGTGGCAGTCTTTGTTTATGGTCTCCCTTTCCTCTAGAGATAGGCTCAGCACTCCTAGAAGACTCAATCTTTGCCCCCCCCAAATGGTAAGAACTACTGGTATAAAGGGAGATATTGGGGGGACAGTATCAGACGTGTGGCTTGGACATCACATCAGCTCCAGGTGATCTTAGCTTCCAAAGAAACGATTCTTGACCCTGTAGGTGACAGTGAGTTCTGCATACTGCTCCCGGGGTGATTCAAGACACACCCAGGAGGTAGGAACACCTACCCTTTATTGTATTTGTGTTAAGTGTCTCATACTAGACTTATTTAAAAGTTGAGATCAGGTGCAAGAGAGATGGCTCAGTCATTACGAGCCCTCACTGCTCTTGCGGAGGCCCCATGTTCAGTTCTCATCACCCACACGATGGCTCACTACCATCTGTCACTCCGGCGCTGGGGGACCCAATGACCTCCTCTGACTCCTGCAGGTACTAGACACACACACACAATGCATATCCATATATATATAGGCAGAACACTCATACACAGAAAATGAAATTTTAAAAATTGAGATGAATGCCACACAATCTAGGGTTAAACATTTTAAACCACACAATTCAATGTTATTTAATACATCACAATGCTGGGCAGCCACTGTGTTTATCGAGTTCCAAGATGTGAGTACCACCGGGAAGGAAATCTGATACCCACTAAGCAGTCACTTCCCGTTGTCTGCATCCTTTAGCCCGACTAGTCTGTTTTCTGCTCTATTGATTTATCAATTCTGGGTGCATCATATGAATAGAATCATGTAATAATGTGGTCTTTTGAGTTTTCCTTTCTTCTTCCTATGTTTTCAAGTTTCATTCATATGAAACATGTGTTTGTTATCCCTTTATAATCACTGATCCATCTTTTATTGTATGAACAGACCATAATTTATTATCTACTAATCACTTAGGGGACATGTTACATATATATACATACATAGACATATATATCTGGGTTACTGCGAATTACACAGCTGTGAGCTTTCCTATTCAAGTATGTAATTATTTGTTTTTAATTCTTTGGGTGTGTGCCTAGGAGTGAAATTACTGGTTCATGTGGTAATATGTGTTTAATATTTTTCTGTACAGTCTTATGTAGCCCAGACTTGTTTCCAACTCACTTTACAGTTGAGGATGACCTTGAACATCGGATTCTTTTGCTTCTGCCTCCTGAGTGCTGGAATTACAGGCATGCAACACCATGTCCAGAAAGAACTACTACACCCAAGCCACAGTCCAATCCCACATAGTTAATATTTTAAGGCTAAAGTTACTTTATCTGTGTCTCCCTTTACTTACCAGTTCAGTACAGAACAACTCTAACTGCCTGTTAAAGATAAAAGAATTTCAAGTAAGAAAAGCAAGGCCCCCCAAAGTTAAATGGGTCTCAGAAGGTAATGGAACTCTTAAGACGTAGAGCTGAGTTTTAAACCCAGACTCCAACCTGACTGCAGCAAGTCTCATAAAGAAAAAACACTTAATTGAGGTGGCTTATATTTTCAGAGGCTTAGTCCATTATCATCATGGTGTGACGTGGTGGCGTGCAGGCAGATTTGGTGCTAGGGAAGGAACTGAAAGTCCTATATCTTGATCCAAGGGCAACGGGAAGTGATCTTTCTCAGGGCGGAATTTGAGCATATATGAGACCTCAAACCCTGCCTCCACAGTGACACATTTCCCCCAGCAAAGCCACACCTCCTAATAGTGCCACTTCCTTTGGGGGCTATTTTCTTTCAAAGCCCCCACAGTATACTTGCTCTTTCTAGTTGGCAGAGATGCCTATGGAAAGGTGAAAAGACAAGGACTTCCACAAATGGGGCCCTCTTCCTTTTTCATGAAAGAACCCCCATTGATGGACAATAGGTGGCTTCCTAACCTTGCCCCCAGGTAGTGTTCTTACAGCAAGGTAACTTCTCTTTCTATGAGTAGCCCTTTGAACAAGGGAGTTAAATAACATCTTCCTTGCTATACCAGGAGGTCACCCCCCCTGTAAATAGATGGAGTAGTGCAGTGGTTAGACCCTTCACAGCAATGGAAGCCCTAACTAAGACGTAGACTCACTCTGCAGCCTTCCCCCTCTTTCCTTCTCCTGGGATGACTCCTTCAGTTTTTCACTGCCTCTGAGCCCTTTGACCTGGAATGCTGGTGGTTTCCATTGTGGCTGACCTTTTAAACAGCCCATCTAAGCAGGAAGCTGTGCAGATATCTGGGTTTTCATTTCAGGCAGGAATTTCATCCCCCTTCTCCTGGAGGACCCATTACAGGTGGTATTCATTAGGATGGATACCCACCACCTGGGGAGATGTGGAGTTGATCACAGATTACCGCAGGTGACTGAGGAGTAAGGAACAAGGTGTGTTTGGGTTCATGATAACCTGGCAACGCAGAAAAGTGAAGCTGTCGTATGACCATGATTGCTGGGGGTGCTAATATTGCTCTGTTGAATGTGCTGCCACAGAGAGACACTGAAGAGCCTGGCTCTACTCAGGTGCTCCTGTCATCCTCCAAGAGGCTTCTGTTTTCAGTGCATTAGAGGGGAGAGCCCTCTCCAGACATCTGAGTATGTTAATAGCAGACGAAGTCTGTTAGCTTTTGCAATGAAAGAGTGCACCTCCAAATAAGCTTTTCAATTCCCCTGATAGTTGCCATCTAAGAAATAAAAGCTCCTAGCATGCCCTTGATTTTCTCTCCCATTCGGATGTCTTGATCTGCATGCAGTGTTAAGCTGGCAGGCTCATGCACGCCCCTTTGGACCATCTGCTGGATCTCTCACCTTGGTTCCTCACTTGTTCTGGTCCATGGGAAACACTAGTCGGAGCCCAGAGGGAAGGGAGAGATGGGGTTGAGTGTCCTTAAATTCTTGGCTTACTTCATCATGGGGCACAGCTGGGTGTTGCCAACTTCCTTTCTGGTATGTTCGGTCTCTACAAGAGTCCTAGCAGTGCTGCAAATCTGCATGAGTTCTAGTCATTCTCCCTGGTGTGTCCCTTCCTGTCCTTCGTAGAATCACAGATACTTCCCTCTTAGCTAAGCCTTGGTCTGCAACCCCTCAAGCTTGCCCATGTTGTTGTGAAGATTTCTTGTGTCACTTGCTTATCATCATGGTATATAATACTTGACGGATGGCCTTAAAAGAGAATATTGGTTTTGGCTCCTGGCTTGAGGGGAGTTTGTGGCATGGCTTGCTCCCATTTTGGTAGACTAGGAAGGAGAAACATTGGGCCAGAACCAGAAGTAAATTTATCACCTCAAGGTCTCCCACCAGCGACACACTTCTATCATCTGATCACAGTTCTAAAAGTTTCACAACCTCTCAAGCAGCACCGTTAACTGGGAACCAAGTCTTCAAACAGAGGAGCCGATGGAAGGCGTATCCGGGGGACAGTTTACATCCGAACCATAAGAGTTCCTATAGGCTTTCATTTTTTTCATGATATTGTTTCCGGCTATGATCCTGACTAGCACAGCCATGGCTGTAAGATCATGGGATGGGGATGGAATCCAAAATGAACACAGAGGAGTTAAACAGGAAGTGTGGTACCACCATGCTGCCCCTGATGGGACCAGAGACCAGGGAACCCGAAGGCCAAGGTGGAAATAGGGCCATAGGGGAAAGTGGAAAGGAAGTTGCAGATGACCTGGTATACCAATGAGAGAGAGAGAGAGAGAGAGAGAGAGAGAGAGAGAGAGAGAGAGAGAGAGAGAGAGAGAGAGAGAGAGAGAGAACCATCAGAGACTTATTCATCCATAGCGACTTGAAGGGTAGCTTCTGAGATGAGCAGAGCCTCTCATTCATTGCGTATAGAATTCACTTTCTTAGATGTCCTTAGACATTAGAATCGCCTGTCCCCTTGCCCCCTGTATCTTGAGGGGAGGCATCTTCCAGGCGCATCTGACTAGTCCGTCTTCACACTTGTCCTTCAGGATCTGAGCTCCTTTGCAGGGTCTTGGAGGGACCTTACCAGTTCCCTGCTTCTGTGGTTATGGCTAAATAGTTCCCTTTCCAATTTCTCCCACCATGATAATTCTTAGTCTCTTTCCTTTTTCTTCAGATACGCAGAGCAGCCCAGGAACCATACCCATTCTGATGAAAGGGCTTGTGGGTTCCCAAGGCTTCACCCTAATAATTGTCATTCACTCTCCTAACGCCGGAATATGAAACCTGACCAGGATAATTTTTGGTCCTACTTATCTGTGCATCCAAACAAAGGATTTGACATAAAAATGTGCTTGGTGGAGTGACCACTAAAATTCTCATCATTTCTGAGATCCCTTGAGGTACTGAGATCTTTAAACAAGTCAGAACTTCTACTTTGGTAACGGGAAAAGCAGCCACCCTGTAAGGAATTCTAAATATCTTTATTTATTAGGGAACAACAAAACCTTGTATGTCACATAAGGCAAGACACTCCAATAATAGGTGCACAGGGAGGTCCCCGAGGACAGAACAGGGACACCGTATGTTTTGACTCTTAGAGTAACAGGACATTTTCTCTGTGGCCCCCTAAGCTGACTTAGGAACTACTAGATACTATATATCAGTATATCTGTGTCTGTTTCTCATGGGTGTGTTGTTGGTCCCTGAGTGCACTCCAAACTTTAGAGGTTTACTAGAAGGATCCATGGATTCAAAGAGAGTTATCTCCATAGTCATGATGTATTATAATAGAAGGGTTATAGAAAAACCAGCCAAACCAAAACTTTTCTGGGCTAAGGTCTGGGGCAAGCTAAGAAACCTGAAGAACATCAAGATCTCCATGCAAAGTTATACAGGACACTCCTAGCTCCTCCAGTAGTGAGTTGTGACACTATTGTAAAACATTGTCCACCAGGTTGTGCACCAGACCCCGAGAGTCTAGAATTTTTGCCTGACATGGCAACTCCCGGCTTCCATAGGGAAAGCAAGTGTTTGATGTAAACGTCTATTTGTACAAATTTGGTTGTAGGCACAGTGATCTCTCTCAGTTCTGGGGACAGTGGGAACTTACTCCATATTCATTGCTGGTCCCAACCAAGGGCTGACCTTGCGAGTGGCCACTTCTCTGCTCTGTGGCTGAGGCAAGCTGTCACTTCTAACTGCTCAGGTGTGCCCTTCATTCATCATCACACTCAGAGTTACGCAGTTTATCTGTTGCCGAGGGAAGCAGTTGTGTGGTTCCCTAGCAAGGGCGTTTTCCTGCCCCTTGAGCCCCATGAAGCACTGAGGCTCCGTGGCACTGTAGCTTGGATTTCTTTCACCAGAAAGCCCAGCATTGGTTTCCAACTGCCCAGAGTGTTGCTAGAAGCTCTTCAAGGGAGTGGCTGCCCGTGCTCTCCCCTTCCGCACTCCATCCTGAGGGGCCCAAATTCCACTTCCTAAGAGCCATTCCTGCTACAGAAAAGACTTGCCGCTAGGGGCTTTTTCAGGTGTTGAAATCTAGCTCACAGGAGGGTTTCCCACTAAACAAACTGTCTTTATATTTTGCTCCCCCGCCCCCACTTTGACCAACCGCCCTTGGATCCGCTTCTGGTTCTTAGCCATTCTTGTTAGCCAGGATCCTGTGTCCTGACTTTTCCAGCAGGTCCGATACTTTCTTGGCCAGGTCATTTGGCTTTGGTACAGTTCTGGGACCAGTATGAAGATTGGATATTGTTTGGTTAGGCACCAACTTCATTAGAGACTTTGATTGTTCTTCAATCAGTGGTTGAGGCTAGCACATCTTGGGACCAGAGGGCTCAGGAAACTCTTAGTGTTGAGGGGTTAAAGAGCGTATTTCAGTGATGCACCGCATGGATCTCAGAGTTCCACGTCTGGCCCTGGTGGAAGAGATGAGCCTGGCTGGAAAGGTTCTGCCACTCTGACAGTAAGTCAGTTCCCCTTTCATGCTGCAGATCAGAGTTCTTTCAGATACTGCCCAGGAGGCTCTCTCAACACAATTTGCTCTAAATTGTTGAGCAAGTGCCCTGCAAATGTCTTTTTATTTCTCTCTTCAAAGCATTGCTGGTGTTTAGCTACAGCCTCTCTAGTTCACGGTCCCCATAGTGGCTGCCACTTCTTTCCGGCTCCAGAGACGTTGCACAAATCAGTGCACCCTCTTCTCCCGTGGCCAATCCCAGTCTGTATTGTTAGAAACCTAACCGATCATGATGCACCATGATGCTGGCATAGATGATAGGTACCCCATCCCTCACGGGAGCCTAGTTTTTAGGTCGGTGTGGCAGGCAGAATAATGGTCCCCGAGCTTATCCTTCACACCTGATTTCTGGAATGAGGAATAAGTTGCCTTTCCCGGTAAAGGGTTGATAAAATAGACGGTGGTATGTGATGTTGGATCTTGTTGGGGAGGTCTTCCTGCATTACTGGGTGGGGTTTAAAATAATTGCTCGCCCCATTTTGTGAGGGTCTGTAATGGAGAGACTTACATAATGGTGGGAACAGAGGTCTGAAGAATATGGGCCTGAGGACCAGAGAATGTGGGCGGGGACCTTGTTGAGTTCAAAAGTCGTACTTCAGTTACCATGTCTTGAGACTTGGGGGCAGCGGTGGGCGGAGGGCCGGCCTTTGACCCCAGCCTTAAGAAGTTGTTGACTGTGCCTGCGTTGATAGAGGGAGGTCAAGGGGTAGGATGCATCCTCCTAGGTGACCCACCAAACACAGTGCTTAAAAACACCCGTGTCCTGGTAGCCGCCAACACTTCCAGCATCTGGGGAACAAGGGTGAGGAAGCCAATCAATCAGATCTATTCTAGCATCCTGTGTCAGGCACAGCCCCAAGGAGACCAATCTTGATATGCCAGGCCGGATAGACAAATAAGTATTTAAGTAGTAGTGGCTTTTCTGGCCCCTTCGTGGTCGCCTCCAAAGAGGCGATACAAGTCCAGTCTCACTTGTATCAGAACAACTGGGCGAATTCAGCTGCCTGATAACCAATGGCTTGCTGGTATTGCGAAATTCAGCTGCTCTCTTGAGTTCTCTCTCTCTCTCTCTCTCTCTCTCTCTCNTATGGATTGTTCAGGCAACCTTGGCTGACTGTCGGTTGGCGATCTCACGGTGAACCTCAGACCACTGCCATGATCATGTCGGAGCAAGGGGCTTGCCTGGGGGACTTTGCACTGCTTTGGGGCCTCCAAGTAGGTACCTGTGGTCTTTGAATACCAATCTCTTGTTTGTCCCCTGATCTGATCAGCCTGGGAATGGGACAGCAGCAGTCACCAGCGGAGGAGGGCGTTCAGCTTTGATTATTTCACCCCTCGGCGGCACAATGAATACACCCTAACCGATGGAAAATGGGATTCTTCACCGAGCCACATCCTGCCCAGATCCGTAATTTGATACAAAAGCTTCACACAAATTGAAATTAAAATGCATTTTCGATGCTTCCTCCCATCAAAGCAGTTTGCACCAGCAGGCTTCTCTCTTTCATGGGTTTGCTATAGAAACGGGGGAACCGATCGGCTTTGTGGTCTGGTGGCTGTGGATGTAACAGTCTCCCTGCTTGCCAACTGCAGGTAAGAAAATGCAATATAATGAAAAGCAATTGGAGGCGCAATTATGCTCCCCGAGATGACTTTATGCGGTACAGTGGCCTGTTGCATCTGTAAAAGGCTCTTCTCCTCTGCTCCTGTTTTCCCTTGGGTACCACGCCGTATTAACCAAGGTGAGGGAGTTCACATTCGGGCTCAGAAGAGTTTGGTCTTTTTTTTTTTTTTAAAAGACATGCTGTATACATACCTCTAATTGTGCTGGCCGTCATTTAATTGCTGTCCTAGAAGGTTGTTCCAATTGACTCTGTCCCCTAACCTGGATGGTGGGAACCTGTTTCTTCATATCTTTCACACATAATACATCAATCAGGAATCCAGAAATTAAAATTTTCTTTGTGAGAACTGAAATCATTATTTTGTCACTATTTGGATTCATCGAGGGGGCAGTCAGATGGCTTTTCCCCCCCTTATTGAATAGTTTTATTTATTGTTCTGAAGCCTTGGCCTTGCCTTTCCCCAAGCCCTTTCTTCATCCTCTCCCTCGACATGGTCAGACAGCTCCTTCTTCATCTCTCAATGCCTCCGAGGGCCCTCGCTCTTTACATTATCGCTGGCCTTGCATCCCTGCCTGCAAAGACTTTGATTGAACTCACTTTTCTTCTTCCTCTTCGTTTTCCTCCCCTTTAATCTTTATTTCCAAGTACAGTGCCGGGCACCCTGTGGACACAATAAACACGTGCTGATTGACTGCTTTATTTATCTGATTTTTATGGCTTCTTTACTCTGAAGAGTTCCACAGCCTTCATAGTCATTAACTCAATAACCCTCAAACACTCTAGTGTGGCAGCTGTAATTACTGTGGGGTTTCTGGGATGGCGAGAGAGAGGAGTTAAGAGTCTCCATATTATTGAGAGCCTTGGGAGGGGGCCTAGGGGACCCTCAGCCCTTCTGTAAGCTCTGGACCACTGGGTACATGGCAGGGTCCTGGTCCGAGAGGCTGCGGGGTGTTGGGTGGGTGATCGCTAGACATGCCAACATTCTTCTCGGTGACGCATAACTGAGTAGTCATTGCAGGTGCCCATTTAAACCCAAGGTCCTCTTCTGGACATTCTGTGATGGGCAGCGAGGCCAACTAAGGTTTATTGTGATTTAGGAGACAGCCATGTGCCACATGTCTGTGACATGCCCAAAGGCTACAGATCTGGTTTGAGATGACGAGAAACTAAGCCCTATATGGTGACCCTCAAAAGCTGTGTCTGTACTGCCTCCTGCGGAGTGTTACAGACGTAAATGAGGTAAGTGTGTCTTAGAATATGACCATCACAAAGTAACTCAGTGGTCTCTCAGTCCCTTCTGGAAGCCACCCTTGGAAAGGCATAGGGAGACAAAGGAGGAGCAGGCGGTACGAAGACAGCTAGCTATAAGTCAGTGGAATTGGAGCCAGCGGATAGAGGAGGAGGCAAAGAAGGAGTCTCTCCTAGCACCTTAGGTCCTGTTGATGTCAGGGTTTTAGGTTCTAGCCTTTAGGACTGGGAAAAGATGAAATTCTGGTCTCAAAACATTTTCATGATTGCCTATTAACTGTGTAAAATAATGGGCATTTTTACATATGACACACTCCAATTATTGTCCACACTGTCTATTTCTCTTTCACATCCTCCTCCAGGTTTCCCTTTCTATGCGCCTTTCTCCTCCCGCAAATGGCCACCTCAGAAAAACCTGAGACTTGTCTTGGGGGAAACTGGCTTGCCTCGCTACATAATGAGCTGTAATTCCACCAAATGGCCTGCAGATGGCACAATTTCATTCTTCCACTTACCACGGTGGATGACCACCAGGGCTGATTCCGTAACTTGACTGGTATGGGCAGTGTAGAGATGAACGTAGGTGTGCAGGTATCTCTGTAATGATCTGGCTTTGATTCTTTTGGCCTCATGCCAGGAACTGGCACATCTGGATCCTGTGGTCTTCAATTTATGATTTTTTTTTTGTGACCATCCCTACTGCTTTGCACAGCAGCCAGACTTATTTTCATCCTCACCAACAGCGAACCAAGCTTCCTTTCTCCTCATTTCCTTGACAACGTTGGTTATTTTGTCTTTGTGATGGCCATCCTGACTAGGGTGAGACGGAATCTTGGTGCAGTTTTAATTTGCATTTCCCAGATGGCTACAGGCATTGAACCCCCCCCCCATGTCTGGTTTTAAAATATCTTAAAAGATTTATTTATTTTTATTTTATATGTGTGTGTTCTTCCCACATGAATATCTTTGTACCACATGTATGCCTGGAGCTTGCGGATGTCAAAAGAGGACGTTGGAGCCCCTGGAGCTGGAGTCATGGGTGATTCTGAGCCACCATGTGGGTGCTGGACATAAGCCCTGTCCTTTGTAATAACAAATGCTCATGTCACTGCTAAGCCTTCTCTCCAGCCCCCTTGTATTTACTCTTTAACAGAGGTGTGTGTGTGTGTGTGTGACTCAAGGAGGTCAGAAGAAGGTGTCAAATCCCCTGGACCTGGAGTTACAGACAATTGTGAGTTGCCTGTTGTGGGTTCTGGGAACCGAACTGGAATCCCCTGGAAAAGCAGCGAGCACTCTTAACTGCTGAGCAATCTCCCCAGCCCCTCATGTGTTTATTGGCCACTTAAAACATGTCTGTTCGCTACCATGGCCCACTTAACAGCTGAGTTATTCGCTTTTGTTTCTGGTACTCTTTATTCAGTATATTAATGCACTTCCAGATGCATAGTTGGTCAGTTTTTTGGTTTATTGTTTGTTTGTTTTTCCATTCTATAATCTGCCTCTTCAGTATGTCAGTCATTTATTTGGCTGTTGTGAAGAGACACTACGACCATGGCAATTCTTAAAAAGAAAAGCAATTAATTGGGGTTGGCTAATAATTTTGGAGATTGAGTTTATTATGACAATGGTGGGAAGCATGGTGGCACACAGGCAGACATGATGCTGAAGAGGAGCTGAGAGCTCTACGTTGGGAGAGGCAGGCAGCAGGAAGAGAGGGAGAACTGAAATCCCAAAGCCCTCCCTCCTTCAGTGGACACACTTTCTCCAACAAGGCCGTACCTGCTCCATCAGTGTCATACTTCCTAGTACCACTTCCTAATGACCAAGCGCTCAGATCTGTGGGCCCCATCTTATTCAAGCCCCTACAGCTGTAGAAAAGCTTTAAACTTGAACAGAATCTCGTCTGTTAATTCTTGTTCTTATTTCCCGAACGACTGGGGTTCTGTCCAGCTTCTAGCATCCGGCATCTGGGTATCGAAGTGTTTCCTCTATTTTTTCTCTAGTAGTTTTGAAGTTTCAGGTCTTACATTAAGGTCTTTAATCCATTTTTGAGTAGAGCAGAGGACAGGGCTCTCATTTCCCCAGCATCGTTTGCTGTCCTTCTTCTACGGTACACATTTGACTGTAGCTGTGTGGGTTTGCTTCTCTATCTCATATTCTCAATGGCCTAGATGTCCCTGTGCCGGTACCATTCTGTCTGTGTTACCCTGGTGCTCTTTGGTGCTCTGTTCAGAGGTTCAGGGTTCTCAGGCTCTAGTGCAGGCCTGTGATTTATCTCAGTGAGAGGATCAGCAGCAGCAGCAGCACAGAGCAAAGACACAAGGGCCCGTGTGGAGAGAACGTCCCAGGTTCCCCTCCTCGTGGACTCACACAGGGGACACTTCAGTCCTTCAGCAGCAGGCTAGGACAACGTGTTTAAAATACTGCCAACCGGAGAGGCTCACTGTAGGCTGAGCATGCCAGGTTCTTACTGAGTTATGTAGGTTCCTCTGCCTGGCTTATAGTGAAATTCCACACTGCTGAAGGAAAACAAGGGTCCGGCATAAACTGTTTGGATAGCGCAAGTGTCTGTGTGTAGCTACCTTCATTAGTCATTAGTCCAGGAAGTGGATCCCTTCTGGAAGTCTGATCCCCGGATACTCGCCAAGCTGGGCGCTCGCGCACAGGCCTTGCTAAGCGCAGCCGTAGCGGGCGGCTCATGTTAACCCTTTCCGCAGAGTGCTATGAAAGCTAATCACTGCAGACATTATTTTGTTTAATTACCGCAAAATCATGACTCAGTAGATAGCGTTATCATTCACGATTTGGAGATCTCAGGGAGTTTAAGATCTCATCCGGGATCATCCTGGCTAGACTCAGTCCCAAACGGGCAGTCAACGTTATGCGTTGAACACTTCTGCAGAACAGGAAGGGTCGTGGGAGGACAGGAGATTCTTCAGAACGGCTCTGCTGTAGCAATCCCTACGGCATCGGTGGCTTGCAGCAACCAGCTTCCTCTTCCGCTTAAGCTCTTGCCTATAGCAGGTTAGCCGGGGTGCTCTGTATTGCCCTCACTGTGTGATGCAGTTGCTAGAGCAGCCGCTGCCCAGTGCTGCCGGACAGGAGAAAAGGGCTAGCTGCAACTGGTGCACGGACTTTTAAAGCTTTCTTTCTGAAGCATGACATATATAGCTTCCATTGGCCAAAGCAAGTCACGTGACCTTGCTTAGCTTCAGCCTGGAAAGAAATTGCAGCCCTCCTGGGAGTCCTCACCTCCAGAGTAGCTTGGATGGCTGCACAGGAGCTAGACAGGTGTAGCTTCTGGCTGTTGCATCTTTCCTCTGAAACGTCCCCCTGCAGACACAGTCCAGGTACCATGGATAGCCTGTACCATTGGATATGAATTTTCATTAGAGCCTGCAGGGCTCTCCTTTGCCCTCCACTGACCTTACATTAGAACCGACAAAGATTGGTATCATTGGTTTACTGTGTCACTGCTTCCCCGTTTCATTCTGCCTGGACCGGACACCGGAGCCAGAAAGAGACCTCCCTGCTCCGTGGGGCTATCTGAATCTCTGGCAATACTGCCTAGACATCTGAAACCTCGGGTTCCTTACAAAAGAATTCCAGGGGTATATTTATTAACATGCATGGGCTTCGACAGATTTTCATGTTCTTCCTTTTTGGCAGGGCAAGCAGGGTTCGCCTGCCAGTTTCTGACAGCCTTGTCACTAGGTGTTAAGTGAAAAACATCATCAGCGGGTCTATTGATAGGTTCAAGTGACAGTGTGTGTTGCCAATCTCAGCCAAGAATCACTGCTGACAATTTTTCTCTCTATCCTTGTGCGTGTGTGTGTGTGTGTGTGTGTGTGTGAGAGAGAGAGAGAGAGAGAGAGAGAGAGAGAGAGAGAGAGAGAGAGAGAGAGAGAGAGCATGGTTGCAAGCTTGAGACTTCTGGAAGAATTTAGCCGGGCATATGGCTTGTAGCAGGCTGCCTGTATCCGGAGATGGCCTCGCTAGCTCCGTGCCAAGTCAGGCTGTTGAAACCGCTGTGTGGGGTCTGTCTGAGGAGAGGGGTTCCAGTCGGGGCTGTTGATTAGTGTTTACCGCAGCTGCCAAAATGACTGGCAAGGCCGGCTTCTCTGGTGGAGGCCGTTCGACTGGCAGACCTCTCTGTGTATTTTCCCGCTGCTTGGCCTCCGGTTTGCAACCTGCAGGTCAGATGGACACCCCCACACACACACACACACAGTGGTCAGGATAATTCCTTCTGCTCCCTCCAATCTGTTCCTAACAAGGAGTCGAAAGATCTTTTCGGAATGCAAAGCTAATCATCAAAGATCACAGTAATAAATATTTAAATTTAAAAAGAAACCTCCATTAGATCCCCATGGATGTTGAAACACAAAACAGAATTCTCAATGGAGCCTTTGGGATCTTGCCCCGCCTTCATGCCTACCTCATCTTTCCTGCTACTCAAGTTTCATTGCCTCCTCCTGGCTCTGCCCCTGCCCCGGTCTTTTCCTTCCTGAGAATTTACCCCCACTCTTCCGGATACCCTCAGTTTCTTTCTTCAAGTTCTGCAGGCCCTACCCTTCTCTGCATATTGGAGTCACCAGACCCACAGAGCAAGAGATTCTAAAAATACCAGGGCTTGGCTACCACCAAAGATTGAAATTCCAAGGGCAGAGCAAGACCTGGGAAACAGTATCCTCTGTGCTCGCAGATTCTATTTTTTTTTTTCCAGAGAAATCCTGACTTGATAATTCCTTCACATCCTTAGCTCTTGGCTCAGTGTCCCTTCTTCTAGAAGGAGCCATCTCTGATATCCCAGGCAAGGACGACTTTACATTATTGAAGAACCATCTCCTCATTTTCCACGACAGAACTTAAGAACGTGAGCTTTAGCAGGAGCTGTGGGATGACTGGCTTAGCATCTCTCTTAAGGTTCTCCAGGGCCATGACTACATTGTATCATTCCACTTGACATTGTAACTCCAGTGCTGGCAGAGTGACTAGTGTCCCATGGGAGGCCCATAACCAATGCCAAAGGAAATGGGTGAATTTTGGAGACCTCCTGTGCTCTTTGGGGTTGCCCAACTAATCTTTATATACATTTTAAGGATATCAGATCGATTTGGGGATTGCTTCTGCCTAAGGACCACTGCTGCTCATGCTGCTGCTGAGAACCCCAGCACCACTTTCTCAGAGATGAAAGACAGTCTCAGACTGGGTGGACGAGAGTGTGTGGCATGGAGTGGAAATTGGTGGTGTTCCAGTCCTCCAGGGTAGATGGATATGGAGGGAATGTTCTAACAGAGAGACATGTCTGTGCCCAAACAGACCATGGGTTGAGCATCTAGTAAACTTTACTATCTTAGGAAAGGAAACCGTCTCCAAACTGGACAACAATGAGAACAAATCTGGTTGGAACCGTTGACCCCAGAAGATGGATAGAGCTATCTGCTCAAACTTTGGAGTGAAGCCCTTTTCTTCGTCTGGAAAACGATACAAGGCTTTTCAAAGACAGTTGTGGTTGATTGCATGAGAAAAATCATATTGTGAATATGTATCAGAACAGTTCATCGTACTCTCTAAATATGTGCCATTATTAATTTTCAATGAAAAAGAAAACAGTAAGAACTTACTCTAGAATAACAGTTAATAGTTTTATGCCCTGCTTTCAAAAAGATGTCAGTGATCCTTTTGCAGATTTGAGCTAGAAATACAATGGATTTAAACCAAACTTACAAGAAGAAGAAGAAGAAGAAGAAGAAGAAGAAGAAGAAGAAGAAGAAGAAGAAGAAGAAGAAGAAGAAGAAGAAGAAGAAGAAGGACGAGAGGGATGGATGGCGGGATGGAGAAAGAAAGGACGTCTCGACCAGCATAGCTTTGCTGAGAACCAAGCTCACCTGGAGACATTATTTCATCTTATAGCAAGGATTTTAGTTGTAAAGTTCATACTGAAAATGAACATGTAGCACACTTTGATATCAGCACAGCTTTCGGTAATGTTTCCTGTGATGTGCTTTTCAAACGAAACGGAAATGATCAAATTACTCTAAAGAATAGCCCATTTTGGCCACGAACCAGAGACTGGGTAGTCATCGGCCCTGGGGGAGAGTCTTCCACTATTACTCTGCTAAACAGACACAGTATTAACCCAACTCCTAAGGACTTATGCTCATACCCATAAAGCAGTGCGTCTTTCAGCTTTCATCAGAGAAACTTTTTTTTTAACCATAGATGTTGATTAACACGGAGACCCACAGCTGCATCCAAGTGCACAGAATAAGCTACTGCAGAGTGTTCAGCCCTAGACATCTGCCTTAGTTACTTTTCCATTGCTGTACTAAGACAGCATGACCAAGGCAACTTCTAGCAGGTTACTGAAGCTTACTGTTTTAGAGGACACGTTTATGACCGTCGTGGTGGACAGTATGGCGGCAGGCAGGCAGGCACGGCGCTGGAACAGTAACTGAGAGATTACATCTTTGTTCCCAAGAGAGAGAGAGAGCAGAGAGAGTTCTAACTGGAAATGGCATGGTCTTTTATAACCTCAAAGTCTAGCCCCGCTAATACACCTCCTCCAATGAGGCCATACTTTCTAATTTTTCCCAAACCGTTTTACCAACTGGGGACCAGTATTAAAACACATAAGCCTATGTGGGCCATTCCCATTCAAACCACCGTAACTCCTGTATTGTGTCTTCTCTTCCCAAGACAAGGAGTCTTTGAGGGAGAAGGGTCGGGAGGATTAGAAGTGTGAGAGTCAGAGGATGGCTACCACTGAATGGTGTTTCCTTGATACAACAGCAGCTGTAGCTGCATGCACAAGACATGAACACGGTCAAGGCAGATGCAATCCCAGCGTGGATTAGGGAGAGCTGAGGAGCTATTGGCAATGAAAGGCTGTTTGCAGAAGGAGAGTCTGTCTTCAAGGGTGTAAGCCCAGGGACGCTACTCAAAGTCCATTAAATGCAATAGACAATCCTATATCTATGCACACACTGACAACACTAGGTGGAGTTTGGAGAGAGAAGGAGAGAGGGAGAGAGAGGGAGAGAAAGAGAGAGAGAGAGAGAGAGAGAGAGAGAGGAGGAAAGGAGGAAGAGAAAGAGGGAGGGAGGGACGAAGGGAGAGAGGAAGAGAGAGAGAGAGAATATGCCCATGAAGGTGTGAGGGAATGTAGGCAGTGGGGTCAGGAGGAAATAAAAGGGATGAAATAGGGGTTTACTTCATCATCAAAACGTATTGCGTGCATGTATGAGATTCCAGTAGCTTCTTTTATAGGACATACTATATCCTTGCACAGACTTCTAACTTTCCTGTATAGGTTCCCTTTCCTTCTTTCTCTGTTCAGACCATTCCCTGTTCCTCCCAATGTGACATCGCTACCTGGATGGGAATTCTCGAATCCACACAGCAAACTTCCATCTTTTTTTTTTTTTTTTTTTTTGCAGTTTATCTACAAATTGGTAGTCAAACTTGTTATATCTCCTCCTCACCACCACACATTACAGCCTTCAGGCTGCAGCTTTGTCTAGCTTTTAGTTTTGCTTCCTGGTAGGATAGAGAGAGGTTACATCCCCCTCACCATCACCATATATACCACCACCACCACCACGGACCACGAGCACCTCCACCACCTTCCACGTTGTAATCACCACCATCAGCGTCAACACCATCAGCATCTCCACTCCCACTCTCAACACCGTCTTCACAGCCACATCCCACTATCACGACATTCGCAATCTCTGCCACCCCCCTGTTGTCTTCAGCACCATGGTCACCGCCACTACCATTTTTGCCACCACCATTCCCACAATTCCAACCACTGTGACAGTCATCATCCCCGCCATCGCCACCACTACCATGTTACCAAATCATCGTTTGAAGTTCCCCGGTATGGCAACGTATGGCCAACATGGAGCTTACACCACGGAGCTATTTGCTCCCAGTTTGCTCCTTTATGGAATCCTCACCACCTCATCGGTGAGCTTGGGTCTACCTTTATCCCCCCCACTTACAAGTGACAAAGCCCTGTCTCAGAGAAGCCTCCTCTTCCTGTCTTGTCAGGGCGATGCAGTTAGTGATCTCAGAGCACTACAGGCAGGCAGAGTCTCTGCGGGGGAGCCCGGCCTCTCCGCCAGCACTCCCCATAAAGCACCTTGCAGATGACACTTAGCTGCTGTGACCGTTCATCTTCGTTATCAACGCGACAGGATTTAGAGTCCCTTTGGAGGCGCTCTTCAGGGCATGCCTGTGAGAGTGTTTACAGAGAGGATTAATGAAGGAGAGCACACTCCTGCTGAATGTGGGTGACACCTTCCCATGACTGGAGAGAAAGGGGGTAAGGGAGAAGACTCAGCGGAGAGGCAGCGTTCTTCTCCGCTCATTGTTTCCCAACCTGTGGATACGTGAGGGATTCTAGCTGTATGTACTGGGCTCTGGGAATGCTGCCGTGGCTTACCTGGTATAATTTCCCGACCTGTGGTCATGTGAGGGGTCCTAGCCATACACACACTGGCTACTGGGAATACTACCATGACTTCCTGGTATAATAGACTGCATCTCTTAAGCTGTGGGTCAGGATGAGCCATTCTTCCTTATAAGTTGCTTATTCAGGTATTCTGACATGAGTTCACCTCTGTTCCTCCAAGGGCCTCACACTCTTAGCTTGTGGGTGGCACGGGGCACGTGGGAAGCTGTTTATGGCACTCACAGTTGCTGCAACTAGACTAAGGGCTGGGATTCCCCTCTGAGTTATCTTTCAAGGTTTGGGGCTGAGCACCGGATTTGGTACCCAAACACTCTACGGAAGCATGCTGATTCGAAGAGAGTGCTGTCGTGGTGGTGCCTTCATTGTTAACTAGTGTGTATTTTATCCCCTTTTCCCCAAAGTGCAATCCCTGTACCACTTGCAAAAGAGTTGCCTGGAGACAGATTTAAAACTTATTTTAAACATGTGTTAGGGCTTTGTGCAGAGCACCTGAACCAAAGTGGGGCTAATTCCCAGGCTTTTAAGATACACTCAGCAGTGACTTTTGCATTTTGTGGTTGGAGACATGCTGCGACCTCTTCCAAAGCTGAGATTCTGTGGTGGCATTTTCTCATTTTGCCTACACAGAGAGCGAAGGAAGCTATGATCATTCTGGGAATGTGTCTCTGCCAGCGTTGGATTTCCGGAACTCTAGATTCCATTGTATTGTTTTGGTTATAAGTTTCCTCAAATCTTTTGTGGGGAAGAGCCAAGCTATATATAAATCAATACAAATTAATAATATCAAGCTATCCTGTTTCCCTAAGTAACCAGGCAATAGAAGCCTCTATAACATAGCTGCCCTCATGGCTACTAAAACTTTGACCCTGCATTGACCAAAAGATGTCTAGTAGAGGCAAGATGTCATTGCAGGGCCAGAGTGTTCTTAAGTACCTGGGGTCAAGCCATGTAAAGTGAATTACTTCCCCACACTGTGTAGTCTTCCTGGAATGGACAGATCTGAGGTTGGCGTCACAAAATGCTCACTTAGAAACCGGCAGACAGACCTGGGCTTGTGTTCAGCCATGGCTTAGGAGAGGTAAGTGCCGCTCTGGGCTTCTTTCTGCCTCTGGGACATGTTTGGAAAGGCTCAATGGGTATGTTTGTAAGGATTGGAAACAATGCGTTCACCATGCTCTGTCTCACATCTGGCCCATAGTTCCTTTTATGAAATCTTTTTCTCTTGCTCTTCAATTTGATATTATTGGCATGGCAGGAAATGAAGATTTGCATCAACTCCTGTCAACATTCCCATCCCCTTGAAGCGTCCCTCAGATGACTTCTAACAGTGTCTTACCTGGTTGCCACAGAACTTGGAATTGTATCCATGAATTTTAAAATAAATCTGTAAGGTAGACTACAGAATCACCCGCTGCATTTCATAATTCCTTTTAATGCAACTCTGCAGTTTCTCTCCATCGGGTACAGGGTCTGTCTTCCTGGGGCTGGGAAACCTGGGAAGCCAGGTGGCCTGTGACTTGGCCACTTAGATGGGTGGAAGCGATGCTGGGCTGGCCACGAGCTTAGGTCCGTGTGCTGTCAAACCGAGAAGCCTGCTGCTCCCTTCCAGAAGATCTAGCTGCAGTCAGCGCTGGGAATTCCACGGGGCCCTGGCTTTCAAATCCGAATGCCAAGCTCCGTTCACTTTGAGAACATGTCTTGGAGCCTGGGGAAGGTCCCTGGAAACTGTATTGAGTTCCAGAAAAGCGGGCACTTCCCAGATATGAAGACTGGAGACCGAGGCTCTCCTCCGGTAGAGCGACAGACACCATGAAATGAACCATGCGTGGGTTAGTCAGCATGGGCATGGCAGGGTCGCTTGCTGTGGAATGGAACCCATCCAACTTCTTCAATGCTTGGAGCTTCTACCTGTGCCAGGAGGATGCAGGAGCGAGTGTCACCGCCCTCCCCGCCAGAGCTCGCACGCTCCACATGGCCACAGACGTGTATGTAATCTCAGTGTGCGATACATGCTACAGTGTGGTGCATGCACACAGTGACTAAAGAGGGTGGGAGGGGCCAGATAAACCAGGCTAATTAAACTTCATGTGAAGGACAGTGGTGGCACAGAGCTTTGTAGGTCGGGCTTAGCTCTCAGCTCTTCCAAGTACTACCTGTGTGCCCTTAGGCAAGGTGCCTTACTCGGTTAGCCTTGATTTCCCACCAGGGAAGTGGGGATAATGACAGTACTTAACTCGAGGGGTTAAGTAGCAGTTGTTTGGATAATGTTTATGTGCTGTTTAAGACTACGAGGCCCAGCATGCTGCGAGCACCGGGTAAACAGAACTACGCCTTGAAGAAGCATAAATAAGAACACCGGGCAGCAGGGTTAGAGACACAAAGAGATAGTGGTAGTTTCCAGAATGGGTGGACCGGTTCTGCGTGTGTGCCTGAGATGTTTACAGTTTCCCCGGGGAGCAGTTCGTGAATGGCAGTTTCTGTAAGATAGTCGCAGGCGTGGACCTGAGTCGGGGACGCTGTATGAAGCTTCCAGGTTCTTGCTTCCCAGGACGAAGAATGAGACCAGGGACACATGGTTAGAAACAGAAATAGAAACGGTTTGTTGGGGAAGGGAAGGCTGGGAATGGGCTAGTGAACCTCCTGTCAGCTGGATTCTTCCCTATACTACTTCTGCTTCCAGTCTCTACTTTGCTGTTACAGATCTCCCGGAAGACGTCGAACCAGGTGTTGGCTGGGTCTTGTCCCCAGGGTGTCCGATTGGATTGGGCTGGTGCAGGCTTGAATTCTCATTTCTAATAAGTTTTTATATGATGCTGGTGCCTGTGGTTCAGGAACTGCTGTTCTTTTGCTCATAGTATGCTCTTTGAACATTTATTGGCATACATTAATTGTGTTTATCATTCTTGTCTCAGGAAAGGTCAGATTCCAGTCTTCTCTTAATGGCCCACTCTCCCAGTCTTATCTGGCGAACTTGGTACTTCTAGGTGTCTTCAGGCTCTGGACTAACAGTGATTTCCCCAGGAAGCCTTGCTGTGGCCTTTCCCTTTTAGTAATATAGGATGCAGCCTGACATCTCCCTGTCTCCATGGCCCCTTCAACCCTCTGCTCACTCCTTTCTCCTAAACACACGGATGCACTCTTTCCAGAGAATGAAAAGATCTGTTGATCTCCTCTCCAGCAGGTCTGGTGAGGTCAGAGGATCCACCCTGGGTCATAGACAGATCTTAGACAACTCAGGCTGCAGATTGTAGGTTCGGGTTGCCAACACACACCTCACCCTCTTCCCTGCTGGCCAAGCCCATTTCAAGTCCTCAGCCATGGCACAGTAATCTGTGCGTGATTTTATTTGGGGTTGAAATGGAGGTCGAGCCTGCACACCGCTGGGAATAGCAAGAAAGAACTGATTTCTTTTTTTTTTTGCCTTAAAGTGGTTAGTTTTACGTCAGTTTTACCTCAGTGTTTGAAAGTGGACCAAATGTATACTCCCTAAGGAGTAGAATATTGAGGAACTCCCCTCCCATTCAGATTCATGCTTCCCCTTCTTTCCAAAGCCAACTTCTGCATTAGTCTCTATGTTGATTCCCGCTTGGTTTTTTACACTGGTGGCAGGGAGGGAGAGCTGAGTCTTGGTTAAAGTAGCAGCGGGTCACTTCTAGAAACTTCTCTGCATCTGTTGGTCCAGCATTGTAAGGAAGTCACAGTCCTGGCCCGGGGTTCAGCTGCAGCTATTGCTCCACAGGGCTGGCAGGCACATCGCTTCTGGTTGTTCTGTCCTCCCAAGAGAGGGTTCTGTGTCAGTTCCCCTCCAAACGGGCCGTACTAGTGGGTGGTCATCCGAGCACTGGTGGGGTTGCACCCCATCTTGGATTACCCTTCTTTGTCTGTTCTGTTAAACCTGCTGGTGTGCTAACGCTATGCCAGCCAAGTCCATGCCCGTCATCTCTATGTCTGCATCCCCAGTGGCTCAGTTGGAACTCGGTCTCCTTCAGAGTTCCAAGAAGTACGTGTTAATCCCACGATGATGACACAAGAGGGAAGGCCAGCCAAAGAAGGAGGCGCTGGGTGACGCACAAGTCCTGTTAGGTGAGACCCTGGTTGCCTTGGTGTCCTGCAGAGAGCTACAGGGCACTTAGCGCATCCCTGTGGCTTGTTAGCTACTGGATGGGAGGAACACAGTGCTTAATCATGCATACTGCATGCCTTGTGTTTAAAACTAAACTCTGCATCATTCCTCAGAAGTGTTTACTGATGAGTTTCCTGGATGCTGATGCTGTTTTCCCAGCCAGAGGACAGGCTGTCTCAGGCATAACCATGGTTTCTTTTCCTGGGATCTTCCTATTGTAGGGATGTGTTGTAAAGGACTAACCTTGCCCAAAGAACTGCTTGAATTGCTCCCTGCCCCTAACAAGCAAAGCTGATCGCTTCATAGCTCCACTGAGCAAGGTCAACTGGACGCTTCCTACTTTATCTATCCTGATTCTGACCTTTGCCTTTCTTCCATTGGCTAATTTTTCATGTATCTTTTGCCACAATAAACTATAACCGTGAGCATAAGAGCTTTTCTGGATCCTGCCGGTCCTTCCAGAAATCCTTGAACCTGAGAGTGATCTGGAGTCCCCACAATGGCAATGGTTAGTATATAGTTGGTGCTCAATAAATGTTGATCAAGTGCTTAAGACACTGATTTCTTTCTCTTTCTTGGAGCATATTTGAGATTATAATATAATTACAATTTTCTTCCTTTCCTTTTCTCTCTACAAACCCTTCCATCTAATCCTCCCCACTTTCATTCAAATTTTTTGTTTTTATACTGTTATTATATGTATATATGTATATGTTTAATATATTTCTAAATATAATCTGTTCAGTCCTTTTAATATTACTTGTGTTATGTTTTCAGGGCTGACTGTTTAGCACTGGACAACCAATTGGTGTGCTCGTCCCTGGGGAGGAGGACCAACTCTCCCACTCTTTCCAGCTTTCAGAAATTGCCTTTATTTTCTTGCATAGTGTCCAGGCTTTGGGGGCTTATCTCTGTCCACTTTAGCATGTCCACCATCATCCTCACACACACGCAGCTCATATCTAAATGGCCATGTTGGTGAGACTCTATAGGTGTAACTGCTGGTCTTACTAGGAGACAGAATCTCACAGCAAATTCCCTAGTCCTCTGACTCGTATAATTTTTTTTCTGCCCCCTCTTCTGCAAGGTTCCCTGAAGCTTCCATTCAGGAGTGTCCTATAGATGTACCTCCTGGGACTGGACTGAATAGCTCTGCATTGTGATTAGTGTGCTTCTCTGTAGTGGTCTCAACCTGTTGCAAAGTTTCCTTGATGAGGGGGTGAATATACTTATTTGTGGGTATAAGGACAAACATTGATAGATTGTTAGGGAAATTAGTGGTTATAGATTCTTCTCGAATAACCATAGCTTCACTAAGACTGAGTGGTTAGCTAGGCGCCCAGTACCCGGCATGGTTTCCCTGTTGTTGGTTGGGTCTTTAGGCCAGTGAAGGAGCTGTAAGGTCTGTGTGCCAGCTCTTAGCCCTGAGGGTCACTGCGCCGTGCTGGCAGTTGATGTGATTCACAGGGGTTGTAGCTTAAGGACTGTTAGCGACTTCCCCTCCTTTGGAAGTTTTCGTGGTGCTTTCTAGAACCATGAACGTTATAGTTCTCGGGGACAGGGCATTCAGGCCAGTGCCAGCTCAGGGGTGATGTGGGAATGATTTCTTACTAATAAAGAAACTGCCTTGGCCCATTTTATTGGATAGAAAATTAGGTAGGCGGAGTATACAGAAGAGAATTCTGGGAGAAAGAAGGTTAGAGGAAGAGTCGCCATGATTCTCCCGCTCCAGACAGACGCAGGTTAAGATCCTCTCTGGTAAGCCAACTCATGGGCTACACAGAATATTAGAAATGGGTTAGAACAATATGTAAGAGCTAGCCAATAAGAAACTGGACCTAGCCGGGCCAGGCAGTGTTTGAAAGAATACGGTTTCCGTGTAATTATTTCTGGGTATAAACTAGCCATGCGGGTGGCCAGGTGCCGGGGACGCAGCCCTGCCGCTCCTAATTCAACACAGGGGTCTCTGGACTCTGTGTCTGAAGTGCATGGTGTTTCCAGCAATAGGAACTGAGCTCCAGCTCTGGGGATAACCAAGGGCGAAAGCAATAGGCAGCATGTTTTGGAGTCTCTTGGCCAGCCCTGACTCATTAGTGGGCTTCTCATTGTCTCATAGTCTTGTTAGGTGTCTTTGGCTCTTGGAGGGAGTACCATCAACCCAGGTGAGAAAAGCTCATTAAAACTCTTTGTATTCAGACGTGGAATTATGTGTATGATAGGGTTGTTTTTTTTTTTTTTGTGTGTGTGTGTGTGTGTAAATAGTTGAGAGTGTGATTCTTTGTGGCTTTTTTAGACACCCTTCTTGTTATTTTCCTTTCTTCTTCTGTTCTTATCTTCCTCTGCATTCTGGAAGGAGCCCCCCCTTCCCCATCCCCCCATCGGATCTTGTATCCTGCTAGCTCCCTTTACTCTCCTCCCACCTTCTACACTGAGACGTATTTCATGAGACTTTTTCACGACCCCTTGAAGGATGCAGCGTCTCTCAGATGCGGTCCCCTCTGACACTTAGGAAGAGAGCAAATGATCTCTATGGCGGGTGCGACACCTTCAGAGGGTTCACGGTTGCCTCTTCATCACTGCCGTGCCCTGATCTAGGCATCGCTGGCTGAAGAGAAGCGGCTCTGAACTCTCAAGGATGAACACAGATATCTTTCTACAGCCTTGATTCTAGAACTCTCCGGAAAGCATTCTGTTACACAGTGGGATTCCAGAGTCACCCATTAGTTGTAGAGGTGACTGGTGAGTTTGTTGCCAGGTCAAGGATTTCCGTACCATTTCATAGGCGTCTCCCTCTCCAGCACACAGGGATGGACTTTTACCGATTTGCTTGCTCAGCTCCTGTCTGTAGCTGTAAGCAGCAGAAGCTTTACTCAACTCAGCTCCAATACAGGAGGCTTGTTATGTCTGCTAAGGGGATGGACGATGTGATGCTCACCAAAATAAAAAGTAGTCTGATCTCATGAGCAATCGATTTGAAAGGTTTTGGAGGTGAGGAAGCTCTGTCCGTCACTCAGGGAACCCCAGGTCTTATCTTCTATCTGCTTTAAAACATTTTAGACATGTCTCAGTGTGGCTGCCTGACCTGCATCTACGTCAGGGACAACACACTTTTTCTGCAAACATCTTTGTTCCTCCTGCATCGGTCAGCCTGTGTGTGGCACAGCCACCTAAGTCTGCCATGGCAGCTGCTAAAGACTATATGTAAACAATACTTAATTGTTCTGGTGAAAAATTTATTAATAGAAAAAGTGGGCAGGACAGAGTTGGCCACGGGGGGAGTTCCCAATCTCGGCTCTACATTCTGGCCTCCAGCAGCTGCTACTAACCAACAGCAGACTCTGAGTCTCCTTCGAATCAGATCACCAGGAGAGGGATGGATTGGCTCCTCTCAGTGTATGCGGGGCTGCCCTTGGGTTATATGACACCAGTGACCAAAGGGGTCTGGGATCACATGGGATAAACACAGTCAACTGACTGGGAACAGGGAATAAAAATATAGTATCAGACATAGCTACTATTTCCATAAAGCACTTTCTTTTTTTAATTGAAAATAATTCTTCCTGCATTATTCCTCACCTCCTCCTAGATCCTCCTCACCTCCTGATCCTTCCAGCTCCACACCTTCTCTCCCTCTCTGTTTAGAAAACAAATAAGCAAATAAAAACAAGCAAATAAAACAGAATTTTAAAAACGACAAAGCACAGCACACACAAAACATAAAATACAAAACTGGAAACTATAATAAACCAAAAGATTAGTAAGGTAAGAAATGCCCCCCACACACAAGCAACATGAGACCCCCCCAAAAAATCTGACAACTCCCATTGGTTTTGTTTTGTCTTGGTCACTTCCTGCTGGACATGGGGCCTGTTCTTTAGTGCAGTTTCTATACCCCAGAGGTTCTTCACTGGAGAAAACTAGTTTTTCCTTTGCAAGCAGTTGTCGACTGGAGACTGCTTCTTGGTTAAGGATGGGAACTTGTGTCTGCTTTCCCCCTCTTAGCACTAGGACTGCATCTGGCTGGACCTCGGCAGGCTCAGCCAATGGTGTTTCAGTTGCTAGGAATTCATATGGATATCAGTCCTGATGTGTCTGGAAGACACTGTTGACTTGGTGTCTTCCATCCCCGCGGGCTCTTGCAGTCTTTCTGCAGGGTACCTTCTAGTACCACGAACACCAGTCAGTAGGGGTGAAGACTCCAGTTGGCCATCAGCTCAACTTCTCCATCTTTAATGAGATATGAAGCTTTGTCTTCAGTAATAGGGCATTGCCTTTAGTTTGTGGAAAACAACCGATAGCCTTGGTGATAGCCCAAGTAATTTAGGGGTTTCTCTGGGGCTCCTTTGGCCGACAACTCAATTAGATATAACCTATTCCTGGTACTGCAGTTTCACTCAGTGGCAAAAGGTGTCTAGTTGGGGCATTGTCTCCCACTTAGTAACTCCATTTAATTTTCTTTCATATGTGTATGTATTTTAAGAAGCTTCTCCTGTTTTAGTTTTCCATATGACTTCTCAAATGGCTGTTAGTGGTAGTCAACCCTCCCCACACTTCCTCCCTTATCCACTCTTCTCTCCCCTCAACATATAATTCTCTCATTCCAGGGCTTTCATTCAATTCTTTTCATGACTTCTTGAAGGCACATGGGGATAAGCGATCTTATGTTAATCCTGTGATCTCACCATTTTTTCGTTTCATCTATCCATAACAGAAGACTGATGGACGATGGGAAGATAAGCAGCTCACAGAACCCTCAGCTTTTCCTTTGGTCCCAGAGGCTGTGAACCAACAACCCGCACTCTTTACGACAGCCATCCATGTGTCAGCAGGCACTGACCCCTACGCCACTCTGTTGCTCTTTCTCTAGGGTTAAATTGGGTCCTCTCATTGCCAAATAACCCTCTCACCTAATAAAGCATAACAATAGAGCATCACATAGACCTGGGAGGATCCCTCGCCTTACTGGGTAAAGCCTTCATCCTACAAAACACCAGGGAGGGGGCCAGCTCTGAGGAGTTTACCCCGTCCCCACATCCTCATCTCTTCCCACAGAGGCTTCAGCGAGTGTTGCTTTATTCAAGAGCAAAATTGGGCAGGATGAAATCTTTTGTTCCCTAAGTTTCATACACACACACACACACACACACACACACACACACACACACCTCTTCAGTCATTCTGCTCTATGTGTTCCAGGGGACACCTGTGGTAGATCTCATCCCTCATGAGTACCAGCATTCTGAGACTACCTTGCTATTGGCTGACCTCCAGACAGGGTGTGGTCACAACCCAGAAAGGAGTAGCCAATTTCCTCAGCCTACGGCATATACCGCACACCGAGAGAAGCTGTTATGGCACAGCCCTTTCAGGACTTGGGTTGACCATAGTCGAATAAAACAACTGAAATTCGCTGCTGCGTGAACAGCAGGGCAGGCAGTGCCGGCAGCGCAGGACTGTTTTCTTCATATTGTATGTCAGGGTGCAGGTGAAGGCAGCCCGAACAGTGCTAAACTCCTTCACCGTATGCCGACATCTGGTGAAGCTGGGACTCCCAGATGTGGTGAGCCTTGAGTCAGCCTGGCAGCTAGTGAGTTAGCTGGGACATCATGTCCATCTCTAAGTATCCACTGAACACCTCTCATGCGGCTAAAGCCAGGCAAACTTAAAAAGCAGTTCTACTAAAGATTCTGGAGCCACAGGAAACACCCGTATACATTTTATAAACCCCTCTTCTTTAAAGCTCCTCCAGCCATGACCTTGTCCATGCTCGTACTCCATGACAGGTCTCTGTGAGTCTACACTCATGTCTGCACTCTGCAGTCTGCTCTCGGGGCTGGGCCAGAGGGACTTGCATCCCAAGTTACTACCTGCTCAAAACCCTGCAGTGTGTCTCTCCTTAAAAACAGCAGAGCCTCCTCTTTGTTTATGAGATCTGGATCTGGGTCATCGGGATCCTCCATCTCCTTTCGCTTCAGCCCCTCCGTTCCATTTAGCTCTCAGACTAGGGCTATCACCTCATGGCATTCTCATTCATCTCCCAAGCTGTAGAGCCCCTGGGCCTTGGCACTGAGTTCTTTGGTTTGGGGTACTTTCTTCCCCCGCTTTTAGCATGGCTTGTCCCTGTACTATACACTTCATTAGGACTCAGTTAAAAATGTCAGCTCTTTAGAGATGGCAAGAGCTCTTTCCTCACCCCAGTTCCCATGCCAATCCCTTCATTTCCCACTGTGGTCATACCTTCTTCATGTCTTATTGCTTTTGTGGGGCATTAGTGGTCTCCCCACTTGAACAGAATCCCATGAGAGCAGGGCTCATCTGCTGTTTTGTCGTAATCGCTACAGCATAATGAGAGCCCTTATAGCGTGGCTTTATCGTTAAATGTATTGATTTACTGTGTGTGTCTGTGATGGTATGTGTGTCTCAGCGTGGGTGTACATGCCACAGCCTGCATGTGGCAGTCAGGGGACAGCTTGCATGAACTGGGTCTCTACTTCTACCACGTGAGTCCTACAGATGGAAGTAAACTCGTCATGCTTGGTGCCAAGTGGTTTTACTGAGCCACCCACCACCTTCCTCGGAGGGTCGTGGAGGGTCATGGAAGAAGACATGAATGAATAAACTTTAGTGATATTATGGGTAATATGTAGACTTTCCTTCACAGAGTGTTAAGAGAACTTTTGGAGTGGAGATCAAATCTACACTGAGTCTCCAAAGAAGCACTACCCACCCATTAATTCTCTGATTGGAGATTTGTATATGGAACATGTTATGAGTTAAGGCATCCAAGACAGAGCGGTCATGATGAAGAAGGTTCTGTGCTTCTGGAACTTAAACCTAGCTACCACTCGCTGAATAAACACCATAAGCCGTTCTGCCTCCTCGGTGTTCTTAGTGCAAAAGTGATGGGCATGATGGGGCTGAATGCAGTGGGGAGGGCAGCCAGGTACAAACAGAGTCATAAGGGAAATTGTTTTCTAGGGTTGAGAGAACAATGTAGAAAATTTAAAAACAGCAGAAATGCATTCTCTCTTCATCTGGGGTCTGAAGTCTAAAGACAAGCTGTCAGTGGGGATACATATCCTCCCAATCTGGAGGAGAAGCTCCCCTGCCCGTTTCAGCTTCTGGTGCATCCAGGTGTTTGTGGCTGTGGTTCTACTCCAGCACCTGTCTCCCAGGTCTCTCTCCCATCTTAGCGTGTCCATTCTTCCCCTTTTCTCCTGTGAACACCAGCCACTGGGTCTGACACCTCTCAAAGCTCCGTGGGGTCTGCTTAGGGCTTCTTATGGAATCTGCAGTGATGGTATTTCCCAGTAGGGTCTTGTCTCTGACCCTAGGTGGGTTATCTGCTAGTTTGACTCTGGCTTCCAGAGGCAGCCCCTACACCCAGAAGCAAGCAGTTGCACAGGGCTCCGCTCAGGTCTGTACACTTGGGTTAGAACCATGCTATAATGGTCACGGGATCCTACATATTTTTAGTCTCTGAATTTGAGTGTTTGTAGGAGAACTCCCACTGAAACGATGGAGCACACACTTGAGCTGCACACAGCCCCGGGGGCCCTTCGTCTCCTGTCTGTGTGTTTGGTATTTTCAGTGTCTCATGCACACAGGTTTCCTGTGCACCCTCACTGCATGGGAGCTCGCTAGGGTTCCAAGCAAACATGGGCTCAGCGCTCTGTCCACCGCAGTGACAGAAGGTGCCCTGAGCATGGCAGGAAGATGGTCCTGTCCTAAGAGCCATAAAGTGACCACGGAGTCATCTCCGATCCTGTTTTCCTCAGGTTGCTTTTCTGCAGTGGGCAACCACTTATGATAGTGAGGATGTGGAAGGAGGAGATGAACCCATGGTCCCTCCCTTCATTTTTTCCCCACTGCAGCAAGGTGGAGGCCAGCAGAGGTGGCAGAGTGGGCACAGTAAGACGTGGTAGAGCGTGCTGCTGATTTGGGTGGCTTTCCTGCTCTTCTGGGAAAGAGCGAAGTGTGTGTGTGTGCGCGCGCGGCAGCTACAGAACAATAAAGTGTTTAATTCTGCGAGCGCTTATTAGAATTCGCGGTAGTGATAGAAAAATAGTCATTTTCTTTTCTCTCATGTAGAATGATGTTCAATAACAAGTCAGAGGCCGTGTGACAAGTTGAAAGGAGGCCATCACGGAAGGAGAAAAGGAGCCCCCGTGTTTTAGTACCACGCACAGCCCATTTTTCAGAGTTTCGCACCAGGCTCCCACACTTTAGTGCCTTTAACTGCCCATTTTTCTGCGTTCGGTATCAGGCTCCTTGGATCATCTTATGTGCACTTGACGTGAGTGGCCCCGTGAAAGCAGCTATTGAGCGGAGCCCCACAGGCTCTGCACGCGTGTCATCTCCTGTCTTCTCTTTGGTAGGGTGTGACAATGCTCTTGTCAACCCTTACTTTTCCCAGCAAGCTCCACTTCTTTATGATTTTCTTCCCAGCAGCTCATGCTGGGTGCCCCCCTATTTTCCCACCCCCGGTGATTTTAAAGAACCTCCTGCTGTCTCCCCTTTTCTGCACTCTCTGCTCCCATCATTCTACCCCCCCCCCCCACACACTTTTGGCGTTTCAAAGATACAAACAAATCCATCAGGAAACCATCAGCGCTGGCCTCTAGTCACCTGCTGCGAGTGCTCACTACCTATACTGTGTCACAGACAGGGCAGCCTGCTCTCAGCGGGGGAGGGGTCCCCAAGAGTCCTTTGTCTCAGAGCTCCCCTTCTGTGGGGTGGCAGTAGGGTCACAATTCAAACTCTGCCTTGCTCTGTGGCTTGCAGACAGGGTAGCCAAGGAGAACATGAATGCCACTGAGAGTTATCAGTAATACATTTCTGTGAGCATCCTCTTTCCATTTGCCAGACAGGCTCTTCCCTCCCAACTCCTAGAGGCAGACAGTGTAGGGCTGGAGAGGTGGTGAGAAGAGGAGGAAGAGAAGGAGGAGGAGGAAGAGGAGATGGAGAGCCCTCTTCCTATGTGTGCTGGCCATTCTGGTCTCAGCTAACAGAGATATGAGAAGGCTTGAAACACTACTCAAAATTGGGACATAGTGTCATTTTTCTGGGCTTTTGTTCTTGCTTGCTTTGACTGACAGTGTGGGTCCCAGCCAGCCCTAGGCCAGGAACCAAGCTGTTGATGGTGCAGTTGTAGCAGTAATCAGGTTTTTTTTTTCTACAGAAAATAAAATTTGTTATTTATCTGAATTTAGAATTCGAGGACACCTGCTTTTACTCTCTCCTGTCCTCAAACATGTCATTCCACTGTCTTTTGCTAACCACAATTTCTTTTTTAAATTGATATATATTTTCCCCATTCCCCTCTATTCCTTTCTACCCTCTCCCAATATCCCCACACTCCCAGTTCACTCAGGATATCCTGTCTTTTTCTACTTCCCATGTAGATTAGATCCATGTCTGTCTCTCTTAGGGTTCTCATTGTTGTCTAGGTTCTCTGGGATTTTGAATTGTAGGCTGGTTTTCTTTGCTTTATGTCTAAATGCCACTTATAAGTGGGTACACGTAATAATTGTCTTTCTGGGTCTGGTTTACCTCACTCAACATGATGTTTTCTGGATACATCCATTTGTCTGCAAATTTCAAGATAGTTTTTTTCCTGCTGTGTAGTACACCATTGTGTAAATGTACCACATTTTCCTTATCCATTCTTCGGTCGAGGTACATTTAGGTTGTTTCCAGGTTCTGGCTATGACAAACAAAGCTGCTATGAACATAGTTGGGCCCATGTCCTTGTGGAATGATTGAGCATCCTTTGGATATATACCCCAAAGTGATATTGCTGGGTCTTGAGGAAGGTTGTTTCCTAATTTTCTAAGAAATTGCCATACTGACATCCAAAGGGGCTGTACCAGCTTGCACTCCCACCAGCAATACAGAGGTGTTCCCATTACCCCACATCCTCTCCAGCATAAGTTGTCATCAGTGTTTTTGATCTTGGCCATTCTGATAGGCGTAAGATGGAATCTCAGAGTTGTTTTGATTTGCATTTCTCTGATGGCTAAGGATGTTGAGCATTTCCTTAAATGTCTTTCAGCCATTATAGATTCCTCTGTTGAAAGTTCTCTGTTTAGGTCTGTACCCCATTTTTTGTTGGATTATTTGTTCGTTTGAGGGTCACTTTCTTGAGTTCTTTGTATATTTTGGACCTCTGTCTGATGTGGGGTTGGTGAAGATTTTTTCCATTCTGTAGGCTGCCGTTTTGTCTTGTTGACCATTTCCTTTGCTTTACAGAAGCTTCTTGGTTTCAAGAGGTCTCATTTATTAATTGTTTCTCTCAGTGTCTGTGCCACTGGGGTTATATTTAGAAAGTGGTCCCCCCTGCCAGTGTGTTCAAGTGTACTTCCCACTTTCTCTTCAGTGAGGTTCAGTGTGGTTAGTTTTATATTGAAGTCTTTGATCCATTTGGACTTGAGTTTTGTGTGGTAGATAGGGATCTATTTTCATTTTTCTACATACTGATATCCAGTTATACCAGCACCATTTTTAATATGCTTTCTTTTTTCCATTGTATAATTTAGCTTCTTTGTCAAAAATCAGGTGTTCACAGGTGTGTGGACTGATATCCTGGTCTTCGATTCAGTTCCATTGGTTCCCTTGTCTCTGGCCATACCACCCTGAATGTGCCCCATCTCAGAAGCTAAACAGTATCGGACCTGGTTAGTTCTTGGATGGGAGACTGCCTGGAAATACTGGGTGGTTTTTTGTTTGTTTGTTTGTTTTTTGTAACTAAATAGGTTGAGATGAGAAGGGCTAATATTTGCTGCACACAACTTCCTGACTCTATGGACTCGAGGGCCATGGGGACACTGAGCAGAGAGAGGGCTGAACAGGCTTGCCCTCTGTCTGGTCAGACACTGTGCCAGGCTTTGTACAGTTTAGCCTGTTTCTTTCTCATCAAGCAGCTGTATGTGTGGTGTGGACGTCAGCCTCCACTGGATCTGAGGAAACTGAGGTTTACTGAGAGAAAGCAATCAGTTCAAAATCATCTTAAAATGGTAGAAAACCAAAGGCAGGATTCCCATCTAGTTCTTTCTTCTCTAAAGACTGATTCTTTATACTCAAGATGTCAGGTCCCAAATGAGCAGTCTCTAAGGGTGCCCTCGTCCCTCTGCCCTTTGCTCCTCCATCAGTTCTTCTGCCTGTCTCTTCCTCCTTTCTTTATCGCTTGTTTTTCTAAAAAAAAAAAATCTTTCCAGCCAGGTGGTGGTGGCACACGCCTTTAATCCCAGCACTTGGGAGACAGAGGCAGGTGGATCTCTGTGAGTTCGAGGACAGCCTGGCCTACAGAACAAGTTCCAGTACAGGCTCCAGAGCTACAGAGAAACCCTTTCTCAAAAAACCAAAAAAAAAAAAAAAAAAACTTTGCTATATTTATTTAATTATTGTGCATGCGTGTGTATGTGGGCTTACACACGCCTTGCACAATGTGTGAGTGGAAATCAAAGTACAGCTTGCAGAAGCCAGTTCTCTCCTACCTTGTGGGTCCTAGGGTTGGGATTCGGGCTGTTAGGCTCAGCAGCAGGAGTCATTAAACACCAAGCCATCGCTCTGGCCCATATAATACCAGTTTCTACGGAGCGTTTTAAGTATTGATTTTCCATTCTATAACTGCAGACCCTGCAGAGTCCAGTCCTAGCTAGAATTATCCTTTGCTTAGGACCTCTGTCACATACCCACACTGGGGTACTCAGTCTCCCTCCGCAGAGCACGGACTCTTCCGCCCCCGCCCCCTCCTTCCTAGAGGATCCTTCCCAAGCTTATCGTCTGTTCTAGCCCACAACACTGCATGCGTTCGGCCACTCCGGCAGCTGATTTTAAATGAATACTGACTTTGTACCAGTGGTTTCTATAGGCACATCTCCTGTTTCAGCCTAACATGCCCTCTGGTCCAGGCGGTCACAGGACAAGGAGGCGCACACAGCAACTGTTGTGCATGGGACTTGTCCATCACACATGGGGCATGCTGTACTTAGGTTCCGCCGGATGGCTCATGCCCATGTGGTTTTGCTTCCTCTGAGTACTTGGGGATCACAACTCACTTCAGACCCATATATCTGAATCTCCCAGTCGGACGGAGGCATCCACAGACTGAGCTCGCATCTCTCAGTTCTTATATATTTGCTGGGATTAAAAGTTTCATTCACTGAGCCTCTAACATACTAGAGTGGTATAAACTGGCTTCTCTTGCTCAGTGCCTCAAACTGCATGGTGCTACGTATATGATCATCATTCAACTCCTCTCTTGTCAAGGAATTTGCCTAGCTGGCAGATGCCACTCCTCCAAGTAGGGACCTTGGTTTTAGGCTCCCTCACTATCCATACAGGACCTCTAGGGGAGAAAGGAACAAACATGGTGACCCTTCATGGGAAGGAAGAATGAGATATCCATGGACCAGGAGGCAGCCATGACCCCCCCTACACACACACACACATACACACATACATACACACATACAACCACACACACATACACACGCACACACATACACACACATACATACACACATACAACCAAACATACACACACACACACACCCATGTCAGCTAGAGCTCTGATGCATAGGCACAACAGTTGTTATGAATGGTGGAAATCGAGACTGCATGCACAGAGAGGAGGAAGTGAGCTTGGTGATCTACCAACAGTTGCCTGATCAGAAGGGGATGATGAGCTCGCTCTGGTGACACTAGCGGACTGGAAGGGGCTGCCTGGAGTGTGTACAGGAAGGATTTGGGGGGTCATGCTCATACTTAGGAAGAAGGGACAGGTGTGCATTTGTTTTGCATGTAAGGCTGTGCACTGTGAGTCCTTGATTTGACCTTGATTAATATATTTCCCCCACAACTGTGGGAGGTAACTCCGTGGTGACTGACAGAGATAGGTGGCCGTGGTCACAGGCTGCGTGGATGTCAAGTGGCTCGGGAGAGGAAATTTGCAATGGAGGGCGGCGCTATGACAAGTGTTTGGAAGGAGCCACAGAGAAGAAGTTATGCCTAGGTGGTGGGAGCCTCTCAAGGCACATGCGATTGGGTAGTGGATTTGAAATAGGATAACCAGAAGTAAGAGATGTCCGGGAAAAAATTCCACAAAGCCCAGAGCAGAGATTCCCACAGTGTAAGGGTTAACCCACAATACTGCTATGCGGGCTTGCTCACAGACAAGTCTGTCCCTACCCAGTCTGTGGGAATGTTCACAAGGGCCAGGCATGGGGCAGAGCTACCATACACCAGATACTGTGCTGGGGGTAAATCAATAATCAAAACAGACACATCTTAGCATCATTGAAGCCCCCCCCCCCCAAACACGCCAGAGTCTCATGATCAGCACCGTAAGAAATGACACCTGCTAGGAAGGTTTGGCTTTGCCTACATGGGCTACATGGGAAAATAAATTACAAAGTGATCTGATCAGAAAGGCTTTTCTGCAAAGGTGGTTGGTTATTCTTTTTGGAAAATTAAATGTGTGTGTGTGTGTGTGTGTGTGTGTGTGTGTGTGTGTATGGGGGATTTGTGCATGTGGATGCAGTTGTTCATGGAAACCAGAAGAGGATGTCAGATCCTCTAGAACTGGGGTTACGGGTGGTCGTGAGCTGCCTGTTGTGGGTGCTGGGAACTGTTCTTGAGTCTCCAGAAGAACAGTATGTACTCTTAAATACCGAGATGTCTCTCCAGCCCCACCAGTGATTCTTGGGCAAAACTCTAGAGATCCCCCAGACTTCACGGCCATCCTCCAGTGCTCTTGAGGTAGGCAGCCTTTTCTCTTTTAGAAACAGGGACAATAAAGATAAGTGGACGTGAAGGAGGGTACCCACGCTCACGTGAAGGCTGAGATTCAAGCCAGGTTTCTTGACCTCGAGGCCAGTGGCTGAGAAGGGAACGGGAAGGTCCTATTCAACACTTCCAGTCTGGTTTGGAGCCTGCATCAAGGCAGTGGGGTTTCATGGTCTTTCTGTGTCTCCAGCCTTAATCACTCAGCTCCTGCGTGGCTTCTTTACTTTTGCACAGCACCTCCCTAGGCGTAATGAATAATATTTGGAGCTGCAAACCAGAGAGCATTTAGTGGTCATGAAGGCTTGATAAAATGTGTACATGGTTTTAAATATTCCATTGTGATGCACGGTAAGACTTGGTTAAAAATGAGAACACGTAAAAGCCTGCCCGATTTGATTGATGACACACCATCAATATTGATGGCCAAGAGCACATTGGGAAGTTGGGAGGCTGTATTTCTGCTGTGTCCTGCTAACATCCAAGTCTGCAGGATGATGTATCGTGTGGGAGCCTGGGTATCACGCTGCTGTTACACTGACATTAAGTAATGATAATGGGCCTCAGCCTCAGTTTGAAGTGAAATCAGTTTTGAGTGAAACATGAACCAACGGAGTCTGTATTAGGGAGGGTGCTGTTCCCAGGGTCATTAGCTATAGGACTCTAGTTTAGCTACCCCTGCCTCTGAGGTCAGGGAGGATGCTGTTCCCAGGGTCATTAGCTATAGGACTCTGCTTTCGCTACCCCTGCATCTGGGACTTCTCTGAGAGAGGAGGATGGGACGGTGCTCTACTATCTTGTGAGGTACCACTCCATGAAGAGATGAAGACAGAGTTCAGAATACCTTGGATGCCTGCTGAGGCTAGGCACTGGAATTAGCAATGAAGGGTCCTCCCGGGAGTAGCCCTCCTGATACTTAGATTTGAGGTTTCTAGTCTTTGAATTTGGGGATGGTTTATTTCTTCTTGTTTTTATACAGTTAGTTTATTACCCTGCTGTGATAGCCACAGGAAGAGACTAGAAGCCCCTTATAGCCGTATGACTAAGGGCGAGTTAACTGAACTTTCTCTGTTGTTTCCTCATCTACAAACCTGAGTGGCAACAGAGTCCATTTCTCCTTGGAACAAGGTGAAGATTAAACGTGGAGATGCATGGAAAGAATTTAGGACCTTGTCTGCATTTAGAAAGTGCTCGGATCTGGCCGGCTATTATTATCTTCCACTGGTCCCCAGCATCCTTACTCAGTGGTTCTGGCCATCCACTATGCTTGCAACAGTGGTATTACTCCATTGCAAATGTGCCCACGCAGTGCTGGGGAGGTGACTCCGTGGGTAACGGCATTTGCCATGCATGCATGAGGACCTGAGTTTGATTTCCTCAGCACCCACAGGAAGAAACTTGGCACTGCTGCACCAGAGTGTTAACTCGGTGTTAAGGGATGGAGACAAGAGGATCTGGGGAGCATAGCTGAAACAGCAAGCTTCAGATCTAGTAAGGTACCTTGTCTCAAAAGAATAAGGCAAACGGCCATAGAGGAAACTATAGAGGAAGACACCCAACCTCTTCCTGGACCCACCACAAGCACATGGCCATGTACATGCACAAGTGAACATACACACACAGTCACAGAAACAGGGGTGAGATGCTGTAGCCACTTCTCAGCAGAATGGCGGTTCAGAGAGCTGCAGTAACCTTGCGAGGATACTGATGATCTGTGGTTGAGCTGGACTCCGGATTCTCTGGCTTCAGCCTTGAATTTATTCCCATTAGTAATACTATCCATGTACCGAACACTTTGTTAAAATGAACATGTTTTTGTTCTTTACAACAGTCATGCAAAATAGATATTTTACAGACAAAGAAACAGAGGCCTGGGGACCTGTGTAGGGTCGCAGGGCTGACAGGTGGCAGAGTTCTTAGCATTCTCTGTGGTGGGGTGAATAATGACACCCACGAAGTGTCTAAGTACTAACTCCTGGAACCTGGAAATGTTTACCTCTGTGGGACAAAAGGGGATTTTCTGTAGTGGCTGGGGCTCTTCAGATGAGGTGACTGCTGGGCTTTCTCGTGGGCCCATCAGTGTGACCACTGGTGCCTTCATACAGAGGTTGACTAGAGGCCTGGAAGGGGATGTGGTGGTCGTGGAGACAGAGATGCCAAGCTGCTGTCTTTGAAGATGGAAGAAGAGGCTGTGAGCCAAGGGGTGGGAGACACGCAACCCGGAGGTTGCACCCCTGCAGAGCCCTTACTTCGGCTTCTAGATCTCTAAGAGCGCCACTAAACTTGTGATAATTTGCTACAGTGCTGACAGGAAGGAGAGCAAGACATCTCTGGATTCCTTTCCTTGTGTTTGCGACAGACAGCTCTCCCCTGCTGGACTGTCCATCTCTTCTCTGCTGTTCTCCTCTGCATCTGCCCAGAGCCCCTCCTCCAGGATAATGGTAATTCTTTTTTTTCCCCCCCAGGGCCAAGAAATCTAAAACTCAAACTCAGCTAATTTCCACAGTGGAGAGAATTTCTTATCGCTTATAATTGCACACCCAGAAGTAGAGACCCTGGCCTTTCCTTATCATTTTATTCTGACAATCTTTGCACAATGCCTTATCTTCAGCCTTGCTTTTCAGATGGCCATAGACGATCTTGATACACACACAACTAAATCTGAGTGTCTTGCAGTGGAGAGGCACTTCCTCCCTTCTCCTAACCTCTTCCTCGTTCTCCTCCTTCGAGGAAAAAGAAAGGCTTTTCCAGGTGTTTCTCCCCCCACATCCTCTCTGCAGGTCTCCATGTTCTCAGGGGCTTACTTGCTGGCAGTGCAAATGGGTCAGTGTAATAGTCTTGGACTGCTCATAGTCTCCCCTCTGGGTAGACAACACGGTCCACTTCCCTCGAGGAGCACGGCTCTGTTAATCATGTTCTGCAAACACTGGAACATTCTGGAAGGGATGAGTGGTTGCTGGATGAGAAGCTAAGCCAGTCAGCTTCAAACAGCTCTTGGCAATGTACTTGATTTTCCTGCTAGGCGTAGGAAGTTCTAATCTCGAATTCAGAGTCAAAGAGCATGGTGCTTGTCATGCATGCTAACTCGAGTTGATTGCTTATGACTATCTGGGTAAGATGCCGAGGATGATGCTAGCCACCTCTGAGCTCAGCATGCGTGATGGCCGTGATTGATTAACAATGTCTGCCAAGAGTGTATGTGCTGGGCTGAGAGTTGGAAGGTAAACTTTTTGCCCCCTTTTATTTAAAAGAATTGTGTCTGTATCTGTGCATATGTATGGTATTTGCATGTGCATGTGTGTTTGTGTATGGGTGCATGTATGTGGAGGCCAGAGACCAACATGCAGTGTGAACTTGCTGATTTAACTAGGTTGGCTGGCACCAAGTTCCAGGGAGCCCCCTCTCCCTGCCTCCCCAGTACTGGGTTTAAAGGCCGGTTGAATTTAGGTCCTCATATTTGCCCATAAAGCACTTTACTGAGACCCATGACTGGCTTTGGAGGTCCAGGCTTCATTCTGAGATGGTTCCACTTCCCAGGGACTACTGGAGATTTCAGTTTTTAGGAGCTATGTTGTAATGTTTCATCAGCAATATGAGCGTCGGGTCTTTGTCCATCTGAAATCTCATAGCCTCATACACACCCCTCCATCTTCTCTTGGCTAGATCCAGACAGTTTTCAGTAGCAAACTGGACATTCAGGAAAGCTGGTCCCTGTTCCCACAGTACCACCGGTGTGGAATTGTTGGCCAGGAGGGAAACATGCTTTGGGAACAGCTCGGCCATAGCTTTGGCTTGACTTCAAAAGAGGCATCAGGAGCCTCACTTTTCTGCTCAGAGACTTCGTTCTCAATAAAGGAAAATCTCCCTGCACTTGTAATTCTAGGGTTCTGGGTCGGCCAAATGAGCAGTATTTTAAAATCTTTGCCAATTCCCAAGCAGGAGGCTTTCTTCCGGCTGTCAGCAGCTCCATCTCTGGACTGGCCTCCTCTCGGCTTATCTTTGGAGACTAGCCGAGCCCAGCTGCCTCAGCGATGTCCATCTCCCCAGGCACAATAATAACGGGGCTTTTCCACGGAGCAAGTTTTCATTATTTTGAGGTTTTGTCTGCTCGTCACATGTCCAACTCATTCCTCATTCTTTTCCAAACAAAGAGTGATTTCTGGGAAAATGAGGTGGCTGTGGTACCTACACATTGTTTCCGACTCCTTCCTCCCTCCGTTCCTCCTCTCCTTACAGCAAATGAAAGTTGGTTTTCTTTTTTTTTCTTTCAGGTTATGTTTGACAAATCTCTGGACACAGTCAGATAAATTTGCATTTCTAGATTCAGTGAACCACATGACAAAAGTTAATTAAACTGGCTTGGGTCGGAGTATCTGCTGGGGGATCGGGAGCACTGTCTCAGTTCTCAGAAAAATCACGGCCCGCATAGACGCCTCCCGCGCTCCTTGTTGTTTAATAAATATGCCATTCATTCCTTTACTGAGAGATACTTGTGAACCGCTGGGTTTTAAATTTCCGTTGAAGACATTTAATGATCACACCTTCTCGAAAACTCCCTGCTGGTGTTTGCTGTTCCCAAACTGCAGCATAAAAAAATTCCTAGTGTCTAAATAACTTTGGCAAGATCATCCCACAATCTGAGAGAGGGGTTATGTCTTTCTTGATCTGGGACAGGTCTCTAGGTCCTTACTTGAAGTCCCCACGATGCTTGTGTTGTGTGTGAGTCAATCTAGGCTGCATTCTGCTGCAGTAACAAAAGGCCACCGCATCTCACTGACTTCATAAGACAAAGGACGGTCTCTTGCTCCTGTTGAATACCCATGAGGATTGGTTGGGGGCTTTACTTAAACCCCGAGTTGGTGGACTATTTTCTCTTTCCATTTCATGGAGAAATAAAGACAGTGAAGCATGCTTAGGCATACCGAAATCTTTCTTCTAAAAGTGGCACACTTCCCTTCCGCTTATGTTATGAGTCCAATATGATGTCATGTGTGTAGTTAGAAGGGATATGGAGACTCTTAGCTAGCACTAAAGTTGGTTCAGGTACATATTTGAAGGTTCTCTTCCCAATAGATGACATCAAAGCCAGGTGACAGGACCTTGTCTTATGTTTCTTTAGGGCAGCTTGTGATCCAAAGGCCATACAGTTACGGTATAGTTTGTCTCTGGGCAAGAAGATGTTTAGTGTGGCAAGGCATCCAATCAGGGAAACCCCTCACCAAGAGCACAGGGTGAAGCTGAGTCACTGAGCCAACCTCACTGGCAAGGTGAACAGCGTCCATGCAGTAAACTGGGATGTAAAAGTCAGACAGCAAGGATGTGTCTGGGTCGGATTTGGAATTTAGACACTCAGAGATGCTCTTGACGGCTCTTTATCTGACACAGTGAAGTCTAGGAGCTGTCTATGCTCTCCTGGGATGGCACACATAACACCTGGAAAGTTGAGTAAGAATAAGCAACTCCTCATCTGTTCAGACCTGGAGATCATGATGTCATGGTTTCAAGAGGTTTCTAAATCACTCAGGGAGTTTATTGAACGTGTACGTCCCTGGGGCCACTCTAGGGATCCCGAGGCAATCGGTTCAGGTCCGAGCATGTCATAAGGCCCCCAGATGTTGTCATAATTTCTGTGAAGACCTCTTAGAAAATTTGCCGCAGGCCACGTGATCGTCACTGAGGCGGTGAGCAGGGGACTGTTATAGGAAAACATTGCTGGTCACTGGTTCTCAGGGCAGCTGTTTCCAGAGGTGGGACATTCACCAACCCAACAGGAATCAAATGTTTACATTCAGGCATGTGCTAAAATTCATTTCTCTTTCCATGCCATGCATCCCAATTAATCAAGGGAGACGTAAGCAAAGATGTTATTAGTTGCTGTGTCCAGGACATTGATTACTTCTCATGGCCTAGGGTATTAAATTCTAGAAAAAGAATATGGCCCTATTGCATAGACATTCCCTGGCAGGAGAAGATGGACAGAGCACTGCCGTGCTTGTAGAAATGCAGGCAGGCTGCTTCTTGTGTCTGAGTACAACCTCTCTTCGGAGCCCTTCAGAAACCGTCTGGATGCCGGCAGAAGATCTAGCAGCCGGCGAGCAATGCCAGTGTCCAGTAGGGTAACTCTGGCAAATCCATCACCTCTAGGTGTGCGGGTGCAAACTGAGACACCTACTTCATTTATGTGAAGATGAGATGAGCTAACACAGGATATTCTTAGGGAAGTGTGGGCACGAAGCTCCCCCGTGTTCATTGCTAACCTGCATCACCTTTATTGCCATTCCCACAACCCGCCCACAATCAGTGTCGTTGAAAGGCACGGGAAGGAGGCAGTTGTAAGAATTAGACCAGCATTTGTCATGGTTGGCTCTAGTTTCCTTTTCATTTGGATGGAGGGCCGTGGTCGACTTGAACTTCAGAAGATTTTATTTTTCCCATCAACCTTTTGTCTTATTTTAAAAAAAAAATACAACCGTAAACTCCAATCCAGCAGTGAAACTGACTGATGGTAGGGAAAAAAAATCTCCCAGACAAGCTTTTCGAGCACTCTGCATTGACCCAAGGTGACTCCCCTGATGGGTACATCAATGACAGAGGGACAGAGGTTAAGCCAAATAGATTTGAGATCTGAAATTGGACCCTCACAGCACGCTCTCGGTGTGCATCCCTGACAGCCCCGAGGGCGGGGCCAGGTCCAGGAGGAACAGCTGCTGCACCGCGTGTGTGTGCTCATAGCCTGGCATCGCACGGCATCTGCTAATAGGAGAGGAAGCCCGCAGGGTCCCATCGCGGAGGAAACCGACAAGGTCAGATGGCTAGCCTCAAGCCCTGGCCATCTTTGCGTGCGCCTAGTGCATTCTGCTCAGGAATGTAACTGTGCCCCCCAACCCCGAGCGTGCAGCTCTGTGTGTGTCTAGCCCGTTCCGTGGGCTAAGAGTCCACAGCCTTAGCTTTGCTCCGTGCTATTTGGCCAGGAGTTAGCAGAGATACGATATAAACTGTAATTTGGCTCGGAGAAGCAGAGAAACTTCAGCACAAGAGAAAAATTATCTCACAAATAAATAAGTCTATCCAAATTACGGAGTAGGGCTCCAAGAAAAGATCTTCATCCTGCTGAGGACAGCTTTTAACCAAGAGCAAGCTCAAGGTTACCAAGACAATGAGTCTATTGGGGGGGGGGGTTGTTGCATGATGAACCAGGCCTGTGGCAGGGTCACTGTCAGCTCCCATGAGCTCAATCCAAAGGGATTGAGCAGGCACAGTTCTCATGGGGTCTAAGGCTTGTGACTTGGGAACAGTGACCACTATAACTGCATATAATTCCTGATACTCACTATGGGACAGGCATATATTTTATATACATTGAAACATTTGGCGTTTATCTTAAGAAGCCATTGCTATTGTCCTCATCTTGGAGAGGCCGCAGGCCTCAGAAGGCGGGTGACTTGTCTGACTTAGAATTAAGAAGACATTAAAACCTGGTTCACCGGAAGAGCCGCCAGCGTTTTAACTTTGGAGTGAGACTCTCAGTCACAAAGCAAAGTCAATGTGCCGTGGGCTGGTGAGACGGCTCAGTGGGTAAAAGGGCTCACCACCCAAACTGGTGACCCGAGTTCCCTCCCCACGTGGTGGGGGGAGAGAATGGACTCCAGCGAACTGTTTCCCACCCAAATTCGTGGACTCCCGAGTTCTACTCATGGCCTCGCTCTGTTGCTATAGTTCCCGTGTGTAAGGTGGAGGGGAGAGAGCCCGGGAAGATGTCTTTATGAAAGTGTAGATTCACCCGGTGATGGTGGCACACGCCTTTAATCCCAACAGTGGGAGGCAGAGGCAGGTGATCTCCAAGTTCAAGACTAGCCTGGTCTACAGAGTGAGTTCTAGACAGCTGGGCCTCCACAGAGAAACCTGTCTCAAAAAAACAAGTAAATTAAAAAGAACAACAACAACAAAATCAAAACCAACAAGGTTTTGTTTCTTCCAAGGTCTGCTAACATCAGACCAGAAAGGGAGAAATGGGAATTGAAGCCACACCCTCACTTCTGCTGGGCTCTTACAGGCACTAAAATTCTCCATAGTAAATAATGCAGCGTGACTCAGCAGCACCCTCTGTAGGTATAAAAGGGAGCTAGGGTGTGAGCCAGCTTAGCCACATGAGATGAGCTCACATTTCAGCTGCAAGCTTAGCTTCTGACGTGTTTAGGTTAAGTTAGTAGGGCTGAGTGTAACCACTTCACGGGTTTTCTGATGCCACTTGGCTCGCTAAAGAGGCGAGCGTCAGCGAATCTCTGTTCTCGGTGGGACCTCTATGAGTTGTGTGCTCTGAGGAGCAGTCACTGTACTGAGACAACCCTGAGGGCTGCAGCTCACTGGAGTGAGGGCTCACGTTGGTCTGCCTGGTCAGGGCAAAGGGAGTCGCCTAACCTGAGGCCAAAGTGGGGCAGAAATAAGCAAGTGTATCCCCCAGACACCGGGAAAGAAGAGATGAGGGGCTACGGGAGTCTTTAAGGAGCAAGACCCTACAGCCTGGGGTTGGAAACAAAACTCTGGTGAAGAGAGATTGCCTCCTGGTCAGTAGAGTGAGCTCGGCGATTAGTCAAGACAAAAGACACCTGCTAAAATAAACTGGAAGCAAGAAGGGGAGAGAGAAGTGGAGCAGAGCTGAGCACAGGCCAAATGCAAGGGCAGTGAGCGCCTGGGGCAGACAGTGCAAACATAGCTAGGCTTCATGGGAAGGAAAAGTACTTACTGCTGGGGTTTGGGTCTTGAAGTTTTATAGAACTTCCTGTCTGGGACTCAGATTCCTCCAGCAATATCTGGGACATAAGACCAAAGGAGATTCACACCTTACATGGAGGTAGAGGCACCGTTACAGGAAGTATCTCACCTTGTACGCTGTTCCGCGGTCAGATCTTTTTCTCTTCAGGTGAATGGCAGGATTGTTTAGAGGGTGGCAGCATGGGGCTTCCGCACCACCACTGGAATCTCAGCACAACCTCAGGCAGGCGATAACTTCTCTATCTCCCTTTGTTGCTTTGTAAAATGGATATGATAGCAGAAGCTTTGCATGGGACTGATATGGAATTTACACAATTGATGCAAATTAACATGTGGAGAGTGTCAATGTGCTCAATATTGGTGCCTAGAGAATAGTGACTTTCTCAGTATATATGTACGTATATATATGATATTGTATCTCTATGATATGTATGTATGATATTAAAAATTCTCTTTTCCCTGATGACTGGGGCTACAGTTTGTACACACACACACACACACACACACACACACACACACACGTGCGCGCGCGCATGGGGAGCATTGCACATAATCATACTTCTGTCTACCAGGGACTGGTCCCATGACCAGCTGCATGTACCAACATTTACAGATGTTCAGGTGCCTTCTATGAAACAGAGTAGTGCTTGCACATCACCTGCACATAGTCTTCTGTGGGCCTTACGTCAGCCCGAGACTACTTACAGCACCGGCTACAATGTAAATGCTATGCAAATAGTTGTTTTGTTATAGCTTCTTAGGGAATAACGACTCAGAAGAAAGTTATGTTCATGCTTAGTACAGGCACAGTTTTGTTTTTCATCTCCAGTTGACTGAATTCACAGGTTTCTAACCCATGGATATAGAGCTCATGAATGAGGATCTGTCTGTCTGTCTGTCTATCTATCTATCTATCTACCTATCTATCTTCTATCTATCTATCTATCTATCTATCTATCTACCTATCATCTATCTATCTATCTTCTATCTATCAATCATTTATCTACCTATCTTCTATCAATCATCTATCATCTATCTATCTATCTATCTATCTGTCTGTCTGTCTGTCTGTCTATCTATCTATATCTATCAATCATCTGTCTGTCACCTGTTTGTCTACCATCTCTCTCTCCTTGTGTGTCCTTGTTCATTCTGTCAGTCTGTTCCTCTGACTAACAGAGATGCTGTGGGTAGCTCATAGAGAAATCTAGCAGAACATCCCTGCAGGACATGTCAAGGGCCAGAAGCCCACACCTGGGCATTATGCTCTAAGCCAGGTCTTCTTAAGCTTGTGTCTGCTTGTGACTCAAGTTCACCCAGGAAAACTGTGGGCAGTACTACACTTATAAACACATAGGATAGATATACAAATCAAATATTTTCTGATAAGAATTCAAGTAGAAATTTATTTTAAAACAATTCTTTGGTATATGTGGAATTTTACCATTTCTCAACCACAAAAGCACATCTTCATACTAATGGGATAGATGTGCTTGTTTAGTTTCACATAAAGAACCAAGCCTTGGCTGGATATTTGGTTCTGTAGCACATAGAACATCAACACTATTCAGAACGGATGGCTGTTTTGATTTTATAATTACCAGTACTGAATGAACATGCTCTTTGTAAAAATGTCTAGTTTAAAATGGTGGAAATATGTTCAGGATCATTGCAGAAGCTGTGGAAAAGCTTGTCCCAAGTTTTAGCCAAAACTCATTAGACGATCTCAAGTCAGTAACTTAAATAGCAGTTTTTTAAAAAAAAAAATCCTGTTTTACTGCAAATATATTCTGATTTGATGCGTACATGCTGAGGAATGGCTGTAGGAAAGTACCAAAAGCTTTGTTGTCTATAATTAAATTTTTCTGTGTTTGTAAGAGCAGAAATCTTTGTATGTGGAGTAACAACACCACAGTCTACAACACACAGAAGCCTCAGATCAGGGCTGGGTGTCTCAGGGATTATCTCTGTTTTGTTACACATTTTATTTTGAACTAATCTTTGGTCACTGTGCATTGAAACACATTTTATTCTTGCCCAATCTTTCATGGCTCCTTATGGAGTTGTCACCTGAAGCCAGGGCCTTGGCCACAGGGTCCTTTGGAGAGCTGGAGGGGACAGGTGCAAGGCAGTCTGGTCCAGCCACTAACTTGCTGACCCAGAGGAGACTGGATTCCTTTGAGGAGTCGGACCTCACTCACTTGCAGACCCACCTTTGCGCTTACTCGGCTGGATCAGAAGTCAGGTTGGTCTTTAAGGAATGCTGCGGACTTGTACTTACTGTCCGGGTGTCTCTTAACCGGCTGGTATCTGATAAAATGGTATTCGGAAAGAAAATCATCGAAGAGCCGAGAATCAGAAAGTTTGTGGAAGGAGCACAACGCTAAGGGGATAACTCCCTTGTGTTTGGAGAAAAATCTCCTACCCTTGCAATCTCATGGCGGCCGTGGCACTGACTGACAGGAGCTTCGGTTCGTCGACTGTTTCTGCACATCAGGGCCTGCGCCAGGAGCCTCCCATAGGCCACGCAGTTCAACAGAACAGAAGGAGACACTTCTGCTTCAGAGATGAGGTGACGCAGGAGCTGATGCAGAGCAAGTGCCTAGGGCCGCCCAGGGCAAAACAGCAGAAATCAAATTGGAGCCTTGAGGCGGTTCGGCTGAGGAATGTCTCCCATTGGTTCATGCATTTGCACACTTGGTCCCCTGCTGGTGGCCTTGTCTGCGGGAGGTTATGGAACCTTTCTGAGGTGGAGCCTTGCTGGAGGAAGTATGTCCTGGATTGTGGAGGGCTTTGAAGGTTTATAGCCTCATGCTGTTGCCTGTTTTTCTCTCTCCCTCTCCCTCCCGCCCTACTGTGTGCCCCCCTCGTTCTTTCTCTCTGTTCCGTGTGTGTGTGTGTGTGTGTGTGTGTGTGTGTGTGTGTGTGTGCCAGGTTCCCTCACCCTACTGCCGTGCCGTGCCTTCTCCGCCATTAGTGACTCCGTCACTCTGGAACTGTGAACTAAAATAAACCCGTTCTTCCTGAAGTTGCTTTTGATTGTGATGTTTCACCACAGCCACAGAAAATTAACCAATACAGTTTAGCTCCGGAACACTCACCTCCCAGCCCTATACTCCGGCCTCCTGCTAGTCTAGCACAGGTGCCAAGACTCTCCTCTAGTCTCCGACCACTCTGGAAACTGGCAGCTTATTAACTCTCAGTGAAGTTGATTTCACTATGAACAGTTTCTTTTGGCAGAAAATTCTTTGCTCGTGGCGTTGGCACTCCTTCAAGAGTACACCGAAACGACCCAGCAATCCCACTCCTAGTGATCTGTCCAAGTGAGCTGGAAACCTGTGTTTGCACAAGATCTTACATACCCGAGCTCACGGCAGTGTTAGCGTCGTAGACAATGAGCAGAGACAACTTAATGCTCATCAAACAATGAACAGGCAGAAAAACATCTACCTGTTCAATAAAATATTATTTAACAACAAAAATTAAGTGCCGATATGTGTTACTGTGTGGATGATTGTTAACACATCACGGTAGATAAAAGAAGGTAGTCAGGTCAGGAGCAAAGATGGCGGCGGCGGTTGGGGTCTCCTTGAAGCGCGGCTTCCAGGCTACGGCTCTCGGCCGAGTCGGCCTGCAGGCCTGCCGAGGGGCACAGACAGCTGCTGCTGCAGCTCCCCGAGTCAAAAAATTTGCCATTTACCGATGGGACCCAGACAAGACTGGAGATAAACCCCGAATGCAGACTTACGAAGTTGATCTGAATAAGTGTGGACCTATGGTGTTGGACGCTCTCATCAAGATGAAGAATGAAATAGACTCCACTCTGACCTTCCGAAGATCATGTAGAGAAGGGATCTGTGGCTCTTGTGCTATGAACATCAACGGAGGCAACACTCTGGCGTGCACTCGTAGGATCGACACGGACCTCAACAAAGTCTCAAAAATTTACCCTCTTCCGCATACGTATGTGATCAAGGATCTAGTCCCTGACCTGAGTAACTTCTACGCACAGTACAAATCCATTGAGCCCTATCTGAAGAAGAAGGATGAGTCCCAGGAGGGCAAGCAGCAGTATCTGCAGTCCATCGAGGATCGGGAGAAGCTGGATGGACTGTATGAATGCATCCTGTGCGCCTGCTGCAGTACCAGCTGCCCCAGCTACTGGTGGAGCGGAGACAAGTACCTGGGACCTGCAGTTCTCATGCAGGCCTATCGCTGGATGATCGACTCCAGAGACGACTTCACAGAGGAGCGCCTGGCCAAACTGCAGGATCCCTTCTCTCTCTAGCGCTGCCACACCATCATGAACTGTACCCGGACCTGCCCCAAGGGTCTAAATCCAGGGAAAGCCATTGCTGAAATCAAGAAGATGATGGCGACCTACAAGGAGAAGAGGGCACTGGCTTAACCCCTCACCGTGCTGAATGTGCCTGTCAGCTCTGACTTCAAACACCTGGATTCTCCAGGAAAACAGCATGTATAATAAACATTTTAAGAAATAAAAAAAAAGAAGGTAGTCAATGAATAAATTGCTCATTGCTCATCCCATTGACATTAAATGCTCAGGAGAGACATAGCTGCAGTCACAGAGTGGGTCAGTGGACTCCGGGGGCTGCAAGGAAGGAGGGACGGAGAGAAACCATTAGAATATAAGTTTTCTTTGGGGGAAGAATAAAATGTTCTGGAATTAGATGGAGACTATTGTGTGTGATTGTGAATACCACAAGAGCTACTGAATTAAACTCAGAATGTTACGTTTTGTGGTATATGTCACGTCGCAATGAAATAATTTAGATAAAATAATCCCTCCTTCCATATTTTAAGCACGGGATTAACTCACACAGGTCTGTACATGTTTGACTGCCTGGCTTGCCAGTGCAGATTCTCTTCTCCAAGAGAAGCAGCAGGTCTGATCCCTTCAATCTTCCTCCTCCACCACCCTTCTTTTTCTTTGTTGGGGGGAGGCAACCCAGTGAATTTAAATAGGCTTACTTATAGGATAAGGGCTTACTTAGAGGAGCTTGGACAATTTACCACCAGCAAAAACGCCTGTCCTTCCACTAGGAGGCATTACCTACTTAGCAGTCCTCGGGAAGAGGTGGAGCCTCGTGAGCGCCTCCCACTTTGGCATGCCGATGGCCCAATCTTTTGCTGATCTTACACAGCTGACTACAGCTCTGTTGGTTCAAGGGTGCAATGGGCGTCTCCTTTACTTGAACTGTAGTTATGATCCATACTGATTTTTCTTTCTCACTTGCCCCACAGAGACAAGGGTGTTCTTATAGTGCGCACCCCTCCTAAGCCTAGCACTGTTGCAACTGCAGACTCGACTTGGTAGGCTACTGAAGAACAAACCCTGCCCTCCCTGCCATTGTCTAGTCAACCTGTATCGTTGGTGTTCATGGATTATAGGTACATTTTCAGTTTTGAATTACTATCGTCTATGATTCATTGTTTTTCCTAAGTAGCCCAAAACACAGATTTTTTAAAATTATCTTTGAAAACTTAATTTGAATGCTGAGTTGAAAGTGAATTCAAAAGTACCAACCATTATTGCCCTTGGTAGAGTGAGTGTAAGAGCCACCATAACTCTGCTGCGTATCCTTGCTGACTTGGCTTTGAAGCTTTTTCCAGCAAGGGGAAAAGTTGTCTGCTCATCTCCTGACTCCAGGCTGGCCATGCGACTTTGCCCAGTAGCATGCAGCAGACATGCCAACTTGCAAGCTACAGAGCCTTCCTGCTCTGGACGACTGTGCTGTTTAGCACGCATGAACAAATCTAAGCCTGTTTCTGTAGGATGAGATAAAGGTCACGTAGGTGTGTGTGTTTTGCCAATGCTCGGAAGGGCATCTTTCAAGCCAACGCAGCCCGTGGCTAAAGATGCCTGAAGGACCCCAAATGAGATGAGAAAAAGCACCAAGTTGACTCCAGGCCAAACTGTCAACCCACAGAAAAGTGAGATAAACTAATGATTGCTGTTTGAAGCCACGGGTGTGGGGCATGTTAATCATGTGACAGAACTCCAGTGAGGTGTTCCCTGTCGGTCTGGGGTACGGAGACGTGAAAGGGCTCCAGCTCCTAACCGCAGAATCACAGGTCACCGGGGACACGCTCACAGTGTGGCTTCCCTCCACTTGAAGGCCTACAAAGAGCCATAAACGTGAAGAAATCTGAAGGGCCGAACTTGTGGGCGAGCAGCTGGTCCGCGAGCAGTCAAGCACTAAAAACCAGGCATGTGCAGAACAAGAGAAAGTGAGGGGAGGGAGTCGGAGCAGAGGCAACCGAGGTATTGATGTTTTCGCTGAGAGTGTTAGGCTAACAATAGTAAAATACTTTAAAAATGATAAGACATGAGTAATTGAATGAGTGACGGGAAATTTCAGTGACAGAGCCTTTAAAACGGAATACAGGTTCACACTCTCTCTTGGGAATATAGGCTCATAGTCACGGGAATACGGGTTCACACTCACTCATGGGAATACTAGAATGGAAAACTGCTAGTCCAGACTGAACACTACAGAAGAAAGGAGCTTTGAGCTTGACCAGGCCCCCAGAAACCACAAAAACTGAAGCAAAAGAGAGAAATATAAAAATTATGGTAAAAGGGGGTATGGAAGAAAATTTAACACAGCTGTAATGGTTTGAGAAAGTATCAAATAGTGAGATAATCCCTTCCCTTGTTCTCTCTCTCTCTCTCTCTCTCTCTCTCTCTCTCTCTCTCTCTCTCTGTGTGTGTGTGTGTGTGTGTGTGTGTGTTAGGTAGAAGGAGAAATGGTGGCAGATGAATAGCCAGAATAAAAATACGGGATGAACATTTCAAAACTGGATCCCAGCAACTCATTGTTCCAAGAAAATTTCAGCGAACATTAACACTAAGTAGGATTTTGAAAAAAGAGAAACTCCCCTGTAACATTGTAGTCAAACCAATAAAAGCAAAAGAGAGTTAAAGAGAAACTGCAAAGTTAGCCTGAGAAGAAAAGGAACGCCTGTTAGGTACCAGGAACAGTGTGAGAATGGGAACAGACATTCCAGCCGAAACAATGGGGACCAGAGACAATGGAATGGAATCTTTAGAGAGCTTGAGATACAAATAAAATGTCTCATCCCAGCATTCTATATCCAACAAAAATACACTTGAAAGTAAAGTCAAACTAAAGGCACTTTATTTAATGAAGAAAAGAAAACAGAGTTCATTGCCAGCAGATCAGAGCTACAGGGAATGGAAAAGAAACTCTCCAGGCTGAAGAAAAATGATACCAGGTGGGAACTCAAGGATATAGAAACAAATGAAGAGCCTTAAATAATGTGTAGGTAAACCTTAAACCTAAGTTTGGGATTTTTTTTCAAGACAGTCTTCTTATGTAGTCCAGGTTTTCCCAGAGCTGGCAAATCCTATCTCCGCCCTCTGGGTGCTGGAATTACACACCACCGAACCCAACCAGAAATTACTTTATTTATTTAATTAATGTGTGTGTGTTCTTGCGTGTGTGCAAAGGCATGTTTGTGCATGGGTGTACATGTGTGTGTGTGTGTGTGTGTGCGTGTGTAGGGCAGAGGTCAATGTTAAGTGTGTTCTTTTGTCACTCTCCACTGACTTTAAAGAGAGGGTCTCACACTGATCTGGAGTTCACCAGCTAAGCCACATTAGCTGGCCAGAGAGCCCCAGAAATTGTCCTGCCATGGCTGTGGTTTATAGGCTCATGTTACCATGCCCTGCCTTGATATGGATGCAGAAAAAGCACTTCACTGCCTGAGCAAGTTATTTTTCTGCATACGAAGTATATAAAGGAATAGCGATGATTAAAATGAAAACAATAGCTACCTGTAATGTGCATCTGTGATATAAAGGGTGGGAGGGGGTAAATGAGATGGCCGTTGCAAGAGTGCTTTGCTCTGAATGAAGTCAGCAAACATACATTCTTGAGTCCAGCAGCATGCCGGTGGCCAGGTGCGGTTACACAGACAGCGCTACGACTAGTGTTCAACTCAAACAAAATTTGTAGCTCTAACAAATGAGAGTTCAAATGAGAACTCAAAGCAAGACCACCTTTTCCCCCTCGCAGAATTGTTTTTTTGTTGTTGTTCTGCCAGGAATGATTGTCATTTTCACTGTGGGTATAAAATTTACATTAGATTTCAAGACTTAGCATGAGGAAACTTCCAGAATGGAAGATCTCTCAGCAATATCTTCTGTGGTTGTTATTTGCTGAAACGATAGTATATTGAATATATTAGGTATGGATTATTAATCGGCTTGTGTCTGTGTGTGTGTTTGCATGTCTTGTATGTGTTCATGCTTGTTTGGATGCAGCTGACTGTGCAGATGATCCTGAATATGTATATCCATGGTTCAGGAGGTCTGAAATTGAGATCAGACATCCTTTTTGGTCACACTTCACTTTGTCGATTGAGGCAGAGTCTGTCACTGTACCCAGAGCTAGCCCATTCTTTTTAGTCTCTTTTACAAGCATGTCCTAGGGATCCTTTGTCTTTGCCTCCTGAGTGTGGGGATCACAAGCTGCTGCCATGCTTGATTGACTTTTACACAGGTTATAGGGAACTGAACTCTGGTCCTCATTGCTTTCACGGCAAGCACTTCATTTACGGAGACATCTCCCTATTCCCAATAAATGAATTATTAATTTAATGTCAATGATTTCTTTTAATTTTGTTAATATAGCTAGGGAATTTGACTTTTCCATAATATACGTTTGTGTCTCCAATTAGATTTTTATAGATAGTGCTACTCTGGAGAAATCACTAAAAATATAGCTCAGAATGATAGAACTAAAAGTCTAATAAGGGAGATAAATTGGAGTAATGAAAAGTATTCATTTTACTCAAAATAATAAGGAAGGAAAGAACAAAGGAGCAGATGGAGGAAATGGAAAACAAGTGCCACGAGGGAAGGGTTAATAATCCCACCCAGAAGTTAGATTAAATAAAAGTGAACCCAGGACTCCATTTTTTTCAGATGAGATAAAAATGTGAGAAATGAATGGTGCATATGAGTGACAATTTAACTATGAAGACAGACTGCAGACGAGAAGCGAAAGGGAGACATACTGGGTTGAAAGGAATTGCAACAGTTGATGTGTCTAGGCGGGTTTCAGGAAAGTGTCTCCACACACTGGAAGTAAATAGGAGTGCCTCAGTATGGTGGGTCAGTTTGTCAAGCAAATACAGCAGACTGATATGTGCCAGAGCCAAGCAAAACATTACATAGTTAAGAGATAAATAAGAAAGCTCAGAATCTGGGGCAAAAGAGGTGGTTTTGTAGGTAAGGCACTTCGAAAGACTTGAGTGTGATCCCTAAACTCCATACAAAGGCTACTTGTAATCCCAACACTGAGGAGGCTCACTGGTCAGCCTGCCTAGACTATCCCAGAAGTGAGAGACCTTGTCTCAAACAACAAGGGGGATGGAACCTGAGAAATGATACCTGACGTTGACCTCTGGCTTCTGTGTGCATATTCATATACATGCACATTGACTTACATCTTGTGTAAATATGCATACAAACATTTTATGATCATACTTGGCTATCTTATTACTCTTTACCTGGTAGTTAATAGAAGAGAAATAAATAAAAAATAGACTTTACAAATTTAGTAATAAAAGTAACATAGAAAGGAACAGGATTGCTATAAGACACTTTGACCAAGGAAAGTGAGAAAAGAGCTTATTGGGGTTTGCAGTTTCAGAGGGTTAGAGTCTGTGACTATCGTGTTGGGGAGGCAGGCATGGTGCTTGAGCAGTAGCTGAGAGGAGAGAGAGAGAGAGAGAGAGAGAGAGAGAGAGAGAGAGAGAGAGAGAGAGAGAGAGAGAACTTACCGGGGAATAGCATGAGTTATTGAAACCTCAAAGACCATCTATAACTTACCTTTTCCAACAAGGCTATACTCCTAATCCTTCCCAGACAGTTCCATCAACTGGTAACCAAGCATTTGAATATATGAGCTTATGAGGGGCCATTCTCATTCAAACCACCACATTCTACTCCTCCCTGGACCGCATAGGCTTATAGCCACATCAAAACTCAAAATGCATTTAGCCCAGCTTCAAAAATACCAGTAGTCTTTCACAGTCTTGACACAGTTTTAAAAGTCCAACATCTCATTGGAGACTCAAAACAACTTAATTATAACACTCTGTGAAATCATATTCAAAAAGCAGATCACATCCTTCCAACATACAATGGCACAGAATAGACATTACCATTCTAAAAGAGAGGAATGAGGGCCAAGTGAGGAAATACTGGACCAAAGCCAGATGGGAACCCAGCAGGGCAAACTCCAAATCCTGTAGCTCAGTATCTGACTTTCACACATTCCTCTGTCTTGGGCTGGTTCCACTCCCTGTGTGCAGCTCTCCTCGGCGGCATGTATCCAGCCTCTCTGGCATCTCCAACATCTTGGGGTCTCCAGTAAAATCCAGGCTTGTCTTTCACAGTTTCATACAATGGTCCCCATGTAGGGTGGATGGAACCTGAAAAGTGGATTCCTGAGACTCCCTGCCACTGTTAGCCTCAGCTTCAACTTCTTTCCTTAACCAGGGGAGAAGATTCCTCAACCCCTTTACTCCTCCACCCTACCTGACTCTGAAGCAAGATACAAGGCAGAGGCAGCCAGTTCTGCTGCCTGCTCCCCCTGGAATTACATTTGCATAAGCTTTTCTTTGTTGCTTTCCTTTGTTTTAGGAGAAGAAGATTCCTAAGGCATTTCCTCCTCACAAGTCCAGGGTCTGGCCCTGAGGGCATGTGTCCTTCATTACAGCTTGCTTCAGGTCTTTCTTTAAACTTCTCATCTCTAGGAGCACAAACCATGGCTCTAATGTTCTATTTCCTGGTGTGCTTTTTCTCCTTAAACTGTCCATTCTGTATTTCTTTTCGTCCTGCTTGCTCTCTCTCATTGTTGACCCGCCTAAGAGTAATCAATGACGGCCATGTGACACAGTCAGTATTAAGCTGTCTGAAATCTCCTGAGCAGCCATTTTTCTTTGCCAAAATATCACAATAATGGTCTCTAACAGAGCTGCTAATATTGTTCCCTTCTGAAACCTCTTAAGCGAGGCCTCCAGGGTCAACATCACTTCCAGAACTACTGTCTACTGAGGTGGTTCCTATCGGGATGGTCTATTACACCCAGCATACAGTGTTCAGATGCTTCCCTAATGCAAATTCTCAAGTCTTCCACATTCTTCCAAAACACAGCATGGCCGACCGTGTGTCGCAGCAATCTCCCACTCCTGGTACCAATTCCTGTCTTAATTACTTTTCAGTAGCTGTGACTGATAACTTTTGAATCCATAGTTATTGGAAATCCACTGCCGCTGGTGTAATAAGCCAGCCAAACTGAATTATTAAATCCAGGTTTAATGAACAGAGCAAAGAAACTCCTGGGTGACCCTCAGGAGGGCAAAGGAAGAATTATGTGGCAAATATGGCTACCAGGTCTTGAGTAACCTATAGGCGTTGTGGTCTTGAGCAGCCCACAGGGGAGGAGCTGACCCTTGGTGGACTTTCTGAGGGAAGGGATTGCTGCTTGGTGGGCTTTTTTGAGGGAATGGGGTTTGGAATGGGAGGGGTGAGACCTGAGCGTGGAATGGGGCCCCAAGATGGAGATTCCAAACGTCCCAACCTTTTTGGATATGTATGGATGCCAGTAGGGCTTCCATCTAAACAATGATAAGACACTGCCACTAAGACAGCTTATACAATAAAGAGTTTTGGTGGTCCTTATAGTTCCAGAGTTAGAGTCCAAGACCAGCATGTCAGGGAGCATGGCAGCAGTCAGGTAGGCACCGTGCTAGAGCGGTAACTGAGAGCTCACATGTTGAGACAATAACCACCAGGCAGAGAGGGTTACTGGGGATAGTGTGGGCTTTTAAAACATCAAATCTTACCCCCAGTGAGCCTGCTCCAGGAAGGCCACACCTCCTAATTCTTCTAAATAGTTCTACCAACTAGGGACCAAGAATTCTCATATGTTTATAAGAGACTATGGTGGTGGTGGTGGTGGTGGGGTGATTCTTGTTCAAACCAGCACAGCACTATCACTTAGACACCCCAAGGGCTCTTCTGTTCATGCATTTAAGTAGTCTCTGCATTTGTGACAACATGCTAAGTTCACATCTGTATGGTCAACAGGTACCTCCCATGTGCTATGGGAAGGTGCATCTGTGCCACGGATGGTAAGAAAACCGGTTCAAAGGGAACTAAACCAAGCCTGCCATTCTGTTACAAATTGGTTCTTATTTTTTTCTGACTAGTATCTATCTACTTGCAGATATTTAGAAACAATTTATAGTTACAACCCCCAAATATTCTTTTCGAATTGCGTAGTGTCTTTAAGATCATTTTATGTCAGGATATAATGATAGATCTGTCTCTCAAGCTCTTTCAGTTGCATTGCTCATCAGAATGTATTATAATTTACTTAGCAATTTATGTGTAATTGCACCATTAGGTAAATTCTGGATTTTCACAGCAATGCATGATGTGGCAAGGAGACTATGTCTCCTGCTTCTTCTCACAGGTGTGCGCGGGCATTTTCCTAGGGTCAGCCTCCGCCCGGGTGGAAAGGTATTTGCAATGTAAAGTTTCTGATCTATGTCCACTTTTTCGCCACAGAGAATGACTTAAGAGTCACTCTCCCTTGAGCAGTACACGGGAATAATGTTGACTTATTTTAGTCAAATCACGAAGCTGGATTTTTTAAATTCATTTGCAGCTTTTTATTTCTTATTTACATTTTAAAAGGTTACTTAAGGCCCATGAATGTTTCATACACATGTGTGACAGTATGCCACAGACACACCTGGTGCTTGGGAAAGCCAGAAGAGGGAACTGGAATTCTCTGGAACCGTAGCTACTGATGGTTGTGAGCTGTTGTGTGTGTTGGGAGTTGAAACCAGGTCCTCTGGAAGAGCAGCCAGCACTGCTGACTGTCAATCTCCTCAGCCCCTCCAGCCCTTTTCTTATCAATTTGCGAAGAATGGATATGAATTAATAAGATGAACATATTGGGCCTGGAGAGAGGATTTAGCTGGTAAGAGTGTGGGTTGTTATTGCAAAGAACCCGCAGTACCAGCGTCAGCTCACAAACACTTGGGACTCCAGCTCCAGGGGATCAGATGGCATCTTCTGGCCTTCACGGGCAGGCACCTGCACTCACATGTACATATTCACACATTGGCACACACGTGTATACCTAATTTAAAATGACATAAATCGAAAAACAAACACATTTAGGTAACAAACCTTCATTGTATGTGTGGCAAACATTTTCCATATGTCTGTTTCTTTTCCGTAACTTACTAGACTTTTCTTGCCCATTATGTCACCACTGCCCTCATTCCTTCAGCTCAGTCTTCCCACAGATGTCTCTGTCTTCACATAGGTTTCTCTGGCAGCCACGGCCTCTTTGGACCATGTGTGAAAGGCCCACAGAGGCCAAGATGAGTCTGTGTGTCTGCAGACGGTGATATTTTAATCAGTGCAACTGGCTCGGCTCCATCCTTCTGACATCTGCTAGTTGCTGGCTGCTAGGTAATATTTACTGTGGATGGCGACAGCTTCAGCCCCCCTTTCCTTCTGTGTGTGTGTGTGTGGCGGGGGGAGGCAGTGTCTCTGGCTCTGTGTAGCATCCCCAAGCCCTAGCCGACACTGGCTACAGGGCTTCTCACTAAGCAGAGGCTGTGCTTCATCTGGACGGTCAACCCCAGATGGGTCCTTCCAGAAAGATGATTTCTAGGGCTGTGGAGCCTTAGGACAGCACTCCCAGCCGTTAGCAGAGGCTGCTCAGTAGTGCGAGTAGATGATGAAGTGGTCTTCCTAGCAAGATCTTTAACCAGAGTCCACTGGGTCTCAGCAAGGCATCTAAAATGGCCATGTATTTATAGAGAGCCGAGAACCATCACAGATGGTTTCACTGGTCATCGTTCACAATGTGCCACTGGCCAGCTTCCAAAGCATTTTGTATAAAAGAAGCTCATGAACATATTGTCATGGAGAAAGCAGAAGGGATCTGGGGGTGAAGAGGATGCCTCAATCTTCTGTCGGCTCTGTGCCTTTGGTGGTTCAAATGAGAATGGCCTCCTCCATAGCCTTGTATGTTTGAGTGCTTGGTCCCCAGCTGGTGGAACTGTCTAAGAAGGATTAGGAGGTGTGACCTTGTTGGAAGAGGTGTGGCACTGAGATCTGCCCCCTGAAGATTCAAAAGCCCTTGCCATTCCTAGTTAGCACTTTCAGTACTGAGCTTGTAGATCAGATGTAAGCTCACAGACATTCCTCCAGCACTCTGATGTTCCCTGCCACGGTGACCCTCATCATGGACCCATCCTCAGAAACCCCATGCAAGCTCCCAGTCAGCTCTTTCTTCTATAAATTGTCTGTGTCGTGGCGTCTCTTCACAGCTGTGGAAAAGTAACCAAGACACCTTCCATAACCAGGCTAGTTTATGGAAGTGACCAAGTGAGGAGATATCCTGGCCAACTGGGGGAGGCTCTAGATGTAACCCCAAGTGTCCTTGTAAGTAAGCAGGGAGACTGGAGACAAAAGCAGGCAGTGTGACCCCTGATGAACAGCGCTCTGCAGCTTTGACTGTGGCCTTCGAGATTGGGAGCCAAGGAACGTAAAGGTCTCTTGTGGAATCCAGGAATGGCAAGGAAAAAAGGGTCTGCCCCAGCCCCTCAGAGGGAGCGGGGCTCTGCTAACACAACCACCACGGGCGTCTGTCCCCTAGGAATGTGAGAAAACACATTTGCGCTCTTTTGTTTCCCCAGGAATACAGCAATTTTTCGAGTAACGAAAGCAAGCTAATGATGTCATGTCGAGACTCACTTAGAGAGAAGAGACAGCTGTGAGTTTGTGAGTGGGAGGAAGGAGACAGGGTATGGCTGTTGAAATAGGAGCAGCGGGGCTGCGTCCCCAACACCCCGGCCGCTTGGCTAGCTCATGCCCAAAATAACAACACACAAACTGTATTCATTTAAGAACTGCTTGGCCCATGAACTCTAGCCCTTACAAGCTAATTCTCGCACCTGGACTAGCCCATTTCTAATAATGCGTGTAAGCACCCCAAGGTGCGCTTACTGGGAAGATTCTAGCCTCCGTCCATCCTGGGAGAGAGGAGCATGGTGTCTCTGCTCCAGAGAGCAGAGTTGTCCGGTCCCTCTGGAAACAGAGCAGAGTCTGACCTCACTTTCTCTTCCGCCCAGAATTCTATTCTGTTTACTCCTCCCACCAATGCTTTAACCTATGAGGCCAAGCAGTGTGTTTATTACTTAACCAATGAAATCAACAGATTGATATATGACACTCCCACATCATATGGCAAGGAGGAAACTGACTGGGGGTTAGCAGAGGATAGCCACAGGAGCCTGGGAGGTGTGCTCAGGAGGGTGATGTCTTGAAGGCAACAGGGAGCCAGAGAATTCCCCTATCCCTTTCTCCCTCCCTTACTCCCTCCCCCTTCTTTTCTCCCTCCTCTCTCTCTCTCTCTCTCTCTCTCTCTCTCTCTCTCTCTTTCCCTCTCTCTGTCTCTGTCTCTCTCTTTCTCTGTCTCTCTCCCTCCACCTATGAGTGTGTGTGTGGAGGCCAGAGGTTGATGCTGAGTAACTTCTCTATCGTATTTTTAAGATGGGTCTCTCATTGAACTTGGGCTTGACATTTTGGGTAGTCTGACAGTCCAGCAAGCCACCGAGATCTGCCTGTCCCCGCCCCTGCCCCTCAGCTCAGGGTAACAAACTTGCAGCTTTTCCATGGGTGCTGGGGTCCGGACTCGGGTGCTTATGTGTGTGTAGTAATGATTTCATCCACTGAGTCATCCAGAGGTTAGGCAGGAACAAAGCAAGTTTAACATTGAGGAGCCCCCCACCAGGTCCTCGTAGAAGAAATAGGATTTGATTACCGCAGTAGCACCTGCCACTCAGGCACTCAAAAGGCTATCACGGGAAGATGGCTCTAGTCTGGCAGTTCAGGTCCAATATAGACACCACAGTAAGACTCTATTCAAAGACCAGTGGCTACCTAGATGGGAACTTAGTCCCTCTGCATTCTAATTCCCACTAAACAAAACGTTCTTCCCTCCCATCCAGAGTCGAGTTCCCAATTGGCCCTAAAAAGGCTTGAGCTCTCTTCAGACTAACTTAGATGTCCAAGTTGCAAGCTGATCACATCTTGCCCGCTTTCCCGGTGGCTCTTTAGGTGGCAGCAAGAGAAGAATGCCTGCTTGAGCTGCCCGTAGCCCAGAGCCCGCTAGAAGGAAGACATGGGGTGGAAAGCACTTCCGCTTATCTCATCCACACCGACACTATCTCCCGGGCAGCTTCTGATGGAGGACAAGGGGGCAGAGAGACAAGTCCCCATCCCTAGGGCCCGGAGGGTGCCAATTTATCGCTCTGGCTCAGATTCCTTTGCAGGGCCAGGGTCATTAATAGGAAAAGCACTTTAGGTGCCACTGTTCTGTGAGGATTGCAGTTTCTTCCCCCTCTAGCAAATTTCTAAATGTCTAAAATGATTAAAGAAGACAGTCACCAAGCCGCGCAGTAGGGGAGAAAATAAAGACAGCCTTCAGGGTTAGGTAAAAGAACAGAAATACACCTGCGCAGGAGCCCATAGAGTTACAGCTTCTCTTTTCCTTTCCCTGTGACTGGAGCAGCAGAGGCGGGGCTGGGGGTAGCAGGAGAGGGTGGTTCCTGGGATGGAAGAGCTCCTGAGAACCCGAAACTTTCCAGATCCTCCATCCCTCTTTGCTCCCATCCCCCTCTGCAAAGAAGTTGTTAGACTGAAGAGACGTCAGGTTGAAAGACACGGTTGCTGTCATTTTTATTGCAGTGGGTCCCATTTTCTGTCTGTGTAGAATCAACTTTCATCCCTGGGAGCATAATGCTGGCTTGTCCTGGAGACATACCACTTCCCCACTCTTAGCGTGTGTGGTTTGGACCACTGGCCTCACAATGTGTAAATATCATTGTGGGACAAGACTACAACCAGGCCCATCTATCTCTCAGACAAAGATTTAGTCAAGACTGATAAATGACTTCGGATGAATCAAGAAAGACCCGTCTTGAACTCAAGACAAATCAAATGGAAAGTAAATCCACCCCTCTGGCTGGAGTTACTTTTAAAGGAGGATATGAACTCGGAGTTGCCAGGGAATGTCTTTTTTTCTAACCAGCAAGGACAAAGACTGGCTGATAGCAGGACCGAGATCCAAGAGAGATGTGCTCAGGACCCAAAGATCATATCCTAGATGAGTTCATCTGAGCTCATGGCTCAAACAGCACTTGAAGTTCATCTGAGCTCATGGCTCAAACAGCACTTGAAGCTTGAAACGACAGCTCCTATTTTGTTTGGGTCAATTGGAGTTGAGTTTCTGCTCTGAAATGGAAGGGGGTGAACTTGACATTTATCACCACATTTTATGGGATGGTTAATCTTAATTTTCAGGTTGACCCCTGGGTGTGGCTGGGAGGGCGCTCCCAGAGAGGTGTAAGTAAGTTCAGCAGACATGGGCAGCACTGTGCTGTGGGATGTGGACCTGGACTGTAGGGAGATCGGGAAGAAGGTGGAGCAGTGCCGTTGTGTCTCTGCTTCCTGAGCGGGCGCCAGTGACCAGCCACCGTGTGCTCCTCCTGCTGAAGCTAAAAGTGCTCTCACTTCTGTGCCCTCCCTGCCAGGATGGACAGAATAGTCTTTCCTTGTATGTGGATATTGCCATAAAAAAGAGAACTTATGCTACAGTCTGTACTAAGAACTTTTGGAACAAGAAGGAGTGACAGAGACACAGACAGATAGAGACAGAAACAGAGACAGAAATATTAATTTGGTGGGACATTTCTATAGTACTATATATAGTTCAGAGGCTTCCACTATGAACCCCAAATAGCCCCTGGGCTATTGCCGAGGCCTCTGGACTCTGTTTTTGTGTAGAATCATGAGGTTCTCTACTATAGGAGGATCCATTTCTCTGATCAGAGCCTCAGTTGGTGTGTGTCCTTCTATTCTCTTTATTCCTCAGTGCACCCTCTCCCCACAGAAGATGTTCCCCGAGCACACTTGGGGTACTTCCTCACTAGATGAGGGGCCTGGTTAACGGTGAGCCCAGCGTGACGCACATGGAATTTCCCCCAAAGTAAACGATGATCTTGCACAGCAATTTCAGTGTGTCCTCTGTGGCTTACACCAGAATGGGTGTGTGTGCATGTGAATGTGCTCATATGTCTATGTGTGTGTCTGTATGTGTGTACATAAAGGAGAGCGTGTGTGCGTGTGCTTGTGTGTGTGCGTGTGCATGTATGGAGGTCAGAGGTCAACTCTAGATTTCTTCCTCCACCACTTTCTACCTTGCTCTTCTGAGACAGTCTCTCATTGAACCCGGATCTTACCAACACATCCAGACTAGCTGAAAAGCCAGTCCCAGGGATCTACCCACATCTGCCTCCCAGCGCAGTGATGGGGTTACAGATGCACACTGCTGTTCCCAGCTTTTACATGGATGCACAGTCCAAACTGGGGAGTCTAATGTTTGTATAACTAGTGTTCTACCCACTCGGCCATCCCCCAGCCCCCAAGAGGTTTTTGGGCTTCATTTTCTTCCAACCACAAAAATGAGTTGTTTAAACTTTGTGGGTTTTGCAGTGTACTCTGGGGCTCATTAGCAACAGCACAGAACGCTCTTGAGTGTCCATTGTTGTGTCTGTCCCTCCTCTGCCTGCTTGGTGCTCTGCAAGCTCCTTGCTGCTTCTGGGCTGGCCCCGGAGTCAGGATATCCACCCACCTGTGACCTGCTCCCCAGCAGCCCCACTGGACACCCTGGTTGGCACTGTCCACCAGATCCTCCTCTTGAGACTGGCATATGCCATTCATAACAAACACAGTCAGCACCTGCGGAACAAACGAACAAAAATGGATGAACCATCCGATGCAGGGTTCTCCTAGCAAGCAGATCTTACCTCCCATAGAAGGAAGCTGGAGCTGCAGAATGAGGCTGTCTGTTAACACATTCACTCAGTAGCTCACCCCAGTGAGCAATGAGATGCCACCTCCTGTTCAGTGCTGATGTCAGTGCAGAGGAACGGCGGTGGGGACGAGGATGTATTCTTCTTCCTGGTGTTCAGTTTCCTTGATGAGGAGACAATGGGCATCACCCATATGAGTGGCAGAAAAACAAAGCAAAATAGCCTGGAAAGGGAAATGGTCATGGCTGTGTTCTAAGTGTGTGTGTGTGTGTGTGTGTGTGTGTGAGGGGGCTTTGGAGAGTGGATGACACTTGATCTTCATGTTGAAGGATGGGGCAGAATCTGCCAGGCAGCAGAAGGGAGAGGGAGAAAATCCCCCCCCCCCCCAGGGAGAGACTCCTGTGTGAATTTTGGAGCAGTGCAGGAAGTGGAGGCTTGTTGGCCAGGTGCCTGTGGTGCCGTAGAGTGGAAGGACGGTAGAGCTTGGAGCTCTCAGTGTGCTTTCTGGAGCCAACAGGCCCACGCCAGTTTGTTTTCGAGGGGGCAAGCAACGTGCTTGTGTGTTTGAAAGGATGGGAAGGGACAGTCCAGTGTGGGAACAGGCCACCTCTGCTTTCTCCACGCACTTCTTCTTTCTTTTCTTTTTCTGTTTTGACCACTATAAGTGACCAAGACTTTGTCTCGGCTAACTCTTCTGATGATTCTGACATTGATAGGCTCAGGAGCCACTCCTGAAGACATTTCTGGTGGTGTTTTAGGGGTGAGGCCTTCCTCATAGGCCCCTGCTTGTTAAGACTCCCCTTGCCAACCTGCTAGGCTGCTTGGCTGCTTCCTTACAGCTAGCTCATCATGTTCTGAGAAGATACTGATTTTCATTTTGTCTTTGATTCGCCTACTTGTAAGGAGATGTCCCGTCAGAACTCACTTTGACTCCGAGGCGCCTCCTAGCCTTGCACACCTCCCTTTGTCTTCACGCTCCTTGACTGAGTTGTCTCTGTCCTTCTGAATTCCTCAACAAGCCCGAGACTCTCCTTCCTTTTTTCAATCTCCTATAAGAGATATGTTAAACTAAAATTACGCGTTTATTATTCTAAGGCTGTCGCTGTATAATCCCCTTTTGTGGCTCATGTTTTATTACTGAACTTGGAGGGAAAACAAACCATGTTTATTTTTTAATGGTAAAGAGTGGAAATTTCCAAGAACAATGGGGTAGAACTGGATTCTGACTTTGTCCGTTTCCACCCCACTCTCTCATCCGATTTCTGGTTGCTCCCTGTGATGCCTTGCCGTCTGCGTACATTAATGTTCTGTATAAGCTGTGGTAAGGCATGCTCCATGAATTTCAAAATTTGTTTCTGATATTGCAGTGACAGTTTCTCCAACTGAGCAACTGTCCTTCCAGGTGCTATGCTGTGTGACACTAATCCCCGTGAACAAATGTCTACCCATCTCAGACCAGCAACAGGTGGTGGTGTGGATACCACCAAAGTCCAACTTGGTGTATCAATATGACCAATCAAATGACAGGAATATGGATGAGGGGTTACTTAGAGATGTAAAAATACTCCAAAGCGTCTGCATCACCGAAGCCTACCTCAGCAAGAATGACAGCTCACAGAAGTGAGTGTACTGCACAACCTGAAGATAGCTCAACAAAGAAGAATGGTCTTTCCAGGTAGCTCCGTTGGCCTGAGCCTCTTCCAGGCAGCTTGGCTGGTCTCTGCTTCTTCTAGGCATCTCAGCTTGTCTGAGAGTATCTCTTAGCAGGCTTACTGTTTATATCTGCTTGGAGAGGGAGGGGCCTAGTGAATCTGATCAGTTTCAGGGACTTCCTGGTACCTTTGTATTGCTTATTTCTTGAGTATAATGTGTTTCTCTGAAGGATGTGGTTTTTTTTTAACTCTTGTAGAACATCCTGTTGTTCCACCTCCCCTTTACCATCCTGTATCTTAGTGAGATTCCTTCCAAGGCAGAGTTTTTCATCTCAGAGGAAACTGTCATAGAGTAGGTAACTCCAAAGCAAGGGCTCCATCTGACTTGTGAGTCTGCTATTCTTTTGGGTAGTACCTTAATTCATCATAATGTTAAGCCTTCAAAGTCACATGTAGCATGCTTATAGGGGTCAAGCTTCAAAGCCCCTTAAGCCATTTCTGTCTATATCCCAAGAGATCCAGAACTCAGTTCCATGGTCACCTTCATGAAAGGAAGACTGCCCAAGAGGAAAGTGAAACATGATGCCAATCACGGTGATGCGTCCAGCACACTGTTCGTAGTTGCTCAGCTTCCATTGCACACCTGAGCAATAGAAGATCCGAGCTGAGCATTTTCTTAGTCCTTAGTTCGCTCTGGAGACAGCTGTAGCCTCTAGGTTCCTTTGGGGGGAAAATGATGAAAAGTAGTTCTTGGAATTTAAGTTTCACAGAGGCAAAGACTTTGTCTGCTGTGTCCTCTATTGTAGCCCTAGGCACATAGTACAGATCCTGGCAGTACTTGGGTGCTCAATGCACATTTATAGGACTAGATTTTTGTAAAGTGAATATACGAGTTAACGTTTTGTCTTGGCTGAATATCCTAAAACATGTTCAGGCCACTAGCAGGCAGTAGTGTGGTTCAAAGAGTGAATCCAGACCAAGAAGAAGAGCGGATTGAGACCCCCCAGGTCTGAGGTAGATGGGACCAATAGGCAGTGGGAATGTGTCACAGGATGCTGATCTTGTCTCAGAATCATCAAAGAACCATCATATACAGCCTTTCAAGATCTCTGGATCTTGAAGCTGGGAGCTGGGAGAATTGCTATCCTTGTTTTGTTCGTGAGGACACCTATGCATGGAATCAATTGTCCTATAACTTGCCAAAGCTCACCGGAGTGAGTAGTTAGAGAGAGTCAGGGTCAGGATTTGAATCCAGGAATTTGACCTTAACACCATGCTACGTCCCTGAGAAGGAGTTAGGGAGGACCCCCTTTATGAAAGCAGCAGTTAAAATTATGGTTACGGCAGCCTTTGCGGGCATGAGGGCTAGCAGACATGTGGTTCTAGTGCTGTAAGGAGATGCTATGATAAAGGTAGCTTACAGAAGAAAGCATTTGGGGCTTTCTTACAGTTTCAGAGGGCTAGCTCATCACTGTCACGGCAAGCAGCAGGGCAGCAGGCGTGATACTGGCACAGCAGCTGGGAGTTCATGTCTGAGCAATAACGGAGGCAGGAAGAGTAAGACTGGGCTTGGCAGGGACTTCTGAAACCTCAAAGCCCACCTCCAGTGACACACCTCCTCCAACAAGGTCACACCTCCTAATCCTTCCCAAACAGTTCCACCAGCTGGGAGCCAAACATCCAAATACATGAGCCTATGAGGGCCATTCTTATTAAAGCCACCACACCCTAGGAACCACCACACTGGCCCCAGTCACAGAACAGGTTGGCGCCTCCAGAAGGGTGGTGAGGCAGGCTGAGATTTGAAGGTTGTGTTACAAGGACGACAGTAGACACCAGAAACAGACCCATACTCGGGAGTGCATAATACCATAAATGACCATGGTGAGGACACACCAGCACACACAACAGCCACCAACTTGGGGCTTTCAGAGCTGCATCGGAGCCTTCACAGAGACCTTGGCAAACCTGTGGGCTTGGTCAGGGAGAAGGCGGAGCAGGCTTTGAGGCTTCCGCAGCACGAGCCTGTGCGACACCGTGGATAGCCAGCTCTTTTACATCTTAGTATTCCGCGGGAGGCTTTGCTTAATAATACAAGTCTGCATGCTGAAGAACTACTCGCCAAATGATGTCTAGAGCTCCGCCTCCTTTGTCTGCAGTGGAAATCAATCGGAAATCCTTTAGTTGTAAAGACAGTGTGGCCCATGGCCCACTTGAGAGTCCACTGTGAGTGAGCGGGGAGAAAGCTCGCTCTGTGCCCACTCACTCTGCCCTCACTGACCTTTCCTGTCCCCTCTGTCAGGAGGCACAGCCATGGGAGGGCTGGGCTCAGCCAGAGGGAGATCTGCATGGGGCCTCAGAGGCCCCAGGGTAGGGCCAGCCCAGTCTTGTTTCTATTTTGGCCCGAGCGCCACAGTAGCCCAGTTCGAGAGCATGCTTGGGTCATTATCTGAAAGAAATGGTCTGAGCTGCAGCCTGCTGAGAGGAAGGAGGGGAAGCAGAAGCAGTAACTTTGATTTATTTGGGACAGGAAGATGTACAGATGGAGGAGGGAGGGAGAGGGGGTGGTCATAAAGCTGGCTCTGTTTTGTGACCCGCCCCAGTTGGACCTGCATGGCCTGCAGTAGCAAAGGTGAGCGAGGTGCTGACATAAAGAGCCGTTCCTTCCCCCATCTCAGAACAGGGAAGCTGGAAGCCCAAGGTGAAATAAATAGGTTTGGGGCTTCAGGGCCTGGGCTAAAGTTAGGCCCTTTGTCCATTTTCCAAAAGGTTGTTCCTGTGTGTCCCGTGTTCACGGCAGGTGCTGTTGTGTGTCCCGTGCTCACGGCAGGTGCTGTGTCCTTCAAGGCTGCTTGAGTCTAGAGGCTGGGTGGCAGATGGCTTGTCCTTCTACATCCACCCCTCCACTCAGATGTCAGCTAAGCGCATTCCATCGGGCTTACCTTGCCTTCTGCAGCAGGGACATGAGGGTCTCCAGGTATGAGGCTTCCTAACCAAGTCACTGCTCCAGTTGGTATGATCTGCAAGGTCAAATGAAGGAGACCCCTCATAATCAGATTCATTTAGGAACCCTTCTTTTCTTATCCATTCTTTGGTGCTTCACTCTTGGAAGTTTCTGGAACCAGAACAGGGAGAGTTACTATTTTTTTTTTCATTAATGGTTGGAGAAGTTGTTGTTGTTGTAGTTGTTGTGTGTGTGTGTGTGTGTGTGTGTACAGGTCCCTGGGCCAGGCTGTATGGGTGTGTATCTACATAAACTTACAGGTGGTTGTGAGCTCCCCAGTTTTGTTGCTGGGAACCAGACCCAAGTCCTCTTCTTTTTTTTTTTTTTTTTTTTTTTTTTTTTTTTTTTTTTTTTTTTTTTTTTTTTTTTTTTGAGACAGGGTCTCTTGCTGAGCTTGAGTCTGGCAAGTAGGTTAGGTTGGCTGGCAGAGGCGCTCCAGAGATCCCCGTATCTACCCCCTCGATGCTGGTATTGCAGTCTCTCATCACTATGCCCAGCTTTTTCATGTGTATCCTTAGAGACTGGACTTGGGTCCCATGCTTACAAGGCAAGCACATTGCCAATGAGCCATCTCCCCAGTCCCCAAAGGTTGCATGGGTCTTTACCTTTCATATCGAAGCATTTCCCTGGATGGTGTTTTCTCTTAATTGACAGGTAGAAACTGTAAGAGCTTTGATTCAGCTACTGTGTAGAGGCCTGGTGGGCGGCCAGGCAACAGAGAAACAAGAGGCTGAAATATTTTCCAATACAAACCTATGGCCTGGGGATTTATATCTAAGCCATAGTCAGCAAACCCGGCTAAAGAGTTGATACTCATGAGCCATGAGAATGACATATCTAGGGCTTGGAGGGTGAGGGGAACCTAGGGTCGCGGAGTCTGAGTTACCATTTTATGCTAAGTACTGTATTTTTCTCCTAACCTTGAGAGCCCAGGGAGTGTTGGCCACTCTTTCTAACTACCCTGACTGGGAAACACTTGGTGTCTTGACTGATGGTGAAGGCCCAGACTGGCCTCTAACTCACAGAGATCTGCCTGCCTCTTAACTCCAGCATGCTGGGATTAAAGGTGTGCACCACCATGCCCAGCAGGCACAATATGACGTATGTCAACAGAGATATTTACCAGTCATGAAGAAGATGGAAGGGAGCATCTGCAAATATCACCACGGTGTAATTCCAGAAAACTTCCATAACCCAAAGAGGCCTCATGCATGTTTACAGTAATTCCCTCTTCCTCCTAATACTCCAGGCCCTGGCAGCAATGCTCACCCTTCTCTGTGTACAGATTTCCATCTTCTGGGCATTTAGTATAAATCTGGAATCATTTATACATTGTACAGTGCTGTAACTGGATTTTTATCCTCAGTGTAACATATATGAAAATCCATTGTAAGAATACACCACGTCTTTGTTTATCTGCCTCCTGCTGACAAACATTGAGATCGTTTCCATTATTTGACTGCTAGGAACATGGATACTGAGAACAATTGCCTGCATATATTCTTTAAATACAGAACAGGCAGGCGGATCTCTGTGAGTTCGAGACCAGCCTGGTCTACAAGAGCTAGTTCCAGGACAGGCTCCAAAACCACAGAGATACCCTGCCTCGAAAAACAATAAATAAATAAATAAATAAATAAATAAATAAATAAATAAATAAATAAATACAGAACAGTAGACAACAAACAGGTCTGCTGAGTGGGAGGGGTCCTGGAGGCGAAGGCTAGGCCAGGTGCATTTTAGCCAGCTTTCCAGGGATTCTGGGTGTGCCAGAGTTAAAGAAGCCCTGGCGCTTGCCGGCTGGACCGTTCCACTTGAGGAGGTAAGTTGAGGTGGGATTTCTATTTCCTTGCTGCTCAGACATTTCACCTTAAAACCCTGCTCATGAGACAGGCAGAGCTGTGTTCCTCTATCAGCGATGGTTCTGCCTGAGACATTCCTGCCTAGATCAGGTTAAGGCTAAGCCACAGGGAGCTGTGATTTCCTTCTCTGACTTGCACACTGAGCTGATGGCCTCCCTACTGGAGAGTGAGCTGTGGGTTTTTCTTTGCTGTGGGGAAAGCAGATTGCATCTGGTTCAGCAAGGGGGACACCTAGACCCATGGCTACAACCATGGAGTGCCCTCGGAAGTTAAGCCGTGGGTTAGGTGTGTGAAGACCGGGGCTGGGACTGACAGGAGTTGACTAACAGGTACACCTGTTGAGACACAGCATGGCTGTATTTCATCACTGGAGCAAACGCCGGCCTCTCCGTTCTCTTGTATTGAACCAGACACATTGTGAGCCTGCCTTTCGGCTGCTCAGAGAGATCCTGGCTGCCTTTTCTGGGAGAAGTTGCTGCTGGCTGCTGGAGGATAGGTTTTGCTCCTTGCTTTGATCCGACTTCTAAAAGAAGAAAGCATTTTATTTTTTCATAGCAAAGGAGACATCTAAGGAGCTTGAGTATTTAAAATTAAAGTCTCCCTTCAGTGTGTGAAAGCAATATTAATGTCAGTTAGGAATAACAGAGGAGTAGATAATGGAACAAGACGCAGAGAACCTGAGGAAGATCCGTATCCAAGTCAAAACTGAGCTAAACCGCCTGTTTTTGCTACTTAGTTTTTATTTGATAATGCACACGGCTGCGTGTGAGCATTGGTAATCTCCGAGGGATGAATATAGCCTATTTCTCCCTGGTAATGCATGGAAATTCGGCATAGCATTGCCCTGTTCTTCTCTTTAGGATGCGGAAATGGAGTGAGGAGCTCAGCATGTATCTAAATACACAGGACTCCAAGTGCATGGAGCCACCCTTCCCCCTTTATTTAGGACGTGGCTGCCCATTTCCCTTAGCTCCTATACCCACAATCTCAAGATTTACTTTAAAGTTAGTTACCATTTGTGCCTCCTGCACTGTCTGCCAGGCAGTGGTGAATGTAGCACACAGAGCCTTTCCGCAGCCCTCGAAGATGGGTGCCGCCGCTATTATTGCTGTACAGATGAGGAGACTGGAGCTCAAGAAGGCTAGGAACTCAGGTCACCCTATCTATGCTTGATCCCAAAATGGCCCTCTTCACTCCCCTCTTATTCCAGAGGGGCTCATGCTGTGGTCTGCGGAACCTGGGAACGGTTCCCCAAGACAGTCTCAGAGGCGATCCAGGAAGCCAGAACTTTCTCTTAACATTGTCAGTCCACTGTGCATCCTTCCTGCTGCTCTGATATTTGGTGATGAAATATGGCTGTGGGTAAAACGGACAACACCCGGCCCAGATCAAAGCGGTGTGATAATACTGCGCTGAGAAACTGCGGCTTCTTCCCACCACGTGACTCACTGAGCTGCTTTCCAAATGCCGACATGCAGCAAAACTAAACAGTGAAGCATCAAAATTTATTGTTATGCTTTCTTTGAAACCTGTTTTAATTAAATTATGTTATATCATTTCCCTTCTTTACTTCCTCTCCTTCCACCCTTTCTACTTCCTCTCAAGTTCATGGCCTCTTTTTCTTAGATTATTGTTGTTACACACACACACACACACACACACACACACACACACACACACACATGCAACCTGTTGATTCTATTTTGTGGTGTTTGTATGCATATGATATCAGGGTTGAGCACTTGATATTGAATAACCCATTGCAGGGGCTCAGGAAAGTGTCTCTGACAGCCCCACTGACATTGCCATGGCACAGGTGACATCAGCGTGCGTGAAATCAGAGTGAACCCAGTACCACTGGCCTCGTCTGCAGCTCAGGAGCCACCTGGGTCAGAATTGCCACCATGGTTGGCATCATGTGAACTTCCATCCTGTCGTGCGCATAGCATTACATGACGCGGTTTGTTAAGAACGTCAGAGCTGGGACCGCTAGTTAGCCAATAGATGGGCATCAGTGAGGAAGACTGTTGCCGTGTACGGGTTTCATTCTGCGGCGGTTGGAGGTGGAGCTGGGACTCCCGTTCATTCAGTTGATGAAAGATCAGTCACATGCCGTGTTCCACATGGAGAGGTTAATCAGGAGGTTGATTTCAACGGAAGAGAGAGCGACTTCCAGGTCGTGTATTCTCACAAGGTGTGGAAGGAAACTCCCCACAACCCGCCTGGGTTCCCTAAGGAAATCCCTGCAGACATTAAGTCAGAGACTCATTCTCATGGCTACGCTCTTACTCTCTGCAGACACTGTGCTGAGCTGTCTTCAGGGACAATCTCATTGTTGTCCCCCTCAGCCTTCTTCATCTTCTAGACGGGGAAGCTGAGGGCCAGGGAGGGAAGTGACGGTCAGGCTGTGAGCTGGTTGTCTGCAGAACTCTCAGGTCTTAGATTTCCACTGGCGTGACTCCTCCAAGATGAAAGGAGAAAGCCAGGGTGCTTGCTGGAAGTTGGAAATGCAAGCTCTAAATCAGACACCAGTGAACAGAAGGCCCAGAGGTAGAAGCCGGAAACCAGGACAGAGAGGAAGAGACTGGATGTGGAGGGGAAGCGGAGGGAGCAGGGTTGCTAAGGCTTCACTGTGTTGACTACCATGCTGGGCAGGGAGCAGTTAGCCAAAGGCCAGTCCTGATATTTGGCCACTCTTCAGAAGAAAAGCCCTTCTGTGGAAACCAGAGGAAATTAGCTCAACTCATTTTCACATAGCCAGAAATTTGGTAGAAGGAGAGACTGTGGTCGAGACCTGAGCCGACAGGAGCATAAAACATTGCAGAAAGGCTAGGAAAATCCATGGAGTCTAAGTCTACCCCACTAGGTTGTCACTGTCCTCAACCCCAGTCCTCTTCTTGAACATGATGATGATTCTCAAAGGAGGTCACATTGCATTGTGACCCAAACCTAACATGTACGTAGAGCTACTTTTTCCCCTCATCTCTGACAGTACCAGCTGAGCCCTTGCCTGTTTAGGGGCACTGCCACCCAGGCTCTCAAAGGTACATGTATTGACTGCTTCAGGAATTGTCCGGGAATCAGATTGTGAGGCCCACACAGTCCTCCGTATAGCAACTCCACTCCCTGCTGAAGAGGAACACCTGCAGCAGGCAGAACACGGGCTTGACACACTGTGTGGGTTCAAATTCATCCCTTCCCCTCACTGCATTTGTTTGAGAAGCACAGTGCTGGCCCCTTGCTTATACTGCCCAGTTGAATCTTCCCAGAAACTCTGTGGGACAGCCACTGTTCCTTCATCCACGGGGAAAGTGGGCACGGGAAGGAGCGAATCAAGGTGCAGGAGCGAACTTACAGGGGGCCCACTCTTTCTCTGCACCGCTTTCTGCACCCCCTCTTTTTCTCACACAGTGCTGTGTGCAGCTGAAGGGTCACATGGCCATAGGGAATGGTCACCAGAAAGCCAGTTTGCGCACTAGGGATAAATCCTGGTCCCACTGCCAGAGGCCCCACAAACTGCCCAAGCCATACAATTGTTATCCACATTCAGAAGGCCTAGTTCAGTCCTCTGCAGGTTTCCCAGAGGTTCATCCCAGAGTCAGTGGGGTGGGAGTGAGGAGCAGGAGGAGGGGAGAGAGCGAGGGACGACTGGAATTGGTATGTAAAATAAAAAAAGATTGTGTTTAAATAAAAAAAGTAAGTTAGTAAGAAAAAAAACAAACCAAATGAAACAAACAAACAAACAAAAGAGTCTCATGGCCGCACTTGAGAACTTTCACCCAGCAGGCTGCTTTCTATGGGCAAATGGATACTCCCCCTCATAACACGGGAGACCCAGCAAGACCACAGATGTGAAAGGAGGAGGCCGAACTTGGAAGCTTTCTACACAATATTTGCTCTTTATTTGTGAAGGCCCCCATCACGTTCTAGAAAGGGATTTGAAGTGGCCCTATTAGCTGTCATTAGTGTGATGATGGCTAATGATTATAATAACGAGACGGGCATAATTGGTTCAAATTGTGCCTTTTGAAATGGACTCCTAGGAGGCCAAGCGGTGGGGAGGGCGCAGGCGGCCTCCGCTGGAGGGAGCTGGGAAGATGGGCCTAATTGGTTAAAAGCAGCTTTGCTAATTGCTCTGGTAAGGGCCTGAGAGAAAGCTGTGGTATGATTATACATGAACCGGAGTCCCTCGAAGCCCCGTGATTCCAGGCTAGATCTGTTCCTCAAAGCAGGAGCAGGAAAGAGAACAGATGTTCAGCCACTTGACAGATTTAATAAGACACTTAGAAAAATTACCATGTTCACATTGCCCCTGCTGACCCCAGGCTGCAAGCTTGGGGGAAGGGACTTTTATTGTGGTTGGGGTTCTGAGCTGCAACCACAGGGCATTTTCTTCTTCCAAGTGTCTGCTTACCTGAGATCCCCATTGCTCTTGGTCCCTTTCGCCCCCACATGCCCAGGAGAGCTTCTCGGGGTGGGTGGTAGGAGGAGAAGAAGAGCTAGCAGGAGGCTCCTTGGCAAGGAGCAGCCCTGCATCCTTTCTAGGTGGGTGTGAGCCACTGCCTCACAGCAACAGAGCAATTGTGTCTGGAGAACTGAGGAGCCAAGCCCACCTATAGCAAACCTTGCCCTGCGAGCTGGTGCATCCAGGCAGAAGAGCCCAACGATGTGTTACAGAGATACCCCTCCAAATTCGGCATTTCCTCCTGGGGAAAAGAGGGAGGTTCCTGTAGGGGAGTGGAACTTACAGGACCCCAGAAGTTCAGGAACTCATCAGGTTCACAATGCCTTCCCAAGGATGTGTAAGCAGTCACCCTGCTGGAAGGAGACCCTCTGTGGAGCCACCACCTGCTAGCTGCGCAGGGAGTTCCAGGGACACAGCTTTCTAAGATGTCACCCACGGGCTTTCAACGACAGAGCTACCATTTAAAGTCATTTAGGCTCCTGTAAGTAACCCCTCACTCATGAGCCTGTGAGGTCAATAAACTCCTTGACTCCCCAAAACAAAGCCTGGGTGAAATTGTTCCTTTGGTCTGTTGTTAGGGGTCCTCTCTGGAGTGAGGAGATGCTTGTATATGCCTGTCTCTTCAGCCAGACATCATAAGGCTGTCTGTATACCATGTCAATCACTGAAGCAGAACAGTGCAGAGACTATCAGTGAGAATGCCCGTGTGTGCGTTGGGGGGGGGGGGCTACTCTGCTTTAGTCTGGGAAGGCTCTGGAAGGTCTGGCAAGAGCCCATGTGTAACTGTAGGGAATAGGAGTCTGGGAACAGACTGTGTGGTTCAAAGCTAGCTCAGCATTTCACTGGTTGTGGGTTTCCGGACGTCCCTAACCACCCTGAAATGAACCTTCTTACTTACCAAGTAGGGGAAGTGACAAAATCACCAACTCTTATGGTTTTGGTGACAGTAAAATGACCCAATGCAAGTGTTTGTTTCTAGCTGTGCTTTACAGAAGGCCGTGAACTGGCTGCCGAAGACGGCAGACATTTATTCTTTCCCTGTTTACAAGGCCCCAACTCTGAAACCATGGCATCAGCTGGGCAACATCTCCCCCGTGCTTCCCTCCACAGCCGCCCGTGGAGACGGTTAGGAAAGACCCTTCTGTCCTTTCCACGGTTTACAGTGGCTCACAGCAAACCCTGGCTTTCCTTGTCTGAGAGGCGTTCCCACTGAGCCTCTGCTATCCCAGGAAATCAGTCCTGTCCCTGTGTGAGGCTCCTGGCAAACCCACTGAGCTCATCTCCAGGTCCTCGGTCATGGTCACGCCCACAAAGACCTTATTTACCAATAAAGTCACATGTCGAGTTTCTGGGTCAACATGCCTGCTTAAGAGACACTATTCAAGACCTACCACCACAAATGAAGAACTTAGATCGCCAGTTTAAATTTGGAAAGCTCAAGACAAATGTCCTCTGCCAGCTGGCTGCCTCTGTTACTACTGCTGGTGGTATAGTAACATTAGAGGCACCGGGTCCGGGCCACTCAGGACTATCTGAAAACCTGCCGTGTGTTAATTGTATGAGTCTGAGTCACAGTACACGGATAGGTAAATAACACATGCTAAGATGTAGGGGCGACATTGGGAAATACATACACACAGCGGATTGATGCTATAGATCAGGTGCCACTGGCTAATTGCCAGGTGCTCTCTGAGCTCTCTGAGAAGCTGACCCTGGAACCAGCCTGATGTCAGAGCCCCCAGCAGGTTTGTCTCACGGCCTCTAAGGCCCCTGTCTGCCAATGGGCTGAGCCCACTGCGTGCGGCAAGGGAGGAAGAAAACGACGAAGCAACCTGAGAATGCAAACACTGCGCAGCTGCTAGAGCAGCCCTTTTCAACCGACCACAATGCCGGTTATCCCTTGACTTAAAAGTGCCTGCCGTGGCACACAGGGGAGCAAGGCGACAGGCACCCTGTCTTTAAGAATGGTAGAAGCTGTTGTGGTCCTCTGTCCATCTGTTGCTCTCTGCCCAACACATGCGCTCTGTGTGTGTCCACATTTACAAACCACAGGTAGAGGAGTTTGTCCTACGGTCACTTGCATCGCCAAACTGTGGAAGAGACCACTCTAGGAATAAGGGGCAAATACCCTGCTGGGAACATCGTCCGTTGCAGGTTGCCCTTGAGAGGCATGTTGCATGCTTTTCCCCAGGCCCTTGCTCTCAAAGAGTCAGATGAAGAGAGAGAGAGAGAGAGAGAGAGAGAGAGAGAGAGAGAGAGAGAGAGAGAGCGAGCGAGCCTGTCCTGCTAGTCCTTGACAGGGAGGCTGATAGGAAGGTGGTGAGTTTGAGGCCAGTCTGGGCTATTTAGGTAGTTCAAGGCTAGCCTCAGCTACTTGAAAGATTCCATCTCAGCCCCTACTCCCCTACCCCCAAACCAGCATGTGTGTATTTAGTTTGTCTTTTCTTCCATTCCTCTCCTGGTCCTCTTTGCAGCTGTGGCTGCTCATCCTCATCCCAGAGCCAGGATGCTCACACGGGATGGTGCTCCAGAGGCTGCAGTGCCAAGGCTCCCAGGAGAAGCTGGTTGCAAGACCAGGATATACACACACAAAACGCAACATCTTTTGCTCAGCCTAGGATTAGCAAAATCCCAGGCTCTGGCCCATGGCGCATGAATGAAAGCCTTGCTTCCTCCTTTGTGTGGGTCAGCCAGAACCTCTTAATGAGTGTGCTGGGCTTCTTCCTCCATTCCCAAATTCTAATCTGAGAGGTCATGTGCTCTGAGTCATATTATCAGTGAGGTGGAGGCTTCCCTAGGTCTGATACCAGTCACTGGAGAAAAATGTAACAAAAAGGACCAAGAGAGGCCAGTGGCAGTGGGGACTCCCAACTCCTCTGGTGGGTAGAAGAGGTCCAGGAAAGGCTGCGTTTGAAGAAGGGACCTTTGAATAGAGAGCTAAAACCAGCGCAGGATGTGACCAGATGTAAATGGGGTGGAGTAGAGGGGCCAGAGGATGCCACCTCTGTAAAATCTGGAAGCAGACTGGCTTCCTTGTTCCCTTTACTGTGACAGATGATTTGACTGCAGCCTGGGACACTTATTTTCTGGGCCTTCTCAGGAGAAGATCCTTAGTATTCTTCCTCAGGCTCTACCCTCCCGGTTCAGCAAAGAAGCAAAGTATTGCCTTCTGTCCAGGTCAGCAGAGAGACCCATCTGTCTGTTCCAGCACTTCTCCGCGGCAGTGTGGCCAACAAACACAAATAGTTTGCCCCCAAAGACTTTTTTCATATATGACACCCTCCCCGCTTCACCTCTGTCCTGCTCGACGACCACCTCATCCCATCCCCGTTTTGTAAGAGCTGCCACCCTGTCAAGCTTGGCAAAGCCACATGGAACTTTGACGTTCCAGTTTCTCTGGAAACACCATCTCTGGCTCTCTAGTCCCCAGAGTGACCCCAAGGAGAGCCCAGCGGCTGTTTCAGCAAGAACACAATGAACTCACAGTTAAGGGAGACCCTCCTACCCCACAGATTCTCCCAGGCACCTCCTCTGGAAGCACTTCCTGTCTGCCCCAGGGGCTTTCCTGAAGCACTGTGCTCCTGCCCCTATAGGCCTCTAAGTGGAACCTCTGTAACCTCTGCCCTACAGAGGATGAGAAGGTAGAGAACAAAGTTCCTGGTTCTCAGAGGATTGTTTCAAACAAGAGTGCTAGTGCTGGCTTGGGAAGACATATTCCGTTTCCCTGCCGAATGAACATGCCTGCCTGCAGAGGAAGAATCTTCAAATGAGTCATTCCTAGGTGCCCTTTAAGTAGGTTTTCTTTCTTCTTCCTTTTTTTCTTCTCTCTTTCTTTTAAAGATAGCGATAAAGCTCATTTTTTTCTTATTCCAAAGAATACTTTATGCAAAAACTCAGTGTACAATGCAGATCAAAGCGAGTCTGCCAAGGTTGTCTGGAGCCTGGTGTGCTGGCCCTGAAAAGTTGACTGCTTGACTTCTCTCTCCCTCTCCCAAGTGACTCTGGGGACATCTTTGGAGAAACATAGAGTTCCTTAGAATATAGTTGAAAGTCCCACAAGCAAAGAATGTTATGGAAGATGCTGTTGCCAGCGGAGGAAACCGAGTATAGGTGAAAGGTTTTTCTTCTTTTTATTTTTTTTTTTAATGCTCAATGAATGCACTGCTGGTTGACTTTTCTAAATCCGGGCCAGTAGAAACTGGGCCATATGCAAAACACGCATCTGGGTCTCCGGCCCTTGCTCCCTCATCCCCTGACACAGGTAAAGCAAGACAGCTCAGGTGGCAGAGGGTGGGGCCTTAGTGTCAAGGCCCTGTGAGCATGCAAGGTCTCTCCACCCTGGGGCTCGCAGGATTTGTGGAACTGTGTCCTCGTCCGCAGTGTGCCACTTCTCGAGGCACCTGGTGCAGAAGAGCCACCGGGATGCTGATGCAGCACCGAAGTGGAGGCCGGCTCTCCCTGACCTGGTGAGACGTGGTACACGAACATCTTGACTACACCCTGGCGGAAGTGCCACCGGAGTCCCCGCGACAGGAGAGAGGCTCAGCATCCCCGGCTTAGCCTAGCAGCTCTGCTGTCGTGTTATTACAGATGCTTGTCATTGAAGCATCCCTGTCTGCAACCTTGACATGTACTCATTCGGATTCATTTTTCAAAATTGCTTTGAAAGCCAAGGCCCGTCCCATCCATTAAAGGACGTCTCTGTGACAGGTGGTGGGGGTGACGGAGGCAGCCGAGTGGCCCTGTGAATGGCAGTTGCTAGAGGCGCTTGTAAAAGGCATAGCCTGTCTGGTGCCAAGTCTCCATGGAGGTTTGTGGGTGGCTTTCTCCTCTTCCTGCTCCTCCTCTTCCTTCCTCCTCCTCCTTGGACATACTGCTTGTACAGGGTCATAAGACCCCCCATTACTCAAAGAGCTTCATGACAGTGCGTTCCTGAGACCTACATACAGGCTGACCTCTGCTGGGGTGATCACACTGCCGTCCAAACTGAACAGTTTCAGGCAGGCTTCTTAGACATTTTAGGTTTTTGATTCCTCATTTATACATATGAAAACAATAGCCAGGTGGTGGTGGTGCTCGCTTTTAATTCCAGCACTTGGGAGGCAGAGGCAGGCGGAACTTTGTGAGTTTGAGGCCAGCCTGGTTTACAGAGCTGGCTCCAGGGCAGCTAGGACTGTTACACAGAGAAACCCTGTCTCAAAAACCCAGACCAACAACAATAACAACAACAATAATACCCACTTCCCTATCTGATCCATTGTGAAGTAGTGATACCTTCCTTAGAACTGTGTAATAGAAGTGGGATCCATTCCACATTCTCTGTATGCTAGAAATAATATCCAGTCACAACCTCATCTATATAAAAGAAAAATGATATTTGCCCCTCAACTTCACCCATGGAACAGAAATGATAATTGCTGCCCCCACCCCACCCTGCACAGTGTCCGCTGTGTGATAGATATAAAATCCCTACCTGGCACCTTCATTTGTTAGAATTAGAGATGATACACCCACAGCGCTGAGCAACGCATGAAATGGGTATCATGTTTAATATGTAATAGCCATAGGAACTCGGGGTTTCACGGGCCTAAGCTAAGACATGCTTTTGAGCCCAAGATATCTTTAAAAAAATAAAGGAATCTGAGAAAATGGAGTTGGGTAGTAGGGAGAGCTGGAGGATCTGGGAGGAATGGGATTGGAAAGAATAGTATCAAAATATATGGGAAATATAAAAACAAAAGAATCCCCAAATCATTGCAGAATCTGTTACATTTTAAACACTTGTTTTGGACAGAGGACTACTGCTAGCAAATGGGGTACAGTGAAGAGTCGCTGGCCTGGGTAGTTTTGTATCAATATAACACAGGCTAGAGTCTTTTGGGAATAAGGGCTCTCAACTGAGAAAATGCTTCTGTAAGACTGACCTGTAGGCAAGTGTGTAGGGCATTTTCTTAGTTAGTGACTGATGGGGGAGGACCCAGTCCATTCTGGGTGATGCCATCCCTGGGCCGGTGGTCCTAGGTGCTCTAAGAAAGCAGGCTGAGCAAGCCATGGGGAACAAGCCAGTAAGCAGCACCCCTCCATGACCTCTGCATCAACTCCTGCCTCCAGGTCCTTGCCCTGTTTGAGTTGCTACCCAGACTTTCTCCAGTGGCAGACTATTATAAGGAACTGTAAGTTGAGTTTCCCCTTTGCTCTCCAAGTTGCTTTGGCCATGGTGTTCATCACATCACAGCAATAGAAACCTAACTAAGACACTCTTCTTCAGAGGTGACCTCAAGGTCTTAATGCCTCATCTTTTAAGCAGATGGGATCTAGGCCAAGGGTATCACCACCCCCTGAGCCCATTACAGCTCTTGAATCGACCTCAATAAATGTTTGTCGTTAGAACAGGATGTAATAGTATATCTATCCCTTGAGATTGTAAGCAGCATTTATATTCTAGTTCTATGTGTCCAGAAATCAATGGAATCACGCTAGCATTAAAACATGTTGTGATGGGTCTGTGAGCCTGGTGAGGTCAGTGAGGAATTAACTGGTTACAGCTGTGGGCAGATGCTGCATTCCAAGTGGAACTCTACTGGATGCCACAGATTGACCACCAGACCAGATTCATCCTCGCATGCAGGACAGTTTCTAGGGAGGCAAACCCTGCTAGCTATAGAGTGTCGCCGACTGTGTGGATCCAACCACAATTACTGCAGCTGGTTGCCTTGGCAGCAGGACATCTCCCTCTGGATATGCAGCCAGGTTGTGGGTGATACCTCTATCAAAGCAGCCTTTTCCTCACGATTACTTGTTCATCCTATTATTTGGTCTCTTGTAGATGTGTTTACGTCTCTGTAGAGAAAATGCTTAGCATTCTTGGATTTTGCTGAGATGGCATAACTAGGTCTCTGAGTGCTAATCCCGGGGAGAGACTCAGCACTGATGAGCTAGACAAAGTATAAACGTGCCTTCTTACGCAGTGGTGCGAATCCGTCCCGAGCCACCCTGACTTACCATTCCTTCACTATCAACACATGCTTCCTGTGTCAGGTGATCAGACTTCTGAACGAAAAGCAGTGGTCTAGTCTAGCAGCAGTGAATCAGTAGGTCTATTGGGCTTCCTTACAGGAGCTTGGGTGAACGTTTACTTACAGAGGGATGAACGGCTCGGGCTGCTGCATCATGGACTCCGCGCCAGCAAAGGTGCTAACTCACGAAAGCCGTTTCACTGATACTCCTTGCCTAGCCTGTAGGCAGCCCCACTGAAGACTCTCATCTTCCCCAACACCAGCTTATGGCTTCTGTACCCTCAAGGAGGGGGATTTTATGGGTCTCGTAAGTTTGAGGAACTTCCTAAGTTTTGTGAGCATCTCTCCTTTTTCCAGAAGGGAAATACCTACACAGCACACAGCTTGGTCAATGTTTGAATGGCTCTGAGGACATCCATCGGGGTGGCATATTCCAAAATGAAGACCTGAGAAAAATCTAAGGCACATGATCACAGCAGGAACAAGTGAGGACCCCAAGCCTTTCTCCCGGAGGCTGGGCCCCAGGTGAAGAACAACTTTGAGGGATTAATTTGGGGATCAGCCAGCACTTTAATCACTCCTTGGTCTTGTCTAGAATTTACTGCTACAATCAAATAGAACTTGCTGCGGAGTTAATTTGAGATTATATTTCGAGATTTGCTTTATCATTGTTGTAGCAAGTGGTAATTAGGAATAAAGTGGGAAACAATTCCCATAAAAGACTGTGATTAGCATTGATTATGCAGATAACTCAGGCTCCTCTCTGGCTCTGCACGTTGCTTCTTCTGGAGTGCTAATTGCATTGATTCCACCTTCTCCCATTTTCCGAAACAAGGGTCTTAGCTCTAACCCTACTATCAGGGGTCCTTGCCTTGCCCGCTCACTGCTGGCTGTGGGCCACGCCCCTCCCACTGCTGGTTCTGGGCCCCTCCCTTCCCACTGCTGACTCTAGGCCCCCTGCCCCTCCCACTTCTGGCTCTAGGGCAGACAACCAGTGCTGCTTCTCCTGACAACCTGTCTAGAACCCATGGCTTCTCTTTTAGAATCTTTGACTACCCCCTTTCTGCTCCTTGCGTGCCTTGCGTGCCAGGTGGAATATCGGAGGCTGCCAGGGGAGGCAGTTAGTGATCTTGCTGGTGACCAGGGCGAAGTGTCCTGAGACCAATGCTCAGGAGGGAAGGCTGGTGTAGGCAAGGGAGAGCTGTAAACATCAGGGTCCTTGGCTTTTGCCCGGCTCACCTGCTGTCTGGGCTAGCAGAGCAGGACCGGCCTGCAGGATTGGTTCAAAAGCAAACAGAATATTTCTTTCCCTCTTCTGCACACTTCCTCATTCCCTGACTCCCTTTCTCTGGGATTTCCATCTGCAGACCCAGCTTTAACTGTACAGTGAGAGAGAAGAGGCTGGAACTGCAAACACAAAGATTGTCTGTTGACAATGAAGAGATTCAGCTTGTAGGTGAAGGGCCATATGGGATCCTAAGGTTTCTGGGTCAAGGTAAGGGCCAGAGGAGAGGAATGCCAGGTGTCCCAGAGGCTGAAAGAAAGCCTGTGGAAACAGTGACCCCAGAAGGGAGGAGCATGAAGGTCACAAAGACAGGGTTTCAAAGTGTGTGGGCTTTTGTTTTGAGAGAATTCTGGTAGGATATGGGTTTTAGCTTTTAGTGTTTCAGGTCTCTCTCAGGTTGAGTTTCATTGAGAAAAGCTGCCTGGGCTATGGTGTCCTGGAAAGTTTCTGGTCAGAGCATCTTTGTCCTCTTGACCTGAATAACTCGGCTTTGTGGGGAGGGTTGTGGGACTGACTCCCTCACTAGCTCTCAAGCCCATCCATCCTTTGAACTTTATGGATGCAAGTACAACCCCACCATCTCTGGCTAAAACCACCCAGTGACCTCTTACCCAGTTCTAGTTTCTTTGCAAACTTTTACTTTTTAATTTTTTATCTGTGAGCGTGTATGTCAGATGACAACCAAAAGTATCAGTCTACCTTGTTTGAAGCAGGGTCTCTTGTTCATCTCTGAGGATGCCAGGCTAGCTGGTCCAAAGTTTCTGGGGGAATCTCTTATCATTCTGCCCTTCCACGTTGTGCTGTAGAGTGCTGGGATTGCTGGCACACGCTACTGTGCCTTGCTTTACTTGGGTTCTGGGGATCCAAACTCAGGCCCTCACGTTTGCATGGCCAGTGATTTGCTCACTGAGAAATCTCCCCATCCTTCTGCTTATTTTAAAGCCTTATTTCATCTGTCTCTTGGTTCTGTTTGTTACCGTGTCCCAATCCTAGCTTTGTTTGTCCATATTCTTTTCCTTCTGCTTCTCTTTTCTTTTCCTTCTTCCACATACCCATTCATTCATTTGTCCACTCATCCATCAATCATCCATCCATCATCCATCCATCCATTCATCCTTCTATCCATCCATCCATCCATCATCCATCCACCCATCCATCCATCCATCACCAATCCATCATTCACCCATCATCCATTCATCCTTCCATCCATCCATCATCCATCCATCCATCACCAATCCATCATTCACCCATCATCCATCCATCCATGCATGCATGCATGCGTTATCCATCCATCCATCCATCCATCCATCCATCCATCCATCCATCCATCCATCCATCACCAATCCATCATTCACCCATCATTCATTCATCCTTCCATCCATCCATCCATCCATCCATTCACTCATCACCCATCCATCAATCATCCATTCATTACCCATGTAAGGCTCTTTCTGGCAACTCCATGTGGTACACCACCGTCCTTCTGTTTAGATCCCTGGATGCCACTTTGCTCTACCGTGCAGGTTGCTTTTTGGCAGAGAGAACGTTGGGCATCTGCAATGTGGTCTCTTGTTTCATAATCTGGATGAGGAGGACATTTCTGCGCTCTCTTCAGTTTTAGATGGAGATAGTATATGTTTCTGAGTCTGTGCGCTTCCCTGGGAAGTTGAAAACTCAAATGCTGTCGTTCACTCTCACTCTGGTTCTTATTTAGCCCTGCTGTCTGTCAACTTCCTGGCTTTCTTTTATATTCCCATCAGTAACATCTGCCATCTCCCATGCCACATGTAAATTTTGTGAGACAGAAATTCAGTCTTGTTTCCTGTTCCATGTTCAATGCTCAGCACAGTGCGTGACACGCAGGAGGACGTAATCACTGGTGGATGAATGGGAAGTCAGTGGCCACATGCCTTAAGTGACTAAGAGGTACACAGATAAAGGAGACAGAATATCTGATTCAGCTGCTATTCCTGTTGAAAAGGCTTCAGGAAGGCTTCATTTCTCCAAGGGCCTCTCCTCTTTCCTCTTAGGACCCTCTGTGCCACTGTCCCGATCACTCGGCCCTCCCATGGCCAAGCCTGGTATAGTTCTTTTGGTTGGTTTTCAACACCCTGATCTCATACATGTGTCTCTGTGCTAAAAGCCCAGCTGAGATCATCGTGGGGCACTGTCAGGTGCCAAAAATGTTTCAGAAAACATTTAGGCAGATGAGCCAACCAGCTCAACCCCTGCTTCATCCACAGAAAGCGACCTGGGCTATAACACCAGTAGTGAGGTTGAGAGATATGGGTTGTAATAGTATCTCTGCCTTGACTCCAGCAGGCCATCTTCAGTGCCCGACTGTGCTGAGTCTCCGTCTCTCTTGTGGATACTAGGGATGGTCATCATGCCCACCTCCCAGGACTGTTCTCGGGATGCAGTGGGCTATGGCCTGCCACGGTCTTGGCATAGGTTTCGTTATTCTGCTGCCGTTAAGAATGGCTGATAGTCTTAGTCACTCATTCATCATGAGTTCTCAGAGTCACAAAGCAATCTCTAAATATAATCTTAAATTAACTCCGTAGCTGGTTCTGAATGATTATAGCATATATAATCACTGATACCCAGTGTTCTTCTGGGAGGGAATGATGTCACATTGTCTTTTTTTTTTCTACTTTATATTTACACAGGCATGAAACACAAACTTCTTACTCATTTTCTTGTATTATAACCAAGATGGTGTGTTACAGATGCTTAGAAAACTCACACAGGGCTCTGCAAATGTGCCTGCAGTGTGCCCACGGTCCAGTGTGTTTAAGGCTTCTTTCTTAGATAGCATTAGAGAGACGATGTTATTGATCAGAGCTGAGAAACAGTCACTCGGCATCACGAGTGAATGGTTTGATAGAAAGACCTCCCCTTTAGAGTGACTTTGAGTGACCTAGACAGTGGCAGATATGAAATTGCTTGCAAGAAACATGGCAGAGGTTCACAAGGTGCCTTTCTCCTCTCTCTTCTTCCCTGTCCTGGGCAGTTTAATTAAATCTCAGAAGAGAGTTGAATCCTCTCATTCACGATTTCCTGGCCTTCGGGGTGGGGTGGGAGGGGGTTGTCTTGTTTTGTTCTGTTGTCAGAGAAGTTCTTCTGCCTTGATCACTGGACGCTTTCGGTCTTTATCCCAGGGCCCGGAGGAGGTCAGTAGTTAGCCACTCTCTGCAAGGATCCACAGCCGACTAGTAAGCCGCACCACAGCTAAAGGCTCCTCTTAGCCTGCACCTGATGCCCTTCAGCTGTGTTTTTTCCACACACATCTCCTTGGGTCATTACAATCATAGCGGCTGATTGATTTTCAAACCGTCTCCCATTGCTCTGGTAAGCACCCGTTGACAGATTACCCAGGCATAGGAATTCATGTGTCTGCAAAGGAAAAGAAAAGGGGTCCGCCGGGCTCGAGGCTTTGGCTCTATATCTTCAGTTGTTTAAAGAAATTGATCTTCTCTTCAAATACCCGATGGGGCCGACTCCTCTTCGGCCTCTGCAATTTTGCCTTTGTGGTCAAATACAGGCTGCCGGAGTGGCAGGCTCAGCACTGATGGGGGATTGACAGGCTGCAAATACACAAGCCCAGGGCCGTCCCAGGAATAAGAACCACACTCTGATTCTCTCCCTGTCCCGTAGCCTAGCAATGGGGAAACAGAGAGGCATGCCTTTGCAGGAAATGTGACCCTGGCAGGACCCAGCAGCCTTTGGGCTCAGCATTACACTTTGTTAGGTAGCGATGGGGACTTCGCCATGATGGTGACTTATGGGGAAGTGGCACATGTTTCTCTGAAGCCAACAACCTGCTCAGAGGTCAGATAGCCTTCCACACTGCAGGCCCTCTTCTCTGCCCATGTGCCCGATGGCAATACCTTTGGTCTGACCCCATTTAACCTCTCTGCTGGCCCAGGGTCCCACCGGGCCCCACTGGCCATTGCAATAGCTGGAATCTGCTGTGGTGGCCCAAAGCCTCCCCAAAAGTTGGCTGTCTGATTCCCTTAGAGAAATCCAAGCACCGAGAGAGGAAGCACAAATTAGTTTGTTTTCGCCTTGCTTATCTGTCTAGAGAAAGCATCTCTGCTCTTTGAAATGTCTGATAAACGGACTTGATTACCCTCTTCAAGCAAGCGCGTGGGGAGGCGCTGGGAGGTGCCGGCTGCTGGAAATTCCACCAGCTGCCAGCCAATCCTTCTTAGCTCAGCCCTTCTCCATCCCATTGACAGGAGAGTTCTCAGAGACTGTTTCTGAAGAGTGCTGATGCTCAAGTCTTTTGTCCGCTCCCCGCGAAGAGGGGTTAGCGAGAATGGCAGAGGTGAAAACAGGGAACGGCGTTCTCTGAGACACAGGGCAGTAGTGCTGTTGGTTTGTGAGCATGCATGTGTCTGCACACATAAGATGTGTGTGCAGGTTGGAGCACTTGTGTACATGTGTGTGCATCTGGAGATCAGGGGTCAATATCGAGTGTTCGTCAGTCACTTCGCCTTACTTGTTGAGACAGGGTCTCTGGCTGACATTGGAGCTTACTGATTGGTTTGGCTACAGAGCCAGCACTGCCCACGGATCCTTTCCCTTCCTCTCAGCTCTGGGAATCTAGGCACGTGCTACCATGTCAAGCTTTTCACATGGGCACTGGGGATCTGAATTCAGGACCGCATGCTTGCATAACAAGCACCTGAAAACCCAGAGCCAGCTCCCCAGTCCATGCTTTTATTTCTGAGACAGAGTTGTACCGTAGCCCAGTCTAGAGTCCCAAGCCCTGGGATTGCAGGCGAGCGTCACTGTGCCCAGTGTATGGCCTCAGAGTGATCGTTTTTAGTTTTGTTTGAACTGAGGAGAACAAGGAGAGACACAGCAGGCTGTTGTGAGTTTGCATGCAGACTGCAAACCTACTAAGACCACGTTCTGGAAGGCATCCTTAAGACTGAACTTCACATACGCTGGTGTCAATCATGAGAGAGGGGAGTGGCAGTAAGCCAGGTTGGCCAAAGTGCAAACCAGAGGTGAGGAAGGTACAGACATGAGCTTGGCAGGGCCGCAGGCAGCAGAATCAGACAGAAATTCTACCTGAGTGGTCTACAGGCGTCATGGCCATCAGTAGTGGTATGGGAGAAGTCACTTAAATCTTCAGATCCCCAGCCTGACTCCAGAGGTGTGCTTCAGATGCCTGGGGCCAGAGCCTCTGTCTGAAGGAGAATCCTGCAGGCTCTGGAGCTGTAGGTGTCTGGTGACGATGCTGACTCAGCGATGTTGGATTCCTGTGTGTTATGTGTGCATGTATATTATGTGTGTATACTGTGGTGTGTGTTACCTGCCCTGTGTTATGTGTGTGTACTGTGGTATGTGTGTTATATTCCTGTGTGTTATGTGTGCATGTGTATTATGTGTGTGTACTGTGGTGTGTGTTATATTCCTGTGTGTTATGTGTGCATGTGTATTATGTGTGTGTATTGTGGTGTGTGTGTATGTTATATGCCTGTGTGTTATGTGTGCATGTGTATTATGTGTGTGTGTTGTGGTGTGTGTATGTTATATGCCTGTGTGTTATGTGCGCATATGTATTATGTATGTACTCTCTCTGTGTGTGTGTGCATGCATGTGTGTAGCATGTGGAAGGCTATGGTTGACATTTGCAATCACCTTCCATCTCTCTCCAGATGAGGTAGGATCTCTCACCTGCACTCAGAGCTCCCGGATTTGGCTAGTCTGGCTACCATTATGTTGGACTTGTTTCTGTGCTTTCCTCTTAATCTTGAGAGGGCCAAGGAATCTCGCTAAGTTTTTTTGTTGATGGTGGTGATTTCTTTTGGCTTAATGGTGCTACGTTATAAAAATAACCAAATCATATTTTTAGATTCTACAGAGTTTAGCAAAATACACAAATTCCATATCCCTTATTTTGACAGTCAAGACAGAGGTGGCTTTTTACCACCTCCCACAAATTCTCTTGTGTTTTTCACAGACAAGACCGTCTTTGATCATAGACCCTGCCACCGTGGCTGCTTTCACTGCTGCTGTTTAGCCGTGCCCTTTCCTGAGTGTCACATAGATGGAACTACACAGCGTGTAGGTTTCTTTTGCTTAGGACAATATTTTCATGGTCCATCCATGCCTTAGCCGATGAAGTAGCTTATTCCTTCCTGTGTATGAGATCCGTTAGATAGGATGGGTATCATAGTTTAGCCTTTAACGCTCGATGGAAGTGTGAGTTATGTCCAGTTTGAGGGGTGGCAAATGCACCTCATGTGAATATCCTCGCGTGAGCATTTTGTAGATACTTATTTCTCTTGTGTAGACAGCTAATGCTAGAATTGCTATGACATATAGTAAGGGACGTTTAACTTTTAAGAAACCAGTGAAGAATCCAGTAAAGAGGTGGCGCTTCATCGTCTTAAATTCCCACCATCCCTTGCTCTATATCTGCGCTGGCATTTGTTTAGTAAATTCAGTTTTCAAAAAAATCGTTCCCTTAATATTGTTTAAATTCATAGTTCCCTGGTTGCTAATGCGCTTGCTGACTATGTATTCATAGCTCTTCCTTGGCAAGCTGTCTTTTCATATCTTTTATTAACATCATTTATTAAGACTGGATTATTTGATTATTATGGGTTTTGAGAGTTTTTTTTGGTGTATTCTAGCTATGATGCTGTCACCACGCATGGGTCTTGTAAATATTTCCTCCTAGTCTGAAGCTTGTATTTAATTTCAAGAATCGAATGACCTTTAAATTTTATAAAGTCTAAGTTATCTTTTTTAAAAATAGTTCACAATTTCTATGTTTTCTACAAGGAAACTTTTCTACTTTCAGGTTCCTTCTAGATTATTCTATAGTAGGTTTTATGTGTAGATCTGTGATCCATTTATGTATTGTATATGTGTGAAATCTAACTTTGAGGTACGAAATAAGTCAAGTTTTTTTTTACCACTTCCTTTTATTTTAAAAATGATATCAATGGGATGGCTCAGTCAGTAAAGGTGCTCGCCACCAAATCTGGTGACCTGAGTTCAATTGTTTGGACCCATGACCTATGAGCTCTGGATGCTTTTACGTAATAGTAGCTGTGATAGAGACTAGGTTCTTTTCTTTTCTATGTAACTTTGGATCCGCTTCTCCATTAAAAAAAATAGATTTATTCTATTTGTGTGTGTGTGTGTGTGTGTGTATACACACATGCATTCATGACTATGCCTGTTGAGGTCAGAAGAGGTTGTTGGACTCTCTAGAGCTAGAGATGCAGGCAGTGTGAACTGCCTGACACGGGTGATGGGAACTGAGCCCAGGTCTTCTGCAGGAGCAGCAAGTGCTCTTAGCCTCTGGGCCACCTCTCCAGTGCACAGCTTAGCAGCAGCAACAACAAAACCCTGAGGGGATTATCATTGATATTTTATTGATTCTAAATCAACTCGGGAGAATAAAACCCATGAGTCTTCTGATCTTAAATACCGTCCATCATTCCATCCACTGTGGGCTTTGTAATTTCTCTCCATAATACTTTTAATGTTCGGCATACAAATCTTCTACATACTATTTTATATTTCCCCTAAGTGTGCCATGGTTTAGGATACATCTTAATTGTGTATTAAGAATTCTTTGCCTACCTATTCTTGCTAGGGTATAGAAACGTAGTTGAGTTTTGCCTGTTGATTTTCCATATTATGACCTTGATGTCTACTCATTCTGATAGAATTTTGTGTGAGTTCTGTTATTTTTAAAGCACAATCATGACACCTATAATTGAGACTTTCTTTTCTTTGCACGCATACACTTTTTTTCTTTTTGCTTTGTATTGTATTTTTTAATTGCCACATATAGTATTAGGCTTCATTGTAGCATTTTCAAGCAAAATTTATTCTTGTCGATTCTGCCCCGCCCCTTTCATCTCTAATCCTCTGGACCATTGTAGCCTTCCCCCAGCATGGCCTCTTTTTCACTCCCATGGATTGTGAACTAGTGCCCTTCCTCCTCACCTTCCTCCACCTCTTTTCCATTCTCTGGTCTCTCCCCCAGTCTCCTCCACTCACACAGAGAAGTGCACATAAACTAAGGTTGCATATGAGTCACGTTAGTGTGAAGAGACACAGCACGGGACTCTTATAAAGGAAGACATTTGACTGGGGCTGGCTTACAGTTCAGAGGCTTAGTCCACTGTCACCATGGTGGGAAGCACGGCAGCATGCAGGCAGACACGGTGCTGGAGAGGAGCTGAGAGTTCTACATCTCAATTCAAAGACAGTAGGAAAAGAGAATAACACCGGACCTGGCTTGAGCATCTGAAACCTCAAAATCCACGCCCAGTGGCACTGGCACCTTCCTCCAACAAGGCTACACCTGTTCCAACAAGGCCACACCTCCTAAGAGTGCCCCTCCCTATGAGCCTATGGGGACCACTTTCCTTCAGATCACCACATGAGAGAACATGTGATATTTTTTTTTTGTCTTTCTTTGTCTTAGTTACTCAGCTTAATGTAATAGCGTGCAAATCCATCAGTTCTGTGGCGCATTTCATGATTTCCTTCCTTTTATAGCTGGATAAAATTCTGCTGTTTGGTATGCGCCACGTTTTCATTTCTTGTTCATCTGTTGATGGACATCTAGGCTGACTCATTTGCACTTCTCATTTTGTTGGTTTGTTTATTTATTTATTTCTTCTATTACAATGTACAACAGCCATATTTAAGAGCAGGTATCTTTGCTCTCTTCCTGATTTAGGGAGAAACCAGAGGTTTTTAAAGAAGTCACTGTTGTTGTCATTTGATCTTGCACAGCATCCTCCAGGCTCAGGAGCTATTTCCACAGCATCTCTGCACAACGACCACCACCACTATCCCGGGAGACACTGATATCTTACAGGCATTCCTAGAAGGCTCAGTGGGAGCCCCTTTGGTGACAACCTCTATTGTCTAGGTTGGGAGGCTTTGCGCTGTGGCTTGTATTAAACTTGGACTGTGGCTACTCAGGACATTTTTTTTTTCTCCTCCAGATAGGCAAAAGTCAAACATAGGCCCAGATGTTCAAAGATATTTCAGACTTCTGCTGGTACCATGTCTGTTAGCATCTCATTGGCCAAAGAAAGTCACATGGGCAAGCCCAAAGCCAAGGCAGGGAAGCACTGTTGTTCTCCCATGAGGCTGTGGTACTGGGTGGTGGAATGGCATTATTGCAAAGTAGCCAAGAATTAAGGCGAAGAATTCAATAATCACATCTCCTAAACCAGGAAACATTTCAAACTGTGGGTGATAGACCGTGGTCCCCCCTGCTGGACAGTGAACACTTGTAGGGCCATCACAGTGCCCGCCTCCCCCTCCTGTGTCTACTGTGACCAGCATAGCATCTGCTCCAGCCCTAAGCACTGGGAGCCGTGGGAGGTTCACAGTCACCCACTCTTCTGCTGCTAGGCGGGCGGCTCCTGCTCCAGTATTTACTTTTGCTCATCTGTGTTTATAATCAGCCCAACAGGCTTCAGAAAGCTGCTCTTTAGCGATGGCAAAGGGGGTAGGATACACAGCACATTTGTGCCCTAGGAAAGCTCTCGTTAGAAAGTGGTGTAGGAAGAGCTGAGGGCCGAGAAACCTGGCTGTGTGCTTTGGTTCCATCACCTACTTGCTGTGCAAGGACGACCACTGTGCCACATCCCAGGGCCTCTGTGACCCTTCCTACAACTCACTAGTGATTTGGAAAGAGTGTTGACCTGATTCACACTCCTGAGGTGGGGGGGCAGAGGGAGAGGGAGTAGGTGTGCAGAATCATAAAGGTTAGAAACAGGATCAGGGCTGTTGTTGTGATGGTCTTAGGCTGTTTGGTAGCGAGAGTCAGAGGAAAGCTGTGCTCCGGATTGATGCTCCAAGCAAGAGGCCTGGTACCATTTTGGAACTTTTTTAGAAGTCATAATCTGTTTCCCCAGTCCTTGTGTTCTTGTCTGCTCTCCCCTCGTGGTAGAGGGAACTCCTGCCTCCCTCTTTCCACTAGTCCTTCCTCGTCTTTGTTTCGGCAGCGCTGATTTCAGAACTGCCTGCAGCAGCACATCCCTTCCCAGAGCAAGAGCTAGAGTGGATGAATCCGTGGCCAGCCATGGAAGCTCTTCTGCGGTGACTCAAGGCAGCTGGCGTATTAAGTACCGCTTAATACTTTGTTTGCAAGTAGCAGGTGTTGAAGCAGCAGAATGACAAATACAGATCAGATTTATTAGGGTCCTCAACAGTTCATAGAATTGACAAGGAGGGTTGAGGACAAAGGGAAGAAGGTGTAGAAGTCAGGACCAACAAGGGATCCCCTCTCTCTGTCTCTCTCTGTCTCTCTCTGTCTTTCTCTCTCTGTCTTTCTCTCTCTGTCTTTCTCTCTCTCTGTCTCTCTCTCTCTCTCTCTCTCTCTCTCTCTCTCTCTCTCTCTCTCTCTCTCTCTCTCTCTCCATCTCTGGCTTGACAAGAATGAGCTGTCGTCCTCCAATGTGCCCAAGGCTGTCTCATTCCTTGAGCTGCACACATTGCTGCCCTGAATCTTGCCTGGACCACCTTCCCCTCCTTAAAACGTGCCAAATCCCCCTCACCTTTCAGATCTCAGTGGCACAGGCCAGTGTCCACATTCCTATATGTCCTGTGCAAACATTCTCTGTTTAATGCCATACCTGTGCCACATTGTTAAATTTTATTTTCCCATGAAATATATTCTAAAGCCATATATAGATCACAGATTATTTACATATGGAAAAATCGACGCTCTGTGTATATTTTCTCTCTCTCTTTTTTCTACCCTCATATCTTGCATGCTGATATCTCTTTGTTGATGGTACGTGAAAGCTGGGGTGGGCCAGACTGTAGATGGACAGGCCAACAGACATAGTGTCTACCTTGGGGGTGATATTTTACCAGCAAGCATCTACAGCATGGCCGTCCCGAAAGGGGAGGCATTTGGTGACAACCTCTGCTTCCTCTGGGCACTCCTCTTCTTGCTCTGTGCACTGGGGACAAGGATGTAGGTGGTGGTGCTGAGTCTGTGTTCCTGAGTACCCAGGACACGTATTTCCCTAAAGGCCTGTGCACGATCATCAGTGCTGAGCTCGTGGTGAGACAAGTGGAAGTCAAAGATGAGTAGGTGTTATGGAAGCCGGGAAGGCCGCCTCCCCCATGACAGACTATCCCACAGGCTCTTGTTAGCAGTCACTGGAGTAAGTTATGGATGCATGACAGTGTGTAGCATAAGGGTGTGTGAAATGGCAAGCCATAGACCTACGTGAGCTGTGACGCGTGTCCCCACTGTGGTACTGCTGTGGTGACCTCTCCCATTCTGTAACCATGTCTCCACAGGACACAGCTCTGCAGCTGTCTGGTCTTCACCTACCGCTCCTCTCTTCCTCTCCCCTAGGCCATCAGCTGTATGGTGGCATGGACCTGCCCCTGGAAGAGTGAGGACATACAGGGGTGTACCAGGCCTTTGCCTCTTCAGGGTGTCCTTCCCCCTCTCACTGAGTTTGTTACTGGCTAATGGCTGTGGTTGAGTGTTTTCTGGAACTCCTCCGGTTGTAAGGAATGGTCTTGTTTAAGCCTGCGTGTGCTGTCTGAGCCCAGCCAGTGACTGGGAAGCTGTCACTTGTGGTGTATGGGTCTCTTCTTGTGTCAAAATGAGACACTTGGAAGGGCCACCAGTTCCAGGGTCCCCATGTGATTGGCAAGGTTATTCTGCAACAGCACCGTTGTTCAGATTCCTCCTTGCTTAGCCAGCTTCTTCCTCCTCCTTCCAGGGGAGGAGGCTAGTGAGAGTCCTGCATGCAGGGCTCCATCTCCAAACCGGTTTCCCAGGAAACAAAAGGTTACTCCCAATCTTTGACCTTTATCCAGCCTGGCAGGGCTAGGAGGTGGCTTCTGAAATTTCCAGGTGGTTGCAGCAACAGCTCAGAGCCAGTCAGTGACTTGCCCAAATGCCATCCGGATATTGAATGGCGAGCTGAGCGAAGGCCTGCTGCAAGGGCCTGGTGGCTCGAATGAGCATGAGCAAAATTAACCTCGAAGAGCAGGTTCTCACTAAATGCTGATGTTTCCTCTCAGGGGTCAGGCTGGCACAGCAGAGTGTGAGGGAAGGGTAAGAAATGTACACAATGGCTTGTGTGGCTGTGAAACCCTATGATGACCCAGGGTGGGGATGTTTGCTGCATCCCTTGTTCTGGCTCAAACACAAAACCTTGCCATCCCTACGCCCCTGGCTCGGTGCCTTCCGTCACCAAATTTCATGGGAAGCATCTCTCTATTCAGGATGCAAAGAAGTCACCACCCTGTGAATCGGTTTCCCCCAGACTCAGGCTTCCATGTGTTGGAATACCTTTTCGTTAGGAAGCGTTTTGGCCACACACCGAGCTGATTATCAGTGTAAATGTACTGTAATCACACCTGAGGAAACTTGAGCACATCCTCTCTGACTGTCCGCCCACTCGCAGGGAAGAGACTCAAACCTGTCAGAGCACAACACAGGGACAGCTGGCTCCATTCACCGAGAGACGCTCCTTCCCCCACACGGCACTCTCTGTGGACAGGTAGCGCGGAGGCCTGGGTCGCAAGGCATCCACACACACAAAAGGCTTCCATGTTCACAGCAAACAGCTAGGCTAATCAGTTTCCTTAGAGAACTGGGTGTGGATGGCTTAGGAAATAATTCTTCCTTGAGCCGTTTTGGATGTCAGGTTGGAAAAAATAAAGACATTAGACAACAAAGATTTAAAAATAGGGAAGTCTTATTTCCCAGTTTTAAATTTTTAAGAAACCCGAGCTTGGGTTTTCGTGTCTGGAAACCTTGTCAATTAGTTAGTCCATTTAGGCTAGCTTGTGTTATAGGGCATTGAAAAATAGTCAGGTTAGGCCAAGCTGTGCAATAGTAACAAATAAGCCTTTCAATTGCTCAGGTTAGGATGGACAGCGCCATCAAGTAACAACGAGGCCCTCTATTGCCTCCGTGGTTTTACAGTCAGTCAAAGCCCTCTATAGTTCAGGGCCTGGTTTGTGCGGCAAGCCATTTTTTTTTTTTTTAACAGTTCTGATTCAGGATACAGGTAATTGTGCTTCGGGGCCTAGCTTTATATCAACAAGCAGCCTCAGAGGTCATTGCACCACGGTAGAGGGAGCAAGCAGCATGCGCATCTATGCATCTATTCTATTTCAGTGTTGACTGGGAAGGGACATAAGTTCCTTATGCTAACATCTCATGGAGTTGGACTCATCATATGACCTTGTCTAACACCAAGAAGTTTGGAGAAACTGGGGGAACACAGAGATATCAGTGTATTAATAAATATCCCGCTAACACCCGGTTTCAAAATCTGTACCTTAAAAGAATTAACTTGTTGACCTAAGGTTTGTAGGGAAGAACTACGCTGTGCCTTTTGTGGTTAATCCAGGGCTAAGTTCCTGCTTGCTGTACTGAGTGAGAGCTCTATAGTCCCCAGACCACTGAACATGCACTTTATAGGGAAGTCAGATATGCAAACATGAACGACCGTTACTTCCTGTGACTGTTACAGCACAGAAGACGGTTAATGCACTGGTAGCCCACGGGTCCAAGTCCTGGACCCGTGCTAAGGATGCTTCTTGGGGAGGAAGTGCTATCTTAGCTGAAGCCTTAAGGTTAGACATGAGCAAGCACATTCAGAGTGGCCAGGTCACTCCCATGAAGGCTTCAGCAACGGGAGGCCACCTTCTTCTTTTCCTTGTGGGGGCTGAGAAGTTACCGTGAGATAAAACATGCTGAGCGTGTGCTCAAGCTGGTAAATATGACACATGCTCAGAGGGCCTACTGTTTAATGCAGCTGCAAGGGTAGGTACCAGTCCCCTTCTTAGAAAGAACCAGCTTCATAAACACAGACGGAAGGGAAGAGCAGTGGTTGGACGGCCATGCTGACTCCCAGCTCACAGTTCAGACCAGGACGCAGCACGCTTCAGTAAGTTGCAGTGCAGTTCTCCATGACATCTTAGTGGACAAACCATTAACTCTACCTAACTTACATGTCTGATGGGGAGGAAGTAATTTACAGCTGTCCCTGGTTCACTTTGAGTAGCAGGTTTGTAGTCTAATTCACTGTTAAATTGGTTGAAAGCGACACACACGGTTATCGCAGTAAAATCTGCAAGATCAGAAGTCAAAACTGGTGTGTTTGCCCACTGCAAGGCAGTGCCAGGGAAGCAGTTCCTTGAGATCCGGTGGGCCCTGTCTCTGAGGTCCAGAAATCAGCCTCCTGTCTCCGAGACTCAGCCACACTCCTGCTGTTTCATGGGTAAGACAAGCATCCTCTTTTTTACGCCCATGTGAGATTCCCAGGGAGGAGGCAGAGATGCAGCAGGAGGAGCAAATCTGAAGGAACGGCTGATGGAGATACGTTGGGCCAGCCAGAAACCAGCTCTGTCCATTCATTGCCCAACTCATCTCATTTTGCCTCTATTGTTATATGGGGACTAAAACACTCATTTAGAGAAGAAATCGTCAAACTTTAGTGCTTCGAGATAATTTATGCTTTTCATCAGCTCACCAAATTGAGAGAACGGCTCGACAGAGGTCCGCCATCAGGCGGTCTCAGCAGAGAGAATTCTTTTCTAATGTGCACACAAGGAGCCTCCTTGGAGATACTGGTAAACAGCCCAGTGATCCGGAGATGTCTGCGAAAGCACACTTGCAGAACCAGACAGCGAACAAAGGGTTTTTGCGGCCAGGAAACGTACTCACAGGGGACTTGTCGTCCAGGACTCTGCCTCTGATTGGAAATGCAATCACTTGGCTCTGTTTAGCCGAGTCCAGTAAGGGGCCATTGGCAGCAACACTCCACTAACTAGAAATCTCTTCTGCAATCAAATTAAGCCCAGCCACAGCATCCTCATGACACACGCCTGCTATCAAAGGCATTTTATTGCAGAAATGCTTTTTAAACATGAATTATGCTGCATATGATGTGACCCAGATAAAATATGGGCGTATTATGACTTGTCTGTGGCTTTGGAGTGTGCTGTTTAATTCTTGGCAAGGAATTAATGGAAGAAAGTAGGCAGGTCCTTTTGTTTGGGGTTTTCATCTGTGGACATTCTACGGCAATACTCAATACTCCAAAGCTCGCTGTGAAAGGGTTTGAGTCGATGGGCTGGGGAGATGGCTCTGGCTAAAGTTCTTACTGTGCAGGCTTGAGGCCCCGAGTTTGAATCCTCAGCAACCCTAGAAAGTCTGGGTACAGTAGCCCACATCTGTGACCTTAGCATTGGGGGAAGGGTGTGGAGGCAGGAGGATCTCCCAGAGCTCCTTGAGTTGGTCATCCCCAGGTTCAGGGAGAAACCCTGCCTCAAACAATAAGGTGAAGAGCAACTGAGGAAGACACTAAGATTGAACTCTAGTGCACGCCCTAACCTGCACACAAGTCTGTGTGTGTGTGTGTGCATGTGCATGTGTGTGTGTGTGTGTGTGTGTGTGTGTCTGTCTGTCTGTCTGTCTGTCTGTCTCTCTGTCCACCAAGTTAGGCTTCTGACTGCTCACTCAGCTGAACTTCTACACCTCACTTTTCCCAGGAGGCCCATAACGGCACCCAAGTTCCTTGGAAGACTCTGGGTTTGACTTGAGGACCCGTCTTTTAGCGCTTGTCTGCTTTGGCCAGGCAAAGCCGTCCTTTGCCAGGGGAGATATGGTGTGTCCTGATGTGGCTGGTGTGGGGACTTATCCTTGAGTGGCTTCAGCTACAGAGGCTTAAGGTCAGAGGATGGATGTGGCTTGGTTCAAATCTTGCCCTGTTAAGTAGTGAGGCTGTGTTTCACTCCGTATCTGTCCCTGTTATCTTTCCACGGTATTTTTTTTGTTGTTTTCTTGGGTTTGTTTTATTTAAAGCAGCAGATTCTTTAGATAGAATCTTCTATGGAAGCTCAAAGCATACAAGGGAAGTAAAGGAGCCACCTTAGGTGACAGAAGGGCTTTTCAGAGCCCTGTACTCCAGGCCCCTCCCAGCCATAGGCCCACTAATCTCACAAGTCCAGGGTAAAGCCCATTGTTCTACATGGTACCCCATTCTGGGGGTTTGTTTCTAATGGTGGCTATGTGTTGTGGAACTATAGTGCTGTGTCCAGGGGAATGGCCCATGCTCCAAACTGATAGCTGTCTCTGTCTGCTGGGAACTTCCCTTATCCCTGGTAAATGGATACGAAACACTTGCGAAAGTGCATCATAGATTAGAAGGTGTAAATACTGCAGAAAACAGGACTTGGAGATGGGAGGCCTGGAAGGGGCGGTGCTGTGGCAGGGTGGTGGGAGTTCCTGATGCAAAGATGGTGTCTAAGTGGAAGAACTCAGTTGAATACGTAACTGGGGGAGGGTAGTCCCTGGGGGTGGAAGAACCACATGGGAGCCCAAAGTGATAGCCACCCTTGGGTGAGAGCAACCTGCAGGGCCGGAAGGTCAGAAGGAAGCCCAGGGAAGAAAGGTGGGGAGGACAATGAGTCATAAGACAGGTCTGAAGGACCTCATGGGACCCTGTGCCCTGAGTGAGATGGGAGCCGTGAAGGCTAGGGTCCAGAAAAAGGTAGAACATTACTTATGTCTCACAACCTTGGACCATTAGGGCGTTCCTGTCACCTTTTTGGCACAAGATCTGGGAGTGTGGTTAGTTTATTGGTGACACTCATGAGCCCAGCCAATACATAAGACATGGGAAGAGCTTAATGTTTGCAGAATTAATGGGGCTCTCTTCACTTTTTGTCTATGTTCTCATTAATAATCTGTCTACATGGACACCAGGGTCTAGAGCCTCACTGTGCCTGTCATGTAAGTGTGTGTGTGTGTGTGTGTGTGTGTGTGTGTGTGTGTGAGAGAGAGAGAGAGAGAGAGAGAGAGAGAGAGAGAGAGAGAGAGAGGATGATGTCAGCCACATGTCTTTCTCACTTGGTCTTCACCTTACTTTTCAAGACAAGGTCTCTCACTGAACATGGAGTTGGCTAATGAAGCCAGGGTTCTGCTCGTCTCTGCTTCCCCAGCCCTGTGATTGCAGGCATTCGCCACTGTCCCTGGATTTTTATGTGAGGGCTTGAACTCAGGTCCTCGTGCTTGTATGATAAACCCTTAACTAATACCAACTATCCCAGCCTTCTTTAAGGTTTCCTGAGAGATCAGTCGTGGAGCTGCCGATCAGATAGATCCATTATTAGCTTGGCCAGGCAGACTTGATAATAGATTTCCTTGATGTCAAGAGGCTTCTTTGCGGTCTAGGAATTGTGCTCTTTAAATAGCAGCATGGGATCTGAGCAGGAATGAAACAGCAATGGGACATTGCTTAGGTCTGGGAAGAATCTTGGGTAATAGTGTTCATGGATGGGAAAGACTGGGGATAAAATGGAGATTCGGAGATAGCTGAATAAATGTGCCAACAAAGCAAAAATGCAAAGGGCACTTGCATATTCTAAGTTTGGGAGAAGGAACTGTTAACCATTGGGAGCTGGGTTAGCATGGTGGCAGGTGGAGCCCTGGTCTTCTCAGGCACTCTGCTAGGTCAGTTCTTACCCACCCTTCTAGAGTGGCATCTTGGTTTCCCTCCGGAGGTCATCTGGGCTGTAAGGTTCTGCAGCGCTGAGTTGCTGCCTGGGGAGCTGTTGGGAAGAGAGATGCCGGGACAGACAACATAGAGCAGGAGATGGTCCCCGTGCGACTCTCAGCGGAACCTGAAGTGCCGACGGAATCAGATTAATAAGATTCATGAGTGGAGGAGAAATTGGGTCACATGCCACCCCAGGAAGTGGGAAATTGCTCACGTGTGGAGGAGTGGAGGGGAGACCCTGCCGTGGAAGGATACAGAGCAGTGTGGATTGTCCCTGTAAGGAGGTGTTGTCATGCCTGAATGCCAGGGGCTATCCCAGCCTAGGGGGAGCATGGTGGAATGAGGAATGCATGGGCCATAGTCCCGAGGCTCATGGTCAAACCTCAGCTCCACCGTCTTCTTGCTGCCTGGCATGGGCTGAATCATGCCCACCAAATTCTCATGTTAAAGTTCTTACCCTTGGTGCCAGAGGAGATGACTAGCTTTGGAGCTAGGCCACTTAAAGCAGTTAGACTAACACAAGGTCACATCGGTGAGCCCTCGCCAGGTGACTAGACTCCTGGTGAGATGGAGAGATTAGGGTACAGTCGTAGACAGAGGGACAACTGTGACTATGCTGCCATCTGGAAACCAAGGAGTGAGGTCTCAAAGAACTCAGCCCCACCAGCATCTTTATCCTGGGCCTCATCAAGTCACTTTCCCACAGCACTGTGTTGTGGCCGTGCTAGCAAACCAACATAGCACACAAATGGCCTTGGGTACACTAACTCCCCTCTCTGGGTCTTTATCTCTCCATCTGTGAAGTGAAGAGCACATCACTCATCCTGTGGAGTAGGCAGACGTTCTCTCTACAGAGCAAACGCCAAACCACCACTTGGATGCATCATTTTCCCCGGGCTTACATGGTTCATCTGTCAATCAACGCTGCTGATACTGTGACGTGCCCACAATGTGGCAGACTCTGGGACAGGGCCCATGGCTTCAGGAAACACAGACAAACCTATCTCTGGCCCCTCCACCCAGAGTTCTCTAGTGAAAACCAGGGATGAAATCAGTGGGATATGAGATATAAGAAAGGAGTAAGTCCCATGAAGGAAGTAAGCAGAGGACCATGCTGGGATATGAGATCAGCTTGCTAAAAAGTTATAGGTAGCATTGCTGAGAACAGAGACCAGAATTAGATGATGATCCAAGCCAAGTGGGCATCTGGGAGAATGTGCTGGAAAGAAGGAATAACCTGTGCCAAGCTCCGAGGCTTGGGTTGAGAAAGTGTCAATTTACTTGAAACCCACAGCTCCCCAACTTCCTGAATCTAGAGGGTCCTGGGAACATCTGAAGCTGTGTTAGATGAGAAGCATCCTTCCTTTAGCATAGCCACATGGTCATTACCAGGGATGGTGCAGTTCCTGTGCCTGTTAGGCAGCTGGTCCAGGGAGACCAGGTCTGGGTAGCAATAGCTCAGAAAGTCAGAGGCTCCGATTTCCTTGATGGGGATTGTAGTAACACCCTCAGTTACTTGGTAAGCATGAACATCTTTCAGGGAGGAGAAGCAGAAAGAGCTGGAGGCCCAAGTGAGTAGGGCAGCTGTTGGTGGGCCTAGAGGGTTCATTGAACAAGAAAGGGCGTCTATATCAGCCTGTGAGCTCACTGGAAGGATTCCATTATAACTGGGTTCTCTTGAGAAATCACAGTCCCTTACATGTGTATTCAAAGAACTTGTCAATCACAGACAGGAAGAAAGTCAAGGCATTCCTTAGGCAGGGCCAAGGTAGATGTCTAATGAATGGTACATGGCAGAGAGAGTTGTTATGTATGTATGACCATAGCAACCTGAGCAAAGTGCGACCAAGTTGGTCCACTTTTTCTAATTATATGTTCCTCGTGTCTCTTAAATTTAAGAAAAAATGAAGGTGAGCACAGTGTTCCATGCCTCTAATTCTAGCACTTGAAAGAGTGAGGCAGGAGGATTATAAATTTGAGACCAGCCTGAGTTGCATATCACAACTCTATTAAACGCCCTCCCCCTCTCATTTTATATCCTGGTCTTTTTTTTTTCTGTTTTTTTACACAGGGTCTCCTATAGCTGTTGAGCTCACTCTGGAGCCAAGGATGGCTTTGCTCCTTCCCTGCTGTGTTCTCCCTGCCTCTACCTCCTGGATTACAGATGGGTACCACTCCCATCTAGTTTTGTGCAGTGATGGGCCTTAAACCCTGGGTTTTATGCATGTTGCCACTCTACCAGATGAGCCACGGTCCAGCCCTTTGGTCTTTTAAGATCCTAACTTGATAAACTCTTTTTGTTATTATAAGTTTTCCTATAAACATCACAGTATCATACTTCGTTACACAAGTGTGTGAGTTTATTACACTGTTTCTCACCCTCACCCTGGGACGATCGTCACCTCTGTTGTAAAGAAGACTTTACTAGACCTCTTTGCTCGTGCCTCTTCAGGTTATTTTTTTTTCTCTCTCTCTGTTGCTTTTTCATTTCCTCGTCCAACATTCTTGGTCCTTTCCCCCTAGAATCAATTTCCAGATGTAGAATAGAATTACTTCAGTAAAGGGTACAATTTCCTCAAGGCTGTCAGAATCAATGTGAATCATCTTTATTTTCTTCTCTATTGGATCGCTTACTCCAGTCAGCTTTGTTTCCCCCGTGAATTGGAAAAGCGTTTTCTCCAAGGCGCTACACAGGATGCCTCTGTGCGTGTAGGACAGGAAGGGTTTGACGGTACAGGTTCCTTCTGCCTCTTCCTTGAGCTCCCAAGTCTCATTTCCATAGGTGATGGCCTTCTCTTACCCCATGTAGATTTAAAAATTTTGTTCAACTCTTTATCTTCAAGTGGGATGCCCGCAATTGACCATCATGTCTAAGTGTGCGACTTGTGTTTCTGGTAGTGAGAATTGCCGAGCTTGATGTATTTAGGGGAGGATTTAAACAGCCCTTAGTGCTAGTATCAGATTTGTTTAGCTTTAATTGTTTTATGTGAGTTGAATTGGTATGAGTAGATTTACGGTAGTCTCTGCGAAATTCATTTTTGTTAAGAAACAGGGTGCATTTCATACAATAATCTTGGAATATCTGGACACCCTTATCTTTTTTAATGGTTTTAAACTCCTATTAGCTGTAATAGGGTTTCCACAAATAAATTGCTACATTTAGTTGAAAGATAGCAGCACCCCAGCCGGCCCACCCCACGCCTGTGGGGATCCTGAGCCACACTCTCTCACAAGTACACCATTTGTCTCTTCTCAACGAAGCCTAATTTCCAGGCTCCACAAAAGAGCAGGGCGTATTGACTGGACAGCGCTGCCATTCCGACTCCTGAAGGCTGACAATGGGCTTCCATTGCTGCATTAGGCTGACTGGGGAAAACAATTCTTCAAAAGCTCCCAATAAATGACATAAATAAACCAGCGAGGAGCCAGGGGCCTGCTCAGCCTCAGCCGCATTATATGTCCCTGTGACATATTGTTGTGTGAGGACAATGACAAACATTCAGACCATCCATGGAAGTCACCGGGGGAACTTTTGTTTCTCTCTAATAGCTCCTGAAGCCTTTATGGCTAATAGTGTGTATAATGAGTCCAGTTTCCCAGCCCCTGAGAGGAACGATTGGGTTTTTGAATGGGGAGGGAAAAACCTCTGAAGTTTGCCCAGCGGTGATGGAATTAGGTCCATTGTAAGGAAGGCGCCTCTGCCCCAGGGTAAATGGGACGAGGAGCATGAAGTTCAGGTGACTAGTCAAGATGCTATGCTGGGTCTCACAATTGAGACCAAGTCAGGTTGAGGAAGGAGGGTGCACCAGAGTCTCACGGATAGGGGGTAAGAGGCAAATCCTGAGCCCAGATTCTTATCCAGGCAACAGAGGGGATTTATCTTGGCTCAAAAGATGCTGGTGTCATATTCTCCTCTGCAGTGGGAGCTCCATTTCCTCTCTCATCTTAGTCCTGGAGATCTTTGTGCAGCAGCAGACCTAGGCTGGGAACCCTTTCTAATCAGCCCCTTAGGTGTCCTTTCTGTAGCCACACTGGGTGACTACTGCACTGCTCCAGACCCACTAGGAGCAGGAAGGTGGCATCTGCTCCATTTCCTCTGAACTGGATGTGGGATGCCACGGCCCTAGTGCCGGATGTCCATGTATGCCTATAAAGCCCAGGCATGCCACTGCTCTGAGTCTTACTCTCCTCATGAAACAAGGGGCCACACCAGTAGCTTTTAACCCTGGCTCAACAGTGTTACCACTAAGAAAACTGAGAAGATGGTCAGGTGTTGCTCTCTCCTAACCCAAGAAGCTCCAGAATAGCTGTAGATGAAGCCCAAGTATCTGCTGCTTGGTCTCTTTGAGGAGTAAACATTTGACTGAATTAATTCCTGTTCTCATTTTCTCTCTCTCTCTCTCTCTCTCTCTCTCTCTCTCTCTCTCTCTCTCTCTCTCTGTGTGTGTGTGTGTGTGTGTGTGTGTGTGTTTGGTGGCTTAAGGAAGAGACTTTCTTTATCTTGACAAAGTATTTCAGGCAGCGGAGTCTGGGTCTCCAGGACAGGGGAGGGTTGGAAGCCTTCCTTTAAGCTAGTTATGCAATCNCTGTGTGTGTGTGTGTGTGTGTGTGTGTGTGTTTGGGCTTAAGGAAGAGACTTTCTTTATCTTGACAAAGTATTTCAGGCAGCGGAGTCTGGGTCTCCAGGACAGGGGAGGGTTGGAAGCCTTCCTTTAAGCTAGTTATGCAATCTTAGTTCCTCTGCACGGAGACTGCAGAGCAGAAAGAAAGTTGACAATGGGTGAGAAAGAAATTAAACTTACCCAAACCAACACAAAGACAGGCATGAAGTGTCAACTTGTCATTGAAAGTAGAGGGAACTTTGTCTTAGGAGTCTCAAATCAAGCTGATTTCTATAGCATGATCGTTCTGAGACTAAAGTCAAGATGTGATTCAAGGAGAAAGAAGGACCTGCCAAGGAGATGGGGATTCAGGAAAAGGCTCCTTGAGGCTCAAGGGCAGCTTAGCAGTGGGAAGTCTTTGGGGTAGTGGGTTGTGGGGTCTTATGACATAGATAATAGAAACAAGGCCAATAAGACCTCCATGACTGCTTTACTGGGGCTTTAACTTGGGAGCTGAAGGGAGCCATGATCAAAAAGGTGATTGGGCTGCTCTTCTGAAGAAGAAACCAGGTTTTTGTTAATTTGTGGTATGGGCTAAAGTTTGGCAATTACCCATTAGTCACAGGAAATAAAGGATGGGCAGCCATGGAACCTCCTTATGATGATTAATCTTGATTGTCAACTTGACCACATTTGGAATCACCTGGGAGACACACCTCTGGGGATGTCTGTGAAGATGCTGCCAGACAGGCTAATTAACCGAGGAGAGAAAGTGTTGTGTTGGAGGCCCAGAATGAATATCAAAAAGAAAGTAGGTGGACTGTGGACTGCAGGTGCAATGTGACCAGACACCTCATCTTCCTGCCACCATGCCATAAACCCCACCATGGATTGTACCCTCAAACTGTGAGCCAAAATAAAAATCTTTCTTCATTAAGTTCATTTTTTTCACAACAATGGGAAAAATAATATTTTTTTTTATTTGCAGACAGCCTGACCTTGTATTGGGGGCATTAACAGATGGCAGTGTAACCCAGGAGCTATTGAGTCTTTCTATGGTTGAGTCAAAGCCTGTTGACCCCTCTTGTTGATGACATTAACATCTTGTGCGATGGTTGCGAGTGTGTGTTACAGGGATGGGGTTACCAACATGTAGGATTGTGCTGGGTCACTCAGGCAGTGTATTCTTCTCAGAGTTGGGCAGGAGTTCTACTTATAGACCAACCTGGCCTGAACCTTTTGACAAGGTTGATGGACTACAGGTATTTAAGCTGCCAAGAAAGCACAAGGGTGAGGTAGGAGAAACATACGCTTCAGCCACCAATATGCTAATTGGTCCCACCTGATAGTCTTGAACCAAACATTCTCCTAATGATGAAGACATTCCCCTAGTCCGATTCAAAGCTTGAAGCAGAAAGAGGGGGTAGGCACAATGTGTAAAGCAGAGATGCCAGGTTTTTTATTCTGTTTAAGTCGCCCTTCTGATGTCTGTAGGATCTGGGGAAGACTCTGTGTCTTAGCAAAAGCTCCTTTTATGTTTTTGCAGAGTAACCTAGGCAACTGAGATAACTCACACTTTAGAATCGTTATCTCTAGCAAGTTAATAATATACTGTTCATCCAAGCTGGTGAGCTCTCAGTCAACTCGGAGCAAATCCCACACCCTTGCTCTGGACGGATTGATATCCCAGTTGAGTGGGGGAGGGCTTACTCAGGGCATTTTGCGGGGTAAGGTGCTTTTGTTTATTTGTTTTTTTCTCAGTAATACTTCCCCCTTGTTTCTGTCCTTCGTAGTCATCTTAAACCCTGCCAGCTTTGGCTTAGTCTAGTTGTGAGGGGTTTCCTAGTCTCTAAACACCCTGGCCTTATGGGCTAATCTGGTGGTTTATGGCAAAGCTGTCAGAAGCAGTCTTTTCAGCGAGTAGCAGGTTAGAGTCCCAGATGTTCTTTGATTTTCATTGCCTCACAGTGGGGCCACCATCTCACTTGGACTGATGTTGTCAGCCTCATCTGGCAAACCATCAGAAGTGAGAAGCGCTGGATGGAGTTGGCAGCCGGGCTGCAAACAACTCTCAGCTGACTCTGAAGCAAGTGTCAGAAGGATCAGAACCAAGGCAGCAAAGACAGTAGGCTCCAGAGGCCAAGCCCATTTCGTAGGGATGGACCCCAGGAGTTTGGGATGCCATGGCTCCTTATACCTGGTTAGTGCCGAAAGGGTAAAGAGGAGAGTTTAGACCACAGTCACATGTGGACCTAAAGAGCTGGGATTGCCGGGACGATGTTGGTGCAGAAACAGAACAAAGCTAAACCTCTAAGGCTGAGGGTCTTTGGAGTCCCCAAATGATGCTAGTTTGGAGTATCCATGGTTACAAGAGACAGGAACAGAGACACCAACATCCAGGGCTGTGCTGTGGTTGTTCAGGGTCAGGCTGGAGCTGTGTTCACAGTACCAACGTGCCTCCCTTATGGAGGGCCAGTGGGCTGAAGAGGAGGACAGAGTTTAATGTTCTCCAATTCTCTGTAGCCAATGTGCTCAGACACACCCCCCACCCCACAGCTGACATCTTCCTCACAGTCAATAAACACGATGTGCAACTGACTGTGGAGTTCTCCAACACGGTTTTCAAAGACCTCTTTCATTGTCTGTATAAAACCAAGCAGAGACTCCCTTTTTTTTTTCTTTTTCTTTTTTGGGAGGGCAGGAATAATACACTCACAGGGCTCTGGTAAAAACAGGAGGAATGAGCAGATACATGCCATGGACTCCGGGTCCTCCATGCCAGGGGATTCTGCTAGTCAGACCCCTAACTGCACAGGCTCTACGCCCAGGTACTCCCGCGTGTTTCCAAATGCTACATGGAAGAACATTTTGTCCTAATGTGACGGGTGCAGTTGGAGGAGTAATGTTTGAGAAGCAGCTGATGGCACTGAGAGTCCCCACTGTGAAGACGGAATGTCAGCTGACTCCTCCCCCCAAACACACACACACACACACACACACACACACGCAAGAAGGAGCAAACGCCTAGCTCCTTGCTCTCACTGGATTCACTCAACTAGCCATCTCTCTGCCTCTGAGTAGCAAAACTACATCCTCTTCTTTGATTTTGGAAGGGGGAAAGGTGGTGTTTTGGTTCAGGCCAGGGTATTACTGAAACTTTGTTTAGCTTGAGGAAAATCGGACAATTTTCTGCACTTTCCTGGTTTTTCACATTGCCACTTTTTATGGCTCTCCGTGGCATTCTGCACAGAGCTTAGCTTGCTCCCCTATTTTTGGTGGAAATTAGACATTTTCAAACAGTTTCCATCGTGTAACTAGGTTCCTCACATCTGGCGTGTCCATTGGCTTGTGCTGAAGAGACTCCAGAATCTCAAATAAGATTCCTGGAATTACTTTTAAAGTTTTAATGTTGCAAACCCACAGGTATGTAAGAAATTGATAGAATAGTACAATGGAGAGCCCGTGTAAACACAACTCAGCTTTAACCACGGCCGTGGTTTGAATGAGAAGTCCACTCTGCATCTTGGACATTGGAGCACTTGGTCCCCAGGTAGTGGCTGTTTTGAGGGAATTATGAGGTGTGGCCTTTATGGAGGAATATCTGGGGGTGGGCTTGGAGTTTTCAAAGGGCTCATGCCTTTTCCAGTGTCCACTCTGCTGCCTTTTTTACAGTTCTTCCTGCATCTAGAGGGTCCTGGGAATATCTGAAGCTGTCTTAGATGAGAAGCATCCTTCCTTTAGCATAGCCACATGGTCATTACCAGGGATGGTGCAGTTCCTGTGCCTGTTAGGCAGCTGGTCCAGGGAGACCAGGTCTGGGTAGCAATAGCTCAGAAAGCTCTCAGCTGCTCCTGCCAGCATCTCTTCTCTGTACTGTCATGAACGCTAACCCCCTGGAACCGCAAGCCCCACACAACCTCTTCCTTCCATAAGTTTCTTTGGTCATGGTGCTTTACCACAGCCATAGAGAAGGGATGCAGCCTGTTCCAGAGATGAGTCCGTCTCTCCCCCTGCTCATCTCTCTCTGCCTCCTTCGCTATCGCTTGTTTAATTGGAAGCAAATCCTAGTCTTCACCTAAAGTGATTCTATGTGAACTTCAGGATGTATAAAACTAGGGAAAGTCTTAAAAGCAAGGAGCCATTATACACTATGACATGTAAAAAGCGACCGTCTATTACCATCAGCCAATTTTTAGCCACTCTCAGATAACTGACTGGATCCTATTTTTTGTTCCACTATCAGTGTGTTTGAGTCAGGATCCTGTGGAGTTCTATACGTTCTGACTGGTCAACATGTTTCCGAGAAAGTGATTTCAAACTGTTGCTTGCATGTAGCAAACTTTGTCCTGTTTGGACTCTAAAAGTCCTGCATAAAAGCCAAGAGGTTGAGGCCATTGCACCATCTCTCCACAGCCCGGCAATTGGCCCCACAAGGACATCATTCGCCAGACTCGCGCAACAAAGACCAGAGGCGCAGGTGGCAGGAAGCACATAGACACAGGTTGCCAGGATCCCAGCTTGGGTCTAAGCTTTGTTCAAACTAAAATTGGTCATGCTCTTCATACAAGTGTGCAAATAACAACATGGTGTTTGCTTGGTGAAGTGCTGATGAGCCACTCGGGAAATGGCTTAGACCAATAGATCAAAGTTGTCCAAGGATTGGTCAGAAGGTGGGGATGGCTACCTCCTGGTCAATACCCTTGGACCTGATGTGCCTACTGGAAGCCCACAGCATGACCCACTCTGAAAGCATGGTGCAAGGCTCTAGATCTGAAGATTGGTGGAAGACAATGCCTCAGACTCAGATTTTCTCCTTATTAAGGTCGAGAGCTTGACAGTATCTCCCTAGGTCTTTAAGGATTCAAGCAACAAAGCCAGTGTGGGTGATGAGTCCAGTTGAGGCTCACGGCCTGTGCATTAGATACCATCTCTCGTTCTCCTAATAAATACTCGATAAAAGCAATGTCCACCTCAGCGACATGGCAGCCACAGTGTGAGGCGGCTGCGTGACCACACTGCGTTTGTGGTCAGGAAGCAGAGAGAGTGCGTGCTGGTTCTTGTCTTGTCTTCTCTCTTCATTCTGACCAGGACACCACAATCCAGGACATGGTTCCATCCACATTTAACATGGATCTTCTCACCTCAGTTAACCCAGTCTAGAAACACACATACACACACACACACACACACACCCCTGAAACTTGTTTCCATGGTGACTCTAAATCCCATCAAGTTGGCAATTTTAACCATCACAGCCTATTCGTGGACTCTAGTATCAAAAAATTACAGCTGTGTGTCTTGTACACGGCTATGGCTACCCCTGTATCTTTTAAAGGAAGGGAGGCTGTAAGAGACCCATCTCCCCATCCTCCCATGTGCCCCATGTCCTCTCTATTTATCTCTGTTTCTCCTTACCTAGCAGACAAGGTTTTCCCATGTGGCCAAGGATGGTAACTTTTTGACAATCCCTTATAATTCATTATTCACATAAAAGGAATTTCTCTCTCTACCTATTAATGTGTCAGTCTGAGCAGTGACTCCCGACTGGCTGTTTTGACTCGAATGTGGCATGTCCCCATGAGCTTTGTGTTTGGATACTTAGTCTTCAGGTAGTGGTGTTTGGAGGCTGAGGAACATTTCAAGCATAGGGAGAACTGGTAGACATAAGACTTTAAGGAGAGCCTTGAGATCATAGCCTACCCCCTCTCTAGTCCTGGTGTCCACTTCCTGGTCGGTGTCATGTGAGAAATTGTCACTGTAAGCTGTAGCCACCAAAGACCAACCCCTTCAGTCGCCACGTCTTCCCCTCATGAGCGGCCTTGTTCCCCGAAACCCTGAGACAAAATAAGTGCTCAGATTGCTTCTGTCACATGTGCAGCATAGCCATGAGGAAAGTAACTAAGACACTGACCTTTTATGGATCCCGTGTCCAGCCCAGCTCAGCGACTGTGTTCTGGAAAGCAGGGCTCTCTAACAGGTATACTCAGGTCATGTATCTACCCGTGAGACGGGGAAGAGGAGAAAGATACAGAAAGGTCGAGAACCATAGAATATACATGAAGGGTGTCACACTACCCACGTTTCTTCTGACCCTAGCTGGCCAAGGGAGAGCTTTGGGTCAGTCCCCAGCCTAGGTTTAGAATTTTGTGATCGTTCAGTTTCAGGTAGCGTGGTTATCCCTTTTCCTGCCACGTTGTTCCAGTCCTGTCTTCATCTCCCTCCTGTTTGCCTGTCTCTTTTTGTTTTGTTTTGTGACCCCCGCTCCTGAATTTAATTAGAGTGAGGAGTTATTTACCAGGGCATGGATGTGGGGAGAGAAATGACCCCCTCTCCCTAGCAACCATTAACTGCAGGTAGAGCAGGTGCCGGAACATGGATAGGTCCATCTTGTCCAGGTCTTGTGCAGGTGAATAGCTGCCTGTGAGTTTAGGAGTGCAAGGGCATGCCATGTCCAGAAAACAGCATTTCACAGGCTTCTCTACCCTCTCCATCCTCCGAGGACTCAAGTGCAGTTTTTGAAAAACCCTGGTTTAGACTGGATGCAACCATGATTTGCATGCAATATGTGTGTTCACTTGTTTGAAACCAGGATTTGAGTTCTCTCTTGTACCTGTGTGTTTGTTTATTGTGTGTCTGTCTGTCTGTGTGCTCGCATGCCTGTATCGTGTCGTGCCTGTTGAGGTAGGAGGACACCTTGCAGGAGTTTAGGTCTCTGCTTCCATCTTGCAGATTCTAGGGATAGAACTCAGGTCCTTGGGCACAATAGTCACCTTTACCAGCTAAGCCATTTCCTCAGCCCCTGCTTGTTTAGGTATAACAATAAATATTCTCTCTCCCCCCCACACTCTCTCCCTCTCTCCCTCTGCTTCCTTCCTTCCTCCCTCCCTCCACACTCTTTCCCTGACGCTCTCTCTCTCTCTCTCTCTCTCTCTCTCTCTCTCTCTCTCGTTATTGCTCTGTCTCTCTCTCATCTGTTTTTAATTACTCAGGACAGCCTATGGCCTACGGCTTAGCTTCTCTCTTCTGTAGCATACTTTCTGTAACTCTATGTGGGCTAATCATTGGTCAGGACCCTTTGGCAGAATGGTTACTAAGAGAAGAAATGATATTTTTTTCTGTAATAATCTGCTTAAAAACAACGTGTGGTGAGCATTCCGCAGCAAACAACTGGGCATTGCGAGGACTTTCCTTTAGAATCCAATATGAACATGGCAAAAAATAAAAAAGGAGTTTAGGCTTGAATTAGAAACAGCGGCATATTAAAAATGCAAACGGCGCAGTTGAACTCAGGGGACAAGCTTCCCAGGCCGACCAAAGTACCATCAGAAACACTGCCGTGGTGTTGAGAAATTTTAATTTGTGATCAGGATGTCTCCTCTCAAGTCCCAGTATGACTTTCCAATATATCTTTCAAATTATAGTGGGACTTGGTGGATAACTTTTTAAATATCCCTTAAATTGCGAGCAGATGAACATTTGGCCCCAAATACTTTGCAATTCTTACTGCGGCTAAGCTGGGAGATTCAGCAGGAAGAGTTACATCAGCACCAAGGGCTTCGCCTCTCCTATCTTACATCTCCCAGCAAGCAGAATGTGTCTCAGGCACGCACTCCGAGTTATGTTTAACAATCCCGAGACATCATCTCTATTCAGCCGCACAGCCTCCGGTGGAGCGGGAGTGAATATTAAATAATCAAGGGGCTGCCGTGAAATCCGGCAGCGCTTGGGCAAAGCCCAGCATTAGGGTGACCAATTTTTTTCCTTGATATTAGATTTGCATCTTGTTTCAGAAATAATATGCCTTAAGCTTTTAAAATGAGCATTTCTGAGTGATTGAGGTCAGAGGTATTGCTGGTGTGTTCATGGAAGCCTTGGTCTAACCCGGTGCCAAGTAAATGTGGGGGACAATTATTCAGATGTGGCTGAACTTTCACTATCTAGGGTAAATCATTCACACCTGCTGGAGTGTAGAAGGAAAGTGGGAATGGGGAAGATGGAGATTTTGAGGTCACAAAGGGCCCGGGGTGTTTGTGTTGACTAGAGATCTGCTCAGAGTTGTAGGGGTGATCACATGTTGAGTACCTTAAAATAGCGCCCGTTTATGAGCACTCAGTGTGTGGCTCAGGAGTCGAGTACAGCGTGGCTGGATTGTCTGCTTCAGGTTCATACCGCAAGTAATCATCAAGTTATCGGCTGGAGTCAGGCTTCACCGAGGTGGGTCTGCTTCTGCTCTTGGTCCTGTTCGCTGAATTCAGTTCCTTTCGGCTGTGGGATGGAGAGCCTGTTTCCTTTCTGAGAGCTACTAAAGAGCCTTCTCTTAGTTTATATAGGCTGCTGCACTCCTTGTCCCCCCATGGGTCCTCTGTCTTCAAGCTATCAACAATGGCCAGATCCTCATGCTTTACAATTCTGATTTCCTCTGTGCTTGACATCTGGACACACATCCCAAGGAGTCCTTGGTTGAAACAAGCAGATCGAGAGAATGTCCTTACCTTAACGTGAACTGATCTAGAATGTTCCTTTTGTCCTATAACACAATACAACCATGTGAGTGGAATCATGTTTACAGTCTCAGGGAATCTACAGGGAGTCTACAGGGCCCGTCTAGCAAGAATGAGATACTGAAGAGGCATCCTCAAATGCTACACACTACAGTGGTATTGGTCAACGTTCTGACTTGTCCCCAGCAGGTGTGGCAGCCTTCTCAGGTAACCCTTGTGTTTTGGTGAGTGTTGTTATAGGAGAGTGATAAAGGGATGGTGCTTGGAGACTAATTGCCAAGGTGCCACGTCTTCTAGGTGGTGGAACAAGGCAGCCTACTAAAACAACAGGCAATTCCTTGTGCCCTTCTTACAAACACCGAGAGACTAACACAGCTACCTAAAATTTAAATGAGTGAAAACAAGTCATCCTGCTCAGAGCTACAGGCTTGAAAGCCTGGTTTCTTCTGACCCTCTTAGGAACCATGAAAAAAAGGAAAGATACAGTTCTGGGGGCGTTGCCTGGCCTGGCCTTCACCAGGCCTGGGGTCACCCATACCTACATTTGTGTCTAACTGGGTGAAATAGCCCTGTCTATATGCATATAGACATGCCAAGAGGGGCTAAGCCAGCTTGGTCATGTGCGGTAGACACTGAATTTCATTGTCAGATAAGAATATATTCAGCGGAGTTCACAAAGCAATGAACACAGAGTAAACTCACCTTCATTAATATTTGGGGCAGATAATTCTTGTGATGGAGGCTGTTGTGTGCATTATAAGGTATCAGTCCCTGGCCTCTACCCACTAGATACTGGCGATACACCCTCTGAGTTCTAGCAACTAAAAAATGTGACCAGTCATGGCCAAATGTTTTATGGTGATGGCTTTGGTGGGTATGATAAACCTCTGTTGAGATTTGTGATTATGTAACACAAAGGGATGGAAAAAGGCAGAAGGGAGGGGCATATGGAGACAGGGGACAGGAAAGGGAGAGAAAGAGAATGAGAACTTCAGCAAGTGACCAAGTGAGTGCCTCGCTGGAGTTCTGATAGAACCTATACTGGAAGCCAGTACCTTTGCCTCCTGACCCTCATGACCTACGGAACTCTAAGTGATCCAAGGGCTGTCATAGACAGAGAAAAAGAGGATGAAAAATAATTAATGCCGTGCAAGGAATGAGTTCAGGAGTCGGGCTGGTTGGGCTTTGGTGGTTAAGGGTCTTGTGAGCCAATCTGAGGGATAAGGTCTTGGCATCATCTCACTATAAAGGGGTGGTGGAATAGGTTCCCTCAGAACCTGGGTCTTGGAGCACCCCGGAAGCCACTTCATTCTCATGGTCTTAGATGTCTCCCTCCCATTGGAGAGAAACAATGGAACAGCTATTAGGCGTGAAAATCCATAAACATCAAGAAGAGTGGGGATCCGTGACCCATAAAACTGATTTATAAAGAAAAATTTGCCAAGAAAACTTGATTGCTTTTATTGATAGAATGGCTGAATCAGAAGATGAAAGGATCACGGCAGAAGTCATAGATCTTACTTCTGTAATGCCGCTGATATATTAGCTCACAAAATTTTACTTGACAAATTAATTCAAATTGGGTTGGCGGAGGAGTTGTCGGCACAGATTGAGAGCTGGACTCGGGCTCATAAAGCCGTGGTAATGACAAACAGCCAGGGGGAGAGCTGCTGCGAGCTGCCCAGTGTGCCACTGGAGGGAAGATTTGGCCTCAGCTTCTCTGAATCTCTTAATCTCATATTGAGAAGGGACCAATCCATGCAGGGTGCCTGATCGCTCGACAGAAGGGCCCAGAAGGCCATTGGGGATTGTAGGACAGGAGGAGGAATTGTGCAGATCCCCTCCTTGAGATTAATCTGCAGGATGGACGATCGGGCTAGGCTTAGAACCTGCAGGACAAGCTGGGGACCTTGTCTAGTGCATCCAGACAACAGCACACGTGGTTAACAGCAATTATTTCTCTGCATGGGGGAGTGTCCTGTCCTGATGAGAACACACACATCCCAGGGTCTGTCATAGGGCCAGGCGGGGAGACGGCAGTGCAACCGAAGAGTGCTCCATCCATCCTGCAGTGAGATGAGTGAGATGCATTAGTGCAGGCCTGTATCAAGCGTTATGGTGACGGAGGGGAGCTAGACCTAAAGAAGGGACACACGGTCACTTTTTGTCCCAACAGGCAAAGCCGTGCAGCTCCAGGATACTTACTTACATGGTAAAAATATTAAAAGCAAGAAACTGTCTATGAGGGAAGTCAAGGAAGGGAGGGGCTCTCCCTGTAGGCTGGTTGAGGTGGTGAGCAGATGCCATGGGATCTTGGGGAGCTAGCTCTGTGTCATCCATCGACCTGGAGTTTAGTTTTGTGGAGGATGCTTTAGAATCACTCTCCAAACCATGACCGTATTCTGTGCCTCTTCTGGACACATGAATTTCTCATAAAGAAAAGGCAAAGGGAGCTCAGATCTATCTATAGGGAGCCGCCCCTGGTCAGCTCAGCAGACTGCTGCCGTGCGAGAATGGGGCCAATGTTCGCAGATCAAACTTCTAAATGAAGTTAAGCTGGTAACTAATCCCCAAATTATTTAGACACCACAAGCTACCCACACAGGCCAATGGAAATGGGGATACAGGTGAAACTGGCCCATGAATGCCAGTTTGTGACTTCTGCCCTGATTCAAGGGGCAAGGAGAAGGCAGGCATTTCTACCTTGGTCTGTCTATTTAATGGTGTTCCATCCATGGTATGCTGTCTGGGAAAACTCAAGATAATTGCTAATGAGTTAGCTGGTCTTGATTCTCATGGTTCCATTTTAGCTGACATTCAGAAAATTGAAGAAATTTGCCCATATTAGAAGCTAGAGTGTGGGAGATGTGAGCTTTGACCCAAGGCACATTTAATTGCAGAGTGTGCGCTCTGGCTGCTTACTGTGCGGGGCTCCGATAAACCAGTGAGCCTGGTGCCTTTTCTGACCCTCTGACCCTGGCAGACATCACTAATTGATCAGTGCTCTTCCCTGCTGAGCTGAGCCCCACTTCCCACCACATTGCACTCGGGCGCTCCAGGAGCCCGCTCACAATTAACTGCAGTTGGCAAATTGTGTGATCTGTATTTCCTCTCCTGACACCATGCTGTTTGATTCCCCATGAGGGTTGGGGGCCTGGGGTAGATGGTTCCTGAAGGGGTTACTGGATGCTCGTATTGCCGGCCTCAGTCTGGTGTGCCCAGCAAAGGCCAGAGCTTCTCAGCATGTCTGTCCCCTGGGAGACTGGATTCTTTCTACTGGTGGCATGGGTCTCATTGCCCTTCCCTGCCCCAGACCCAGCATGCTGGCCCAGTGCTGGCCAGAGCCGGAAGCACTCTGAGTACAGGGAGGTCACCTTGAAGGCTGCTCTTCTCACTCACCTGGAGTAAGAAGAACATTGCCAAGAGTGACTAATGGGTTGTTAGATGATCTTTAGAAATGAGAAGAGTAATGGCGTACATGACATCAGGAGGTTAGCACAGAGGGAGGGGGTGGCGATCGTACATCACGGTTAGCTGGCCTCCTATACCAGAGGGACCCCCCAGGTAGAAGACCATTCTAGAACTGTAGATTGCTAAAGCCGGCACCCATGGTTCATCTCCCTCATGTCATAAATGAGACCCAGGGATGGGGTGTGGCTCTTTTAAGGAGCCAGGGTATTGATTCCATCACAGCCCATTGTATGAGAGCAAAGACTATAGCACAGAAGGTGGAAGAACAAGCCTTGGGCTAGACTCTATTTCTAAATTATTTACATTTTAATGTGTTTGTTTCCCGGCTGCCCGGCAGCTCGGACCCGAAATAATCACACAGAAACTATATTATTTAAAACACGCTTGGCCCATTAGCTCTAGTTAACACTTATATCTTAATTTAACCCATTTCTAGTAATCTGCGTATCACCTCGTGACTGTGGCTTACCCCGTAAAGTTTTCAGCCTCCATCTCTGGCGGGACTACATGGCTTCTCCCTTGACTCCGCCTTCCTTCTCCCAGCATTCAGTTTAGTTTTCCCCGCCTAGCTCTGTTCTACCCTATCAGGCCAAGCCAGTTTTCTTTATTCATTAACCAATGGCATTCACAGCATACAGAGGGGAATCCCACATCATGTTTGTGTATACTAAGGTGTAGGTTCATGTAATATGTATGTGGGTACATCTGCACATGTATGGGCATTCATGTAAAGACCAGAGGATGATGTCAGCTATTGTTCCTCAACCACCATCTGCTTTTTGTTGTTATTTATTTTTCCTTTTAGACAGGGTCCCTAACTCAACTAGAGCTCATCAAGAAGGTTGACTTGCCAGTGAGTTTCAGGGATCTACCTTTCTTGGTCTCTCCAGCACTAGGATTACTGACATGCATCCCCAGATAATTTTACATGTATGTTCTAGGGCTCAAATAGATGTCCGTATGCTTACCAAGGCAGTACTCGACTGGTTTAGCCAACTCAACCTGCCATATGTTAGTCTCTTGAGTTGACACCCCAACTTAGGTTATAGCTCCATACCTCCCCCCCCCACACACACTCTGCAAATTTGTTAACCTCCCATCTAGAGACGCAGAAAATGGCTGGACACATTCTGTAGATCTGTGAGGATGAGAACAGGAGATGCAGTCCAAGTCCTGGAATGAAGCAAAAGCTCATATTATGTATGTCTTTTAATCTACACATGAATGTATTTCTATAAAATCTCCTAATCTAATGTTGTGGCAAATGACATGCTGTAAAGCCCGAATTTCCAAGGGCTTAGGTAGTTACAACTGACTCTTTTTGAAGGTAGATTTACATGGCCATTTTGACTCTGTCATATCATTTTGGAAGGATAGCATAGTATCTTTTATAAAGAAATATTACCTTGGTATTACCGAGCAAGGTAATACACTCCAGTAGACCTCACCGCCTCCCTGCTGGCACTATTCTCTGAGGAAAGTTGTTTCTCAGTTCCAGAGTGGCGGATGTAACTGGGAGCTTCCTGCTTTGGGGCATCTCTTAATAATAGCGGTGAGAGTTGGCAGTGAGAATAGACATGATCTCATTCACAGAGGCAGGTGCACCGTATTCTGATCATTTTTCCCCCATTCCTTTCTAGACAGCTGTGGACTCAGGGTATTGGTTACAAGTTGGGTTAATGGTGTGGCATGTTTAAGGATGTTGTAGCAGATACTGCCAGAGGCAGTGGAGTCCGGACCCAGAGCATAGCAGGCTGCTCAAGAGAAGATCGGGCAGAGAGCAGAAGCGAGATGCGTGGCTATGGGACAAGACCTGAGGCCAGATCAGTTGCAGGTTCTATGGTCTTACAGCATTCATTATCCAGCCTTCCTAGTGACTGTAAAATCCGGTGTATTTGGGGGCAGAAGTGTGGGGAGGGGGGTGGTCCATAGATAATAGACAGACACCATATAGACGGCTAATACATAAGGGCTAGAGAAACTAGACACATGGATACTGCCTACATAGTTAATAGCTTGATGAGTAGTCTGATCAGATTCTACTGTTTTTCATTATTGTTGTAACAAATCATCCTAGACTTAGTGCTAGAATAACAAGAGTTGGCTTATGTTTTCATTTAACTTAAATAAAATCTTTCCGTGTCACCCAGACTCATTTTGAACTCCCGTCTCTACCTCCTGAGTGCTTGGACCCCGGGCTACCTGCTGGAGAAGAAACAGAAATAGAGAGAGGTAAAAGCCGAGAGGCAAAAGGTAGACAGGATCATTTAAATTAAGAAAAGCTGGCTAGAAATAAGTCAAGCTAAGGATGGGCATTCAAAAGTAAGAATAAGTCTCTTTGTCAATATTTGGGAGGTGGGTGGTAGGCCCCCAAAGAGCAAAGAGTCAAAGAGTTAAAAAAAATCAATTACAGCTACCAAGTCTAGGAAAACACACAAGTGTTTGTTATGTAGCTGTATAAGTCAAGGACTGTTTAGTTAGCTTCTTGCTCAGGGTTTCATAAAACCAGGAGCCAGACGCTGCATAGTGCGTGGACTTCTTGTGGGCTCTGGAATCAGTTCCTTTTAAGGTAAGACTGGGATTCCTGACTGGTTGTCCTCAGGGACTACTCCGTCATGTGAAACTTTGCTTCCTCCTCTTGCTTCCACGGGACAAGCATGACTTCTTTTCTGCCATATCTCTGTTGTTTCTTATTCCACATTGAAGAGCCCTCGAAGTCACATTTGGATCCACATGGCTAACTCATAAACATCTCCGTATTTTAAGGGTATCTCCACTAAGCTTAGTTATATCTGCCAAATTCTTTCCAGTAGCACCTATGTTTGTGCTATTTTTTAAAATGATTAGTCCAGGGGGTGAGAAGCTTGGAGGTCATCTTTAGAATGCACCTGTCTCAGGGAGACAGTCAAATTAATGGCTTAAATGATGTTACAGGTAGACAGCAGATTCACTGGTGATAATTTGATGAATGGATAGAGAGCCAGTTAGGTAGTAGGTAGAGAGATGGGCTGATGTCAATGTTAGACACATAGTAGATCATAGTTGTTGTGTAACTACAAATGCCTCTACAGATTAAGGTTCCCAGAGGGCTGGAGAACTAGCTAAGAAGTTCTCAGCACCCACATGGTAGCTAACAACTGCCTATAATTCCAACTCCAGGCAATCTGACGCCCTCTTCTGGTCTCCTCAGGTACCTGCACTCACATGCTCACACACCACCCTACATACACATAATTTAAAATAATAAAATAAATATTTTTTTAAAAATAGGGTACAAATAGTGTCCTACCCAGGAGTGAGTCTAAGAATATTATGGTCTGGCCTCTTTTCTTTCTTTCTTGTTCTGTATTTCTGACTCAATTAAATGTTCACTGTGTATCCCACACATCCAAACTAGTAGCTTTCTACTACTGAGGCTGATATAAGAGTCAGGTAGCTTTTTCAGTTTTTGTAAGTAAAAGTCCCACATTTTATCACTGTTCGTGCTTAGTGTGCTCCAAACCATTTACCGAATACCTTCTTTGTTGAGACGCTTAATGCTCTTGACACAGTGATGTCCAAGATAGACCCGAGCTCTCGCGAGGCCCAACACAGAGTGGGAAAGAGGAATAAACACACAATGCTGCTATCAGGTGATCAATGCAATGAGAGGGGAAAAGGCAGGACAAAATTCATCGGAGGGTGCAGGATCTGGCTTTGGAGACTCCGGGAAAACTTTACACACCACAAGGATGGGAAGGGATTGGTTATGTAAGGGAAGTGGCCGCCTTGAACACCCAAGCCTCATCAATTCTAATTCAGTAGCTCTGGTTATTTCTGGTCCTAATTGCCCCTGCACAGATCTGTACATGCGCTGTGTGTTTAGGATTGCCTTCATACTTTCAAATGCAAATGTGCTCCGCAGAAATGCCTCCGGTTTGTGTAACTCAGCAAAAGTTCTCTGCGGCTCTGGCAGGGAGACGGGCTTCGCAGCTTCTGATTTTGACTTAATTTCAATTTGCGTTTTGAGTTGGGAGAGAAGTCAAGGCTCGTCAGAGGAGGGGCTGCCTCGATGGCTCCTCTCCTTTGCCAAGTGGGCCTGGGCCCTGACTTCTCCTGCTGAGCCTTTGGAGTTTCTCATCTGCATTGAAAGTGAAAACTGTACTCAGGGGAGAGTGCTGAAGCAGCAGGCTTCTGGGGAGCAACTCTCTGCTTTGACATCACACTGTGTGTGTGTGTGTGTGTGTGTGTGTGTGTTTGCGTGCGCGCCTACGTGCACACACAGAACTGGAGGCGCAGAACAAACCCGTGCTAAGGACACCAGTACCTGCCCTTCGGTCTCATCTTCCACTCAGATCCTGTCCAGATGCAGCTCAGCTCCCCAGGCAGTATCAGCAGCTTCCAGGGAAAGGGGGTGCTGAAAATGGGCTAGGACGGCTGGCAGCTAGCCTTTCTATTAGATCTCCAGCGATGCTGTGTCCTTGCTACAGACAGTGAGCAGAGTTTCTTAACTCTGGGTTTTATCTGGATTGTATCAGTGTTGGTGCATCGGCCAACCTCTGTGAGTCTCAGTTTCCACATCTATAAAATGGGCTCAAAGAAATAACGGGCGTCAAGTATAATCCTTGTGATTAAAAAGAGCTTTAACCATTGCCAAATATCCTACATGGTTCTGATTCTTTAATACGACCTTTCAGTCTGAAGAAGTGGCCTTCGGGATCTTGTTTTACTGGCCACGAGGACACGTGGAGCAGAAGGAGCCATGAAGAGGAGTAAATAAACAACAGATGAATGGCTTTCGAGCTTCTGGAACCCAAGCTCAAAATTAAACTGAGATGCACACCCAGCATTAACGTTGGTAACGAATTTTAAAACAAGGGGAAAAGGTACACCTTTAATTGGATTTTGCAGCACAATTTAGAATACATTTTGTACAAAATACATCCATGGCTGATAAGCTTCACTCCAGTGTCTGCGCAGATACGAGTGTGTGCTGCACACTGGAAGGTTGCTCGGGAAGGTTAGCGCTTGCCGTTCAGACAATGGGACCAGGTCCCTCGCTTTTAGGATGCTCCTGGGTTTGTCTGATTGACAGTTCCTGATTAGCAATCCACTCTCACGATGCGTTTTCACCGTGCACAGCATCTTTGGTTCCCAATGCTTGCCTGCGTTTTTATTAGAAACAGAGAAGTGATAATGTTGTAAGAGGTTTGTGGGTTCTGTCTGTCAGAAATGATGGCGAAGGGAGGATGGAATGGGGAGCGTGTCTCTCTCAAGCGTCAGTCAGTTCAGACGAGGCCGTGATCTACGTGTGAGGTTCGGGACGGATGCTCACAGGCGTGGGGGAAGAATGACTATGTCTATTTAGTTTATGGATAGAATCTTAGATTTGTTCTTCCAACTATTTAATTTTGTATGTTTTGTCTATTTTCAATTTTGTGTGTGTGCAGCGTGTGTGGTGTGGTGTGGTGTGGTGTGGTATGTGTGTAGGCGCCTGTGGCAGCCAGAAGAGGGAACTGGTCCACCTGGAGCTGGAGTTACAGGTGGTTGTGAGCTACCTGCTATGGATACTGAGAGTAGAATCCACATTCTCTTCAAGAGCAGTAAGAACTCTTAACCGCTGAGCCATCCCCCAAAGTGAGCATGAATGTCCCTGGCTGGGCATGAACCTTTTTCCAAATCTTACTGTACTAATTTTATGTGCATTAATACAAGCTTTTGGAAGAGGGAACCTTATTTTAGAAAATGCCCCTACCAGAATGACCTGTGGTGCATTGTCTTGATTGATGATTGATGTGGGAGGGTCCAGATTACCGTGGGCAGCATGGGCTCCTGGCAGGTGGTCCTGGGTGCTACACAAAAGCTGGCTGAGCAAGACACGGGGAGCAAGACAGTGAACAGTTGTTTATCCTTGGTCCCTGCCTCGGTTCCTGCCTCCAGATTCCTGCCCTTACTTCCTGATCTAACTTCCTGAATGATGGACTGATAAGCAGTAAGGTAAAATAAACCCTTTCCTTCCCACGTTGCTTTTAGTCGTGGTGTTCTATCACAGCGATAGAATCCCAACAAATATACACACTAAGTATGGATGGTGTGCCAGGCACTTGTCACAAAGAGATGAAAAAGAGTGAGCCTTGGGTCTCATGGAGCTTACTGAAGGGAATAAGTACATTTAGTCTGAAAATGAGAAGACCCAATGAAGAGGCATGGTTTCTGGTGTCTGTTGGGTCAGAGGGCCTGCCTGTCCTCAATGCCATGAGAAGATACGGTAGCCTGAACTCTTGGGAGGCAAGGTCTTGAAAACAAATGAAGAAGAAGGCGGTGCTCTGGAGGGAGCGAAGGCCTTGCCATTCTAGAATCCCTCAAGGGACGAGCCTATAGCCAGTGGCCTTGACTAATAGAGATGGCTTAGACTCTGGCAGCTTCACGCGGCAGGGAAGCATTTTCGACACTTTACAGCTTGGCGAAATCACCAGGTGCCAGTCGACGGTGACACACGCAGAAGTCACTGCTTAGACTGTCACACTGCCTCAACTGTTGACAGTGTGCATCGTTCTTGAGGGTCAGGAGGGAGCCTGGGAGAAGGCACGCGTCCATTTGGCTAAAAAGTAAGTACGGTTGTGTTTTCTTGCGATTAAGACGTTTATTGCAAACCAGCCTTGCTAGCAAAGAGGCCTCTAATCGCTGGTTCTCTTCAGCCCCTGCCATGACAGATTAGCTTTAATAATTTAGAGAACAGCAGCATTAAAAGTAATTACAAACTGTCAGGAAGATACAAGAAATATGACATAGCTCAGAGCTTCTTTTCAGACCTCAAATATTATTTGAGGGGAAAAATAATTACATTTTCCTGCTCATTTCCTAGTACAAATAGCTTAGGATATCTCATAAGTTTTGAAATTTGCAATTAATTCATTGAAAAACTAATGTCAGGTTGAAAAGGCAGGCCTCTCTGGTCGCAGATTTCCACCATGGGATGCTTCCCGAAGGCACATTCCCAGTGGCCTTGTCAGAGCGCCTTTCAGAAGTGTTAGCACAGCAACATGAGTACATCAAGGCCCATTTAAAATATAAATGGTCTAAACTTTAATTGTACAGGAGCGTAGCTTTTCCTGTCTAGATACTAAATACAAGGACCTTACTCTTGATTTTAGGTATGTGTTCCTTTAAATTCACCTGTGATGTCAGAGTACAATAAAATTCTTAAAGACTCTTGTCCAGTTCATGCCTATTCTGTATTCTGTAGTGTTTATCCTCATGTGAAAAGCAAAAATGGGGGCAAAGTTCCTAGCACATTCCTCTCCCTCTCTTCTCCCCTCTCCCTTGTCCCTTTTCCCTCCACTATCCCTGCTTCCTCCCCCTCCCTGCCTCCTTCCCCCACCCCAAGGCTTCCTGCTGTCTTTTCTTGCTTGTTTGCTTCTGGTCAAATGAGAACTTGGCACAAGCTAGGTAAGTGCTCTACCGCTGAGACACAGCCCCGGCCCAGTTCCCATCTTATTGATATTTATAAAGTCCCTTCCACAGCTCTCCCCTTCCTTCGAGTCTTCTTTCCTTCATTATGCTTTGTTTTGGTGTCTTTTCTGTGGCTGTGGGACAGTATCCCAAAGGAACAACTCAAAGGAGAAAGGGTTTCTTTTAGCTCACGGTTCCAGGGTACAGCCCAATACAGCAGGAATGTCAAGGGAGCAGGGTCTTGGCGCAGTTGGTTGCATCAAATCCAGGCCAGAAAACAGAGGGAGGCGGATGCTGGTACTCAGCTCCCGTTCTCTACTTACACGAGGTGCAGCCAGGAAGCTGGGCCACCCACGTGGACCGCTCTTTCTACATCAGTCAGTGCAAGCAAGACATACACCCCAGAGTCCTGTCTCCAGGGAAATTCTAGATTCTGTCAGGTCCACAATAGTCAAAGGCCATCACATGCGTGCTCTAACCGGAGTAGAAGCAAATCCAGAAATGGACACTTGTCGGTGTTTATCCTTGTTGTCTTTTATTCCAGAGAAAGAAGTATTGGGGCGCCAATGTCACCTACAGCCAAGGACCTTTATCTAAACACGTGTCACTGCTTTGCTTACAAAATTTACAGTCTGTAAAGTTGAGCGAGCGTTTGTATCAGACATGTGTTCTGTGACAATCATTCCAGCCTGTATTTCTTGTTTTATAAAAATAGAAAATTCTTAGCCAAACAGTTATTAATAATTCAGTAGGTTAATTTGATCTCAAAAGTAGATTGTCAGTAGCCAACAGATGGAGGTAGACCAGAATGGGAATGTGTGTGGGGTGATGCCCTCGTCTGTCTACTCTTCCAATACTTGGCATATTGCAGAGTGTGGAAGATTTGGAGGAGTCAGAGATGTCACGTGAAAAATAAGGGGTTGCAGAAAGAGCAATGTCACCGCACTCTTCGTACTGGTTGGCCCTAGGAAGCTGCCGTTTTGTGATGTTGTTTAAATAAAAGGTTGCGGGGGACCAGCTCCCATGCTGTCACGTTTGTGTGAGGTTTGGTTTATATTTCTATCCACTGATTTGCATCTGAAAAGCTAAGCTTGGCGGTTGCTGTTTACCATAGAATGTGAATGTTTTTGTTCTTTCTGGCATCCTCTCGCTAGCTACTGCTATGGTTTCTGGAGGGCAGTATTTCTGTGGCAGCCTTATTGTGAAGCTTTGAAAAATGTATTTTTATTTATATTATTATTTGTGTACATGGGTGTGCACGTGGGCCTGCCATGGCACATGTATGGAGGTCAGAGAAAAACCTTGTAAAGCTGTTTCTCTACTTCCACCTTTACACAGGACCCGGGGATTGAACTCAGCTTGTCAAGGTTCATGGCAAGTGCTTTGACAGGCTCAACCACTTCACTGGCTGACACAGTATTTTTATTCTCAAGCGCCTAGTGCAAAACATTTTTCCATTATGAGGAAAGACTTTAAAACATCCCTCGGTGTTTGTAGAAATCATTTCCATCTATAATGGAGGGCAAAGAAAGCCAGATCATCATAGAGAAATTAGAACTTACTATCTAGAGATAAAAATGTCCTGTGTATGTTCACCCTTCTAAATTTCTCATGAGTCGATGCGTTAAAAAATATATCTGGGTCGGCAAGATGGCTCAGGAGGCAAAGAAGCTTGCTATGCCAGCTTGTTGACCAGGGGTCCACCCTTAATTTCCAGAGCCTATGTCGAGGTGGAGAGATGACTCCACACGATTGCCATCTGAGCTTCACATGACTCCTGGGATACACAGTCCCCCAACAAACACCGTGCACATACACACACAATATAAAATTAGCAACTTAGTAGATAAAGGAAAATGATCCAACTAAAACAATAGAATTTTGAATGAGCTTCTTCTTCCAAGGGGGTATATTGACATCTTTCCTTATTAATGACTACATGGCCACTCAACCATTCCCATGGCTTTTAGTCATTGAATAACTTAATTTCAGCCATTTTTTATCTAAGCATGTCTTATATAAAACATTGACAATTCAGACAGTTCCTACTTTGTTACCATTAAAGTCATCTATGGTGAATATGCAGGGCCTGCTGTGTTCACTCAGAACACTACCCAATAGTTCCCAGGTGCCTCCAGCTCTCATAGGGACTTAGTGACATGTTACTCATATATTGGGTGAACTCTAAGCTATCTATCTACCTACTATCTATCTATCTATCTATCTATCTATCTATCTATCTATCTATCTATCTATCTAACCACCTACTTACTATCTATCTACCTACTATCTATCTAACCACCTGCCTACCTTCTATCTATCTACCTACTATCTATCTATCTATCTATCTATCTATCTATCTATCTATCTATCTATCTATCATCTATGTATCTATCATCTACATATCTATCATCTATCTATCTATCTATCTATCTATCTATCTATCTATCTATCTATCTATCTATCATCCACCCACCTCTCTCTCTCTCATCCTGTCTGTCTGTCTGTCTGTCTGTCTGTCTATCTATCTATCTATCTATCTATCTATCTATCTATCTATCTGTGTCTGTCTGTCTCTCTCTACTTTGTGTGTGTATGTGGTGTGTGTGTGTGTGTGTGTGTATACACATGCATTCGAGTACTCACGGAGGCCAGAAGACGATATTGATTCCCCTGGAGCTGGAGTTACAGGTGATTCCTGTGATCCACCTGGTGTGAGTTCTGCTAACCAAGCTTGGGTCCCATGGAAGAGCAGTCTTGGCCACTTAACACGTGAAGAACAAAGAGTCACAGGTTGTCAGGTTTGGCAGCAGGCACCATCTTTCTGGTTCCATAAAGTGTATATATATATTTTTTAACATTTTCTTCTCATTCAACTGCTATTTTGGCTATGTGTAGATGGGTTTTAGGCAAGCTCTTTGCAATTGGGATATATCCACAGGCCATGCCAATTAACTTCAGACTCAGCAGCAAATATCTGCAGATTACTCTGGAATTTTCTGGAGAATGGATTGAATCTAGGTATCAGTTTCTGAAAGTCTGATTTCAGTGTAAACATGTTGGTCTTGAATCCTGAGTCATCATAAAAGTTTTGCCGAAGTTCTAACACTTATTTGTGTTGATTCTGTTGGAGTTTGCTGGTTTGTTTTACGTGGATAACCATGTCACTTGTCAATAAAGAAGACCTTTTCTCAGTTTGAATTTCTTTAATTTTCTTGTCTTATTTTGGTGCCTGGAAACTCAGTGACTGTTTAATGGAAATGGTGAGAGTTGTCTGGTTGGAGAATTCTCTTATGGTCCTTGCTGAGTACTTGTTTAAAATGAGAAAAGTAGGTGTTGAAGTTTTGTTGACTGCTTTTTGCCCTATCACTTGAAATGATCCTCTGGTTTTCTTTTGAGCTCTGTCTGTAGCACAGGTAACCGACTTTTGAGCTGCCAAACCAGACTTCTATTCCTGGGATGGGGAGTTTGAGACATAAATTTGCCCCAAATTTGTTAAAACTTGAGTTTGAGCCTGTTGTTTCTCTTTCACCTCACTGTCTTTTCTTCTGATCTTTCCTTTCTCCATCCTCGCTCTTCTGTCTTAGGGTACCCCTCACAGAAGGAGTCCTTTGTTTAGGGTTCCCTGGAAGACTGTCTACAATCCCTGCGATTCTTCCCTTTCGCATTTGGTAGGGTTCCCAGTGCAGTTGTCTGAGCCCAGAATTTTCTCTGTGACAGTTTTTAACAATGCATTCGACTTAATTGATGTAGGACCATCAAGGTGATTCAGCCTGTCTTGCAGCTCGTGTCTGCTGAGTGATTTGTTCATTCCATCTAAACTGTCAAATGTATTGACATAGATTTGGTCATAATATTTTCGCATTATCTTTGGACTATATTTCAGAATCTTCAGCTAAACCATCTATTATTTCTGATACTGGAAATTTGGATGTTGGTTTCTCATGGGGCTTATCAGTGTTACTGTTCTGGGGGGGTGCTCTTTCTGCCTGCCTTTGTCAGTTTCCCATTATTCTCTATTTTCTAATTAATTGATTTCCACCCTGGTGCTTATTTTTTTTTCCTGTTTATTTAGTCCCCCCCCCCCCCAAATTTCTAATGGTGAGAGCTGAGGTCATTAATTTGCGACGTTCGCATTTTCGTTGTACGTTCCTTCCAGGTCTACTCTCCCACTCACACCTAGCATTTCAGCTGAATTCGACAAATTTTGATGAATCGTGTTTTCCTTTTCATTCCATTCAAATTACCTTCTCACTGCTATTTGCTTTCTTTTCTCATGGCTTCCTCAGAAATGTGTCCTTTAGTTTTGTCACATTGGAAGGCTCTCCTCCATATCTTTTTATTATTGGTTTATAATGAAACTCTACTTTGCAAGAAAATGTGCTGTGTATGTGTGTGTACAGTGTGTAACGTGAATTCTCATACATTTGAGGACCCTTGCTTTATGGCCTATATTATGATTCTTTTGGGTAAATGGCCAATGGGCATGGGGAAGAATGTACGTTCTGTGGTATTAAAAGTTGTGAAAATGTCACTTAGGCTAAATAGGTGAGTGATGCCTAAGCGTATTCCTATTGATTTTCCGTCTACACAGGCTGTCAGTTATCGAGTGGGGAGTGTGGAGATATTTCACAAAAATGCTCTCTTTTCTCTTTCTTTTCAATTCTGCCCCTTTGGGAGTTGAGTGTTTCGAGGGGGCGGCTGGATGTGTGAAGACACGGACTTGTTTTCTGCTCTTGAAGAGCTGACCACTGTCACCGTGAAGGGGCCGTTTTGAGCTTCAATGATCCAAGGCATGCTGCCTGTTTCCTCCTCTCTCAGCTGTCCTTGGCTAGTCGCTTGCCTTTTTTCTGCCTTTTTCTCCTCCACAGGGGGGTTTATTAGGTGCAACTCTGTTGTGTTATTTTATTGGTTTCTTCAGGGCTTATAATTTTACATAAATCTGCATATATCCATATATAAAGTTGATATCTTTTATAGTTTTAAGTAAGACAATTGAATAATATGGGAAAAAAAGTCACTGTATTTACCCAGGCAGTTACAGTTTCTAATGAATTTTCTCCCTTTCTCTCAAGCCAGCTTTACATCTGGAATAATTCCTCCTGCCCTAAGGACTCCTTTAATATTCCTTGTATTATAGGTCTGCTAGTGATACATTATTTCAGATCTTAACACGTCTGTAAAAGTCTTTGTTTTGCCTTTGATTTTAATAAGATTTAAAAAGAGTTCTGGGTCAACAGTGTTTGTGTTCCTATAAATATTCTTGAGCGTTTCTATGGGACGGTTAAATTATAGAGAAGTCGGTGCAATCCACGTGGGTCTTGTCTTTTACACGAGACTATAGCTGCTTTAACTCTGAGCTCAATTCTTCTTCTCTACAACCAAGTCAAGGCCGCGTGTTTCTCAAGTTCTAACCAACGCTGCAGGAATTGAGAACTCTTCAGTCTGGCTTCTTGGAAAAAGCTTCAAGGGAGCATATTCTCTACCTCCCCTTTGGGCAGATGTTTCCTTGTGTGGTTGAGCCCCAGTCGGCCTCTCTGTTCACCTTCTCTTGCCTTCCCACCCTAGAAGGCAAGAAACCTGTTAGGAAGCAATTTACATTATACCCTCTGAAGTCAGCCATAAGCCCGTGAAAGCGAACTCTCCATCCGTGTTCTACACTGCCCACCAGACCATCAACCAGTTTTGTTTATAGAGGTGAGGATGACATAACAGGAGGATGGGGTAGGGGAAGAAGATAGGTCAAGTAAGCAGGCTGTATAGCAACACTCCCTTTATTCATACTTAGGGCCTTTTGCCCCCTCTTATCTTTTTCTCTGTCTTAACGAGGCCCCCTCCTTGCCCACCACCCTCTCTGGAGCTACCCACCATGGGGATTTCTTCTTTATTCTCCTATCTCTAGTCAGCCAAGGATATGCCTTGCCTTTGTTCCCTTATCGTGGCTTGTTCAAGAATGTTATCTATATGAACACCTAATTTGTTTTGAAACCTCTCTCACCTCCTCACAACCTTCAAGCAGTAGCTTCCTTAGCAAGGTCAGCTCCTGTCCCCAGCTGCAGTCTTTGTTCCTTGTCTGAGCAGCAGGCAGCATTTTATCCCACAATCCACAGAGTGAGACCGCCCACATCCTTTCAGGTCTGTAAATCCAGTTGTATCTGGAGGAGGAATAAAATTCAGTACTGTCCTCTCCTGGCTTCTCTTCCTGGAGCCAGCCAGCTCCTAAAGTCACTTGGCACAGTTTCAGGCAGCAGTCCTGTCTCTGGCCTGCATTGGCCACCATTTACTGTCCTAGCCCTGAGGTACTGTGGTTCTCAGGGCTCCTAAACTGTTCGGGTACCACCAGCCACCCCTACTACTACCGTCTTTGTTCGTGGGCATCTCGAAGCGCTCCATCCTTATTTTGTTGAGCGAAGATCCATTTCCCATCTTCAGTTGGTAAAGCCTGTTGCAATTGCAGTTGATGGTGAATCTCAAACATTCACTTTTCAGAGTTCTGGAGGGAAGTCCAAGATGGAAAGGCAAAGCAGCCAGGTATCAGTGAGGATCTACTTCCTGGTTTGTTCACTGCTGTCTTTGTGTGCTTTTGTGGGGAGCATCCTGAGGAGGAAGAAGCGCCTCCTATCTCCTTGTAAGGATAGTCACTCCCCAGAACCCTTCCCCTGTGACCTCATCGCCTCCCACCTCACCTCCCACCTCACCTCCCAATACCATCACACTGGGAGGTAGGATTTCAACAGGGGAGTGAAGGAGGAAGTGATCAGATCACACTAGCTCAGAACAAAGAAAACAGGTTTATTACGGGGTAGACTTACAAGGTCAGGATGGTCTGCTTGAACGATGGACGAAGATCAGATCCAAAAGCAAACCGAACAGCCAGAATGGGGTCCAGGAGCAAGCAGAGAGAGGAAGGAAGGGAGCTGGACATGCTTCCGCATCCTGGTAAATAGTCCACGAGGCCACGCCCCCGTAGGCGGGTAGGTGTTAGCTGTAACCTTCTAGCAGCAGAGGAGTTTTCTGGGTACAGAGGTAGACCTGCGTTCGCAGCAACTCCCTCAGTGCAAACAGTTCCTAAAACCCCAAGAAGCCTTTTCTTTCTTTCTTTCTTTCTTTCTTTCTTTCTTTCTTTCTTTCTTTCTTTCTTTCTTTCTTTCTTTCTTTCTTTCTTTCTTTTTTTTCCAGCATAATCTACCATAACATCTATTCCTAGAGACCCAGGGCTTTTGTAGAAGGTAGAAAGGATGCCGCAAATTTCTGCAGGGCAAATTTGCCTTTCTTTGGCTCAAAAGCTAAGACACCCCCCCCCCTGCTGTCCTGACCTTGACACAGGAAGCCTAACCCGAAGTGTGGAAAACCACACAGGCATCCACAGCTGAATACCCTGGCTACTGCCACTTCCGAACTGGGTGGCTTGAGATGTGTGGATTATGTGAACGCCTGCCTTCTGACTTCTTAGGGTTTTTCGGAGTATTAAGTGCCTCAGAGCTAACACTGTTTAGAGCGTGGCTGCAGGAGTGCTAACTGTTGCTCTGAGCTGCTAATGCTGCCGCTGCTGCGGCCTTTGCTTTGTGCTCTGCATGGTGAGACACCTCACCTGCAGAGCTTCTGAAGCCAGAACTTAGGGTAAGCGTCGTGTGTAGCCAGAATCACCTCTGAATTCTGTCGGAGGCGCACCATCGTATTTCTTAATAAGTCCGAGCCGGGCAGTTTTCCTGCCAGCATTAAATCCAATTGTGCTGTCATGGTTGGAGCACTAGATGAAGGTGCCGCCTGCGGATTTATACCTCCACTCACAGCGCACCTGGGACAGGCACTGGTTCAGTGAAAAACTGCAGAATCATCCACATCGTTTAATTTATTCTCCCCGTCCCTTCCTCTTAGTTAAACTCATATAAGTTAAACTGGAATGGATTCCTAAAGCCAAAAGTTCACCCCAGACTGAACGTCACTGGGCAGGAAATCGAAGTCTCTTTTCTCTTCCAGAGGCCCTTGATGGTGAGGTCCTCCCCTCCACCCTGCAATGGGTCCTTTATGATGGTGGCTTTGGCCAAATATGTGAGTGAAAGTTCAAAGTCCCAAACCCACCAATGATGCCCTTGAAGGCAGGTCATGTTTCTCCGCTCATAGGGAGTGATAATAAAAAACTGAAGTCAAGGCAGTTTCTTCTCCTTGTCGCAGTCCCTGGTGGCTTCCGTGAATGGTGTACACTGGGCATGGAGGATGTTGCTAGGCTTGTAGGGAGTGGTCTTTAACCCTCTGAAATAGGAATTCCTTGTCTAGGAATCATTCAGCTCTCTGTGGCTGCTGAGCGCCACCAATGCTCTGATGGAGATAGTCTTTGCTCCTAGCCAAGTACTAACCAGACCCAACCAAGGCTTGGGTCCTAAGGTCAGATGCACTTAAGTGAGTTCAGGTTGTTTGTGGCCATAGACAATGCTACTGGAGAAACTGGGGTTTCCTTATGGGTTCCTTAGTCTCATTAATAAAAATCAACAGAAAACTCAAGGATAATTTTATTAGAATTTAAAAGAAAATAGTACCTGTTAGGTAAAAATCCCAGCAGACCCCGGAGGAAATGGAAAGCAATGCCTTTGAGATAGGCATGGGATCGGGATAGATCTCATCAGCGAGGAAGAAGCTCTCCAAGAACGGAAGTGAACAGAGGAAAGGGCCCTGAAAGCATCTGGGCACAACTGTGTGTGGTTTTTATAATTCTCCTCTCCCCATCCTGTTTTCCTGCATGCTTTTTAGTTAGATGATGCTGGGCTGAGGATGGCTTCCACTCTTCCCTGCAAGCTGATTTCTTTCCCATGTTGCTCCTTAAGTAGCCTTTGAGTCCTTGCTCTCCTACCATAGTGAGACAGGCTCTTTTAAAAGAGAGGCAGAGGCAGTGGTTAGTCACCTGCAATAGAAAGGGGAAAATAAAGATGGGGAGACCATTGCCCTGGACCAAATAATATCAATTGAGTTGTTCTTGGCTTGCTGCTGTCATTGGTTTGTTTTTGTTGTGGTTGCTTCTGCCTCTAATCTTCATTTCACCAGACTCTCTTCCCACCTCTGAGGCTCACACTCCTCATCAATATGATTAGGGAGTTGCCCGTCATGGCTCCCCAACCGCGGCCCTGTGTTCTGCTAAGTCCACTCAGTCAGTGGGAATTCTTGCTTGAAGCCTTTTCATTTCAGAGGCTGTGGGAGAAAATGTGACTTCCGCTCAGTAGACATTGCCTGGAGTGGGAGGTACGGGGGTGTCAATTTTTTTGGGGGAACCCCTCTGCTCCAGTCCTACTTGCACCAGGTTGGTTTGACTCCTTCCAGTCAGCTCCAAGTATCCTTCTGTCCTCCTTTACATACCCTAGATGGTCCATTGAAAAACCTACCATTTTGGTAGAATTGTTGGGAATGAGGACTCTCTTTCCTCCAGTATGGGCAAACCAACAAGTTGGGAGGTGGTCATCATCACCCTGGACAGAGTATGAGGCAAGCAAGAGGACAGGCAGGAAGTGTGTGTGTATGTGTGGGTGTGTGGGTGTGAGAGAGAGAGACAGAGACAGAGAGGAGGGGGCTTCCTTTCCTCAAGCTTTATAGTATTAAGAATCTCTAAATAACCATTCACTTAGTCCAGTGTGAACCAGTGTTCTTTTATCTGCAGCTGAATGCTGCCTCAGCACAAGTGGTGTAAGTTTCCATTACTGTGCTGAATAGAGGCCTTGACTTGTGTTCAGATGGTATGGAGAAGCATGGAGGTGAGAGAAGGGGGTATAATCCAGACAGAGGCACAGCCTTGGAATCACATGTGGTGTGCTAAGCTGAACGTTCCCCTTCTCACACTGTCTCACTGGGTCCCATAACCCCATGGGGAAGACACTCCATGGGGAAGACCCCATTTTTATTGCCTTCCTTTGTCCTACTTCCTTCTGTTACTTTGATGAAAAACCTCAGCAAAACAATTTAGGAAGGAGGGGTTTCTCTTGGCCCACTGTTTCAGGTTGTAGTCCACCATTGCAGGGAAAGCCACAGGGGCAAGGGCTTAGGAAGCTGGGCACATTACACCCACAGTCAAGAAGCCCAGACTGAATGACCGTTTTATGCAGGGCAGTATCCCAGCTGAGGGAATGATGCGCCCACAGTGTGGTCTTCGCCTTAGTTAATCTAATCAGGATAGGCCACTATAAGCATGCCCGGAATCCAGGTGTCATCAAGATGGCCCTTGAGAGGGACCCTCACACCATTTCTAAGGTTGGAATGTGGAGACCACATTCAGGATGCACCCAAGGTCACAGAATAAGCAGGAAGCTATGGTTACAGCCTGACTTGTGATTGTCTGAGTTTGAACTCTGACTCATCGAACTCAAGTTCAGTGTGGATCTCTCTTTCCTACTTGTCTGCTGGGTCAGAGTGTCAATCAAGGTGTTTTGGCTCCAGCACCTGTTGAAGGGAGCAAAAGAAGAGGTGGTAAGATCCTTAACTGGGTGTGATGGCCTGTGCTTTTAATCCCACACTTGGTAGGCAGAGTCAAGCAGAACTCTGTGAGTTCAAGGCCAACCTGGTCTACAGAGTGAGTTCTGGTACAGTTGAGGGAGGGTACACAGAGAGATCCTGTCTCAAAAATAAAACAAACAAACAAACAAAAGATCCTAAGTGGCTGAGATGTTTGTAAAACTGGACTGGGAGAGATAACTACTTACCCTTCCCACATCTAATCCCATACAAACCAAGATGAAAAATGACCAAGAAAATTAAGTTTTAAAATAAATCTATTTTTTATTAAAGGATTGTGGTATAGGTATGCGTTTTAAAGCTGTTAAATAGTTTAGCAGTAAGTTTGAAAGTGAGAATATGTGGCATATTGCCACATCAACACCCCATGAAGGACACTGGGATCAGGGTTTGTCACCATTCAACACATCCTTTTAATCTTTCCTTTTGCATGGAATGTGCATAATCTCTCAGGAGGTTGAGCAGCCCCAGCCCCCAAAGCTGGTTTTCTTTTCCTTTCTTTCTTCTCTGCTTCATCATCTGTGCATCTTTCTCTATAGGCCTCTGACTGACTGCAAGGAGAATTTCCATGAAGGGTGGGCCTTGTGTCACATGGTAACTAACTCTTGTGTTTCTCTGGTGCTCAGCACTTGAGGCACCAATAAAATCTATTAAGCAGATACATTGTGTAGTCAATCAGGGATTTCATTATAAAACATCCATAAATAATTGGAAGCTAACCTAATAATTATCCTTAACATGCACCCCAACAATCACGTAATGTCTAAGCACATGGCTGGGTTTGTTATTGCAAGCTAAGTGCACTGTGTAACCGCCACCCACGACAAGTAGTATACTGTCATTGGCTTCCCACAAGCTCCCCTTTCCTTCCTTCCAAATAACCGGTGTTTTGACTTCCCATTCATTAATCAATTTTGCCTGTTTTTGAAACTGATACAAACTGAGGAATTAAAATATACAGTCTTTCACACTGGTCTACTTTAATGTCCAACATCATTTTATTGACACACTGATGTAGGAACAGCAATGTGTTCCTTTTCATGGTGGACATGGCACAGCACACGACCCATTCATCCTACTGATGTTGGACATTTGGGTTAAAGTGGTTTTCCTCTTATGAATAATGCCACCCTAACGACTTGTACATATTATTAATGTACACGCTCACGCTGGGAAGGATGCTCGAGTCCAACCAAGCATTCATATTTTCAAAGTAGGTAAATATTTCTGAACATTTTCAAAGTGATGATTTCAATTAATGCTTGTACCCTGCAGTCAAGGACGACCAGGAGTACACTTGCAGCTGAATAAAATCAGGCCCATTGTTCATTGCAGCAAGGGAGAATGTCCCTGTGGAGATTGTGAGGTGATTCAGGAAAAGGGGGCTGGGCAGAATCATAAAGAAGGCTCAAAGAAAGCAGGATTTACCTCTGATTGGGAAGTGTTGAGAAGCTGAACTGGTTCCCGTGTTGAGTTTCTTATCACTTTTACCCACACATCAGAACAAATGGAATAAGGCAAAGTTGGAATGCATACGAAAGCCACATTCACGTATGTAGTCAACATGTTACATACATACATGATGCCAGGACTGTCTATTAGTTACTTTGTGTCCCTGTGACCGCATCACCTGACAGACATGAGGAAGGAAAGGTTTGTTTGGCTCACGGTTTCAGAGGGTGTCAGCTCGTCAATGTAGGGAGAATAAGGTGGAGGGCTCACGGACCCGGAGCATGGGGAGTCCCTCATGTCATTGCAGACTAGGGAGAAGGGGAGGAGACAGGAAAGGCAGGTGGGTACAATCTCCAAGGTCAACCCATGCTGACTCTTTCACCAGCCCAGCCCCACATCCTGAAGGTTCCCAGCTTCCCCACATGGCACCATTAGCTGAGGACCAAACATTCAAAGTTGAGGACCAAACATTCAAAGTTGAGGCCTGTGGAGGGCATTTCAGATCATGCCTACAGTTGCTTTTTTTTTCCTCTTTGGGGGCCTGCCGCCCAGCTCCCAAATAAATACATGGAGTCTTCTTCTTACTTATAAATACCTGGCCTTAGCTTGGCTTCTTTCTAGCCAGCTTTTCTTAAATTATCCCATCTACCCTTTGCCTCTGGGCTTTAACCTTTCTCTATTGTCTATACCTTTCTTTATTTCCTACTCCGAGCCTGGCTGGGTGACTGGTCTCTGGTGTTCTCTTCTTTTATTGCTCCTCCCTCTTTCTCCTCCTGTTTGTTGTCTCTGCCTGCTAGTGCCCCCGTCCCCATTTCTCTTTTCTGCCTAGCCATTGGCTGTTCAGCTCTTTATTAGACAGTCATGTGTTTTAGACAGGCACAGTAACACAACTTCACAAGTTAAGCAAATGCATCATAAAAGAATGCAACACATCTTTGCATCATTAAAAAACATTCCACAGCATAAACAAATGTAACATATCTTAAACTAATATTCCATAACACATGCCTAACAGGCTGCTATAACAAAATATGACAAGCTAGCTGCCTTAAAGAAAAAAATGATTTCTTGTCAATTCAAGAGGCTAGAGGTCAGGAACGAAGACTGTCAGGTTCCTGTCTGTATGTATGGAGAGAGAACCCGTTCTGTGCTCTCTCCTGGCTCTGGTTATACTTGGCATATCTTAATGTATGTTGCAGCTTAAATATGAAGTGTCTCCCAATTTAGGTTTATGGGTTTAAATGTTTGGTTCCCAGTTGGTGGCTTGTTTGAAGGTGGAAACTTGCAAGAGGAAGTACGTCCCTAGGGCGGGCTTTGAGGGTTTATGTCCTGATCCTATTCCTTGTTCTCACTCTCTACTTCCTGTGTGTGGATGTCATGTGATCACTCCTGACAGTCAGATCAGCCTCAAGCTCCTGCTGTCTCACCTTCCCCACCCTGATGGGCTATGTCCTTCCTGAGCTGTGAGCTGAAATCAATGCTTTTTTCTCTGGTTTGCTTTTTGTCGGGATGTGTTTTTCATCACAGCAACACAAGAGTAACTTATGTAGTACGCTTTGCTTTGCAATACATCACTCCAATCTCTGCCTCTTTGCATGTTTCTCCTCCCTCCCTCCCTCCCTCCCTCCCTCCCTCCCTCCCTCTTATGCCTCCTCTTCATTTGTTTAGTCTTTGAGATAGGGTTTCATGTACCTCAGGCTGGCCTCAAATTGTTATGTGTAGCCGAGGATGACCAGTGCTGGGATCAGAGGCCTGTGCTACCATGCCCAGCTTTCACTAGTTTATTTCCTATAAGGATGTCAATCAAGCTAGATCGGAGCTAGACACGTGATTGTATCCGCAAAGGCCTATTTCCCAAATACGGTCAGATAGAGAGGTTTGAAAGAAGTCTCTTGAGGCATAGATACAATCCAACATGTAACAGATAAGATTTGGAATATCTGATGAGTGTGTGTATGTGTGTGTGTGTCTTTAAAGATGTTCTTAAATTTTGTCTGTTTGTTTTTGACTGGTACAGTAGGGGAGCAGTGACCACCTTCTTGCTCTAAGGTGTGGTATTTGGTTTCCTGTTCTAGTTTGCATTTCTGATTCTCTGATAAAGTGCCATGACCAAAAGCGACTTGAAGAGGAAATGGGTCTATTTCACCTTATAGCTTGTAAATCCTTCACCCAGGGAAGTCAGGGCAGGGACCTGTAGGTAGAAGCTGATACAGAGGCCATAGAAGAACATTGCTTTATTGACTTGCTCCCTATGGCTTGCTCAGCCCGTTTTCTCACAGCCTTCAAGACTACCACCCTAAGGGTGGCACCACCCACAGTGAACTGGCCCCGTTCTACATCAATCACCAATCAAGAAAATGTACCACAGACTTTCCAATAGGCGAAGCTTGGGGGAGCATTTTCTTAATTGAGCTTCTGTCTTCCCAAATGATTCTAGCTCATGCCAAGTTGACATGAAAGTAGCCAGCACCCTCGCCGAGCCCTTTCACGCCGGCATTGCCAGTGTTTTGCAGTGTAGCTCTGAGGCTCTATGTGTTTGCATCTGCTGGGGGACGGGGGAGTGGGTGCAGTGACATATTTTAAGGGCTCCTTTAAGGGCTCCCTTTGTTAGAAAATGTTTGTTCAAGTCTACAACCCATTTCTTTATTAGGCTGTCTGTCTTTCCCCTGGTTCATTGTTTGATTTCTTTATAAATTCTGAACAAGTGCTCGCTCTTGAATATGCCGTGAATATCTCCTGCTAACCCGTGGCTTGCCTTTCTCCTCTATTAGCTGTATCTGTCAACGAATAGAATTTCCCAATTTTAGAGTAGTTAAGTTTATTCGTATATTCCCTGGGGGTAAAGTGGGTTTTGTCCCTTTATGATACAAGCCAGGCTTTATTCTTAAAGCAGCCTAGTCAGTAGGTTAGATGATTATAGAGAAGGAAAACAGGAAAACAAAAGTGATACGTGCCTATGACACGACGAGCTTCATTTTCAGAAATGGCACCTGAGTGGAGTCTCATATTGTGTGCTTATACCACAACAATTCTCATTGTAGAAAAGAGATCATTCTTATTTTGTATAGGGCTTAAACATATATTTCTGTTTTCAGTTGCGTGCGTGCGTGCGTGCGCGTATGAGAGTAGGTACTGCGGAAGCCAAAGCCCCTAGAGCTGGAGTGACCGGCAGCTGTGGTCTGTCCAGGAGTGCTGGGAGCTCAGCTCAGATCGTCTGCAAGAAAAACCCTCTTCACCGCCGAGTTGTCTCTGCTAGTCCCAATCCAGATTTTCTAATATTCCACATAAACTGGTCCTCAAGAAAACCACAATACATGTACACATAAGCCCGGCAGGGTTTGAAGCAGCAGGCAGCATTCTGGGAATAATTGAGAGGCTTCTCAGTGAGATCCGTCATGTACATGTTTGCACAGAGTCATATCGGGAAAAGCACACGCCAGACAACAGAAGCTAAATTTAAAGACAATTTGTTTATTTACTTATTTTTTTTACAAAGATTTGCTGATTTTTGTTTTGCATGTATGAACGGTTTGCCTCACATAGGCGTGAGAACGGGGTGCATGTCGTGGAGGAAGGAAGAGGGTGATGACTCCCCACATTAGGAAGACCAAGAACTGCTATATGCTCTTCCTAACCATCATACCATTTGGATGCAAGTCAGGACCAATCATAGGAGCCTGTTGGTGCTGGTTGAATCATGTATGGAAGCAGGCATTTGGTCCTGAGAGGGACAGGTGTCCTGGAAGCAGCTCAGCCTCAATTTACGTGTCAGTAGAGGTGACTGTCATGTTCCCTCAGGTCAGGGAACATGTTCCTTCAAGTACAGTTTGCGCCTGTACTTGAAGAACCAGGATGCCCTCCAGTCAGAAGGACAGAGAGGAGAAGAGCATGCTCACCACTGGAATTTTCCCGCTTCCGTCTGCCTTTCAGATGTCGTGCAGAAACAGGCTGGCCCCGCATGACCCTGCTTAGGCATTATCTCCTCCTTCTCAGCTGGCCTGTCCTTTGTCAGGATGCTCTCCCCTTAGCTGTCCTCCTGTCTAGCACTGTCCTCGTTATTTTTCTTCTTTCAGGTTGACACAGGTGGGCTCCTTTGGGAAGAGCAAACCTCAATTGAGAAAACGCCTTTGTCAGGTTGGTCTGCGGGAAAGTCCATGGGGACACCGTCTTGGTTAAGGATGGATGCGGGAGGGCCCAGCTCACTGTTGCGTCATGCCATTCTTGCACAGGTGGTCCTGAGTGCTGCAAGAAAGCAGGCTGAGTAAGTCTTAAAACAAGCCAGTCAAAAAGCAGCACTCCTCCATGGCTTCCTCCTCAGCTCCTGTCTCCAGGTTCCCGGTTTGAGTTCCTGTCCTGACTTTTCTCAGTGATGGACGATGACAGGGAAGTATAAGCCAAACAACCACATGCCTTCTCAAGTTGCTTCTGGTCATGGTGTTTTTGTTGTTGCCGCTGTTTGTTCTTCCACAGCAGTAGAGCTAGGACACACACCTCCTTAGGACTTTGCACCAATGTGATTTTCTTTCTTGTGAGGACCGCCAATGTCAAGCTTCAAAAACTGCTTATTTTATTTTCAGAAAAAAACTACTTCCTTTGTTTATCTGAGGAAGCTATTTGTTTGTTTGTTATCTTAATGACTCAATGAGGAAGTCAGGGTCCAATGAGTTCCAAAAATTACTTAATGGTGTTTGTGGGAGCTCATCAGAAAGCCAAGAGATCAGGAGAACAGGTGATACTCTGAGCCGTGGCTCTGAAATCAACTAATTTTGGGTTTCTACCAACCAGAGACATGTAGGTGGCCTGTAGGGTGTAAGACTGTTAACAGTTTGGTGAAATAAATAGACACATGTAACACATGATGTTGGGCAACAGGGTGCAGAGGGCCAGCACTCAGTTCCCAGTGGCCTCATTGAGGACTCACAGCTGCCCAAGACTCCATCTCCAGGGAACCCAGCTCCCTCTTCTGGCCCCATGGGCACCAATAGACGGATGTGTACACTCATACTGTGTAAGTATATAATAAATATATTTTTAAATGTTGCTCAAAAAAGATTTTAGTCTGTTCATAAAGACAGACAGATAGAATGATTTTTGGAGGACACTTTTGGGGGTATCCCCCCAGATTGTCATTCTTGCCTGCCTTGGAGGGTTCTGTCCTGTTGCCAAGGATATCTGCATAGATGGTAGAAGGCAGGAAAGACCTGACTTTGGCACGTTGGCAAGGCCGCATTTGGAGTACAGTAGCAGTTTACTTTGTGCGGTGCTCCTACAATCTGGTACGTCAGGAGTCCGCTGACTTTTAGATAATGAGTCTCCTTTGTGTGTCAGGCTCCAGGAAGAGGGATGACTAATTGGAAGCACATTTCAAAGTCCCTGCGCCGGCCATTTATCATTTCGTGTTAATACGTTGACACCGTATTTTTATAACAAGCCTCGTGAGGTTTAGTGAAGGGATCCACATCTGAGAAACGGAAGAAGCCTGCCGTGCCGGAAAAGTCAGACTTCTGTTTCTGAGACCGAGGGGTCAGTGCTAAGAAACTAATAAATTCATCAAGGGGGAGCGATTCCACTCTGTACAGCTTTCTGAGACACAGATCCCAGGCCTGCTGCTTCGGGAGTCACCTGCCTGAGTTGGAGAACCTTTAGCCATGCTTCTGGAAGTGTCCTTGGTGTGGCACAGCTGCTTTCCAGATGAATTCTCCCCAGGCTCCCTTGCTCATGAACTGATGCTCTTGGGAGAGTTTGGGAGAGTTTTTTGCATCGTTGGGCCTGTAACACTGACTGTATTTTTTTTTTCTTGCTGTGTCCAGGGAAGCCGCAAAGTGTGAGACCTCAGGTCAACTACTTGTCCCGACCCACTGACCCCTCATGCAGTGTCTTAAATCTCTCCTTTGGTGGCTTGATGCTCAGATTTCTGATTCCTTTGTCACATGCTAAGATGTCACAGTCAAATATTATCTGCTGGATACTCTAAGTAGAAACTGTGATAAGTCACCAGTTTGAATTAGCAGCGTCCCTTGGAACTGTGCCTGCTGGTTCTCTGCCCCTCATGCCTCTCTCCTCAGCTCTATGCGGGGGCTTCTCTCAAACTCCACAGCTGCAAATGCTAGGATTTTTCCCCTTGCCTTTTGAGGAACTCTGAGCTGTGGTCAAGTGCTCTGTGCTCAAGACAAGGAGGAGAGAGAGCAGGAGTGAGTGGTCCAATATTTGGGTGATGAGAATTCAGCAGGGTACTCAGTAGGCTGCTTGTGAGAGGAAAGGGTCTGACTCAATTAAAACAAGAGAGGGGGATAGGAGAAGGGGAGGGAGAGGAAGGGATGGAGGGAGAAGAAGAAAGAAGAAGACACAAGCAAGGACACCCTGAAGAAGCTTTTCACTGGGGGAGAGGTGGTCATGAGTGGGTCTGGTGCTAAGAGGGCCAGGTGTCTAGGGAGAAGCTCAGAACCAACCCTCCTGTCTGTGGGGGACTCCTGCCATCTTTCCCGGCGTTAGCCCTCATGTGGAGAGTAAAGGACATGGAAAGATGAGCCTCTGTTGACTGTGTCACTTTTTCCCATGTAGCATAGTGTTCCACTTTTCACAGAGAACTGCTCCTAGCCGGCCCTCAGTCCACTGACTTTGAGCTATTCTGCCCCATCACGACTTCCAAAGCCTCTCCTGGCTCCATCTAGGGTGGCTTGCACTCTCAAATGTAACGCCCTTAAGAGTGCCAGACTGAAACTATTCCTGTAGAGTTCAACCAGAGGGTTAAATAACAAACGTGATTTGATTGAAGGGAGCAATCCTTGTGATTTCTCTAAGAACATACACATAAGAAAATCGGTTATTATTATGCAGGGATGAACAAGTCTCCCTAGAGTAGCAACGAAACAGACCTGGCGTGTAGAGAGGGGATGCTTTGGAGGTGTGGTGGTATCAAAAGCCAAGGGAGAGAAGAAAGAATGAAGACACAGCCAACTTGCAAGAATTTGCCTTTATTGGCCTCTGGGTGGAAGCACTTAGCAACACCTTTGAAACAAATGTGTGAGGGGCTGGAGATGTGGCTTAGTGGGGAGGAGCACTTGCTGCTCTTTCAGGGGACCAGAGTTCAGTTCCCAGCACCCATGTCAGGCAGATCACAGTAGCCTGTAATCCGGGTTCCAGGGGATCCAGCATCCTCTTTTAGTCCCCATGAGCACCTGAACATTCATGTCATACATTCATACAGACGACACATATACACATAAATAAAAATAAAGAAATACATGGATGTGGAGACCCAGTGAGGTCTTCTCTGAGTCTGGAGCCATTGCTAAAGGAGTTAAGTGGAAACACAGTCATCCGTAGAGACACGCGATGTAAAAGATTGCTGTGATACCAAAGGCGAAAAGTCCTGTCTGCCCTCCTAGAGGAAGAGCATTGCTGACTGAGTGTTAGCCTCGTGGCATGAGCACAGTGAATTCATTATCTCATTTAATTCGCAGGCTTGTCAGGTGAAGAAGGGGCTGGCATGATCTCTGTCAGACAGATCAAGAGGACTATCGCTTAAAAGGCTTAAGTAGTAAGTGGGAAGGTCAGGGTGTCAGCCCCAGCTGTGGGAGTCTGAAGTCTGCATCTCTCACCTGTACTCTGTGACATCAGCAGAATTTAAAACAGCAGAGTAATGCTGGAAAGCTGAAGATTAGAGTTGGTCTGTCCCCCGGAGGGAAGATGATGATAGGGATGTGGGATGTCATTCTGTATGCTGTGAATATGTTTTATTACCATTGGTTAATAAAAAAAAAAAAGCTGATTTGGCCAATAGCCAGGCAGAATAGAGCCAGGTGAGAAATATAAGCAAAGATAAAGGGAAAAATAAGGTGGGGCCTGGGAGATGCCAGTTGCCACCAGAGATACAAGATGTGTGGTCACGCCATAGCCACATGGCAATACGTAGATCAATATAAATGGGTTAATTTAAGATGTAAAAGTTAGTAATAAGCCTGAGCCATCGGCCAAACAATTTGTAATTAATGTTAAGCTTCAGAGTGTTTATTCAGAAACTGGTAAGCAGGAGAGAAACCTCCAGTTACAACAGGGGCTTAGGAATCCACATCATGAATTTTCTATGTGGCAGACTTGCTGTCTAAAGTGTCTAATAAGAGAGGGAATTGGTGCCTGGGCTGGCGGCTCCGTTGGTAAAGTGCTTGCTGTGGAAGCATGAGGATCTTAGTTCAAGCCCCGACACCCACACAAAAACATGGAATAGCCTTAAAGCTCTCTTTCAGACCCTAGTTCTACTTTTTCTGTAGTGACTGAGTTCACAGGCAGGCTTTTCATGAGTGGTGGCCCTCCTAACAGTCAGTGACTCTCATCTCGTCACTTCAGCAGTCACGTTAAAGCAAATGGAACCCCCATCTTAACCATATGTGCACTTGTCCCAGACTTGGCTGACACGGGCTCTGCTTGCACTCTGTATGCTGAGCCACTCGATAATTCTCATCTGCCAGCTGGGGCCACTGACTGTGCGTGGGGGTAGTAGTGGGGGGGATCAGTCACGGGGCCACTGACTGTGCGTGGGGGTAGTAGTGGGGGGGATCAGTCACGGGGCCACTGAATATGCATGGGGGTAGGGGCAGGGGCATCAGACATGGGGCCTCTGACTGTGCATGGGGGTAGGGGCAGGGGCATCAGACATGGGGCCTCTGACTGTGCATGGGGGTAGGGGCAGGGGGATCAGATCAGACACTCTGAACTGGAAAGACTCAAGGTCAGGATTATTTCCAGAAGGACAGTCCTACCGGATGGTGTAAACAGAAGGTTCCTGTGGCAGTCTGCAGGGCACTAAGACACAGGTGGCCTCTGGCTTAAAGGAAAATGGAAGAACCAGCAGTTGAGACTTCTCTCTGGCCACTAGAGACAGTTATAAAACGAAACTGCTGGTCTGGACGATGGCTAAGCGGTCAAGAGGATGCACCACTTTTCCGGGGGACCCCAGTCTGATTTCTAGCACCCACACAGACGGCTCCCAATGCCATGTCATTCCAGCTCAAGGGGCATCCAAGTCTCCCGACCTCTGCAGACATCTGCACTGACATGCGCACACACACAATTAAAAATAATGAAATAAATCCTTTAATACAGAGCTGCTGAAGAAAACCAATCAGGAGCGGTAGTGTCTAGAGAAGCCAGTCTGACAGGGGAAAGTGTCATCGAGACAGGAAGACAAAGAGGAAGGGCCAGATGCTTGCTGCCTGAACAGGAAGGATATGATAGCAACCTCTTTGGAAACGTGTGAGCTATCAGCTGCTTGCCTTTGGTTCCTGCATGGTGGCCCTGGCCGTTAGAAGGTCCTGCGGAACTGTTTTTCTTCCCCACTCTGCGTTGTGTGCCCCAGCTGTACTGAACTAGCCTGAACTCTGGGTTTGCAGCCTCTGCATGTCTTTAGATTGCGGTTGGGGTTGGGTCATTCTCACTGTCTAGGTTGCAATCCTTCAAAAAACCCCTTCAAGTCGTCCCCCAAACACGAACGAGGATGCTGACACCTTCCATGACACTGTGGCAGGAAAGCCCGAGCCAGCCTGTCAGATGCTGTAGAATATGTTTCTTTACGGGCAGCTTCAGCATCTGTTTTATTCTTGCCCCGGGTTAGGCACCTGACTTTTGGTACTTACCACTGCTATGAATGGACCACTTCAATCTCTATTTCTAAAGCCGACCCGAGTTTTCCTGATCCTTTGCAAACACATGAGTCAGGTCAGGTCAAGCTCTGTTTGGAGCTAACGAGGGCTCTTTAGCTCCCTGAGAGTCAAGTCAGGTCTAAGCAAGGCTTACATGGTCCAGTCCTACACCAGTGCCCCTGCCCCCTCATCTGCTATCCCCCTCTCTCTAGTACAACAGCCACCTCTTCTCTTTTATCTCTCTTATTGTCTGTTGAGCCTGTTCTTTTCTAGTAGGGCTTTGCAGGGTCAGGAACTTTTCTGCTCTGCTTACTGCAATGTCGTGATCAACTGAAGGACATCACCGACCATGGCAGGTGCCAGCTGAACTGACGTGACACATTCACTCATGCACATATGCACACACGCACATGTGCACACATGCACATATATGCACACATGCATTTTGCCAACACGGACCATGCGCATAGCAGCAGCAACTAATGCATTAGGGGCTGTGGTCAGCAAGACAAGCCTGGCATGGTCTCTGCTCCTGAGCAGCTAGCAAGGAGAGAGAGCAGGCAGGGGTGGCCATCCACATGTGATCCTTAAGAGGTGATGTAAGCCCTGCAGAGAAGAAGGGGGTTTGGGGGCAGATCGCCTTCCACTTTGGTGTTCACGAAACTGTCCGGGGACAGGGCACACAATTGCTACTTTTTGTTTATTTCCCCTTGGGTCTCAGCTTGTAGGTACCACTTTCCAAGCCAATGCATACTAAATGCAATAGATTTCCCTCTCCCCAGTGGAGTTCTTGCTCCCCACTCCCTAGCCCTTTAATCTTTAAATCCTGGGGTATGCTGGTGGGGAAACTGTGGTTTCTTCTCCCTGTTGAGGAGGTGCCAGACAATCTTAAGCCCTCTTGGCAGCAAGTGCACCGTGCAGAGAAGGGGGAGGGGCAGCTAAGCTTTTGTTCCATTCAGGGGTTTTCCTGCTGGGTGGCAGCAGCTATCTTGTTTCCTACTTAACATAGTGCTTAGTTTTGAGTCGGGCTTCATCCATCTCTGTTAATTTTATTAGATTTAGTTTTATCTGTCTGGGTGTGGGTATATGTGCATGATTACAGGTGCCTGTTGGTTGCCATGGAACTGGTGTGCCAGGCAGTTGTACTAGCGCTGGGAATTGAACTTTGGTCCTCTGAAAAGGGCAGCAAGTAATCTTAACCAATGAGCTTTCTCTGTAGCACCCTCTGCCAATCTCTTTAGATGACATTATTTGGGCTTCCACCTAAGAACTGGCTACTTGAGGAGAGGTGGTGCCCGGATGCTCCGTATGGACTTGTTACCTCCGCCTCACCCTGCTCCCTCATCCCTGTTGAAGTGTGAGCACAGCCAAGTCCCTCTAGATGGTGCGAGCCGTTTCTGTCGTTTCTGGTGGCCCCAACGTTTAATGCTAAACATTTAGCAAGAAGAGGCATCCTTGGGCTGCAGCATCGTGGAAGCTTGGGGTTTCTAGAGCTAGGAGGGGCCAAGTTGGCAGTTGTTGCTAGCGGTAGATGGCTTGTTCCTCAGAAAGGGTAAGCCTGGGAAAGAAGCCATCAGCTCAGTCTGCGCAGAACAAGAGGCCACACCCTGGCACCACCTCAGGTGAACATGGCCCCTATGACTGTTACAGGGACATCTAAGTCTCTAGTCAATATTGGCTGGATGGTGCCAAACTCATCCCTTGAGAAACTTTTGGGAGCTGTGGCTTCCTCTAGTGGCAGCCTTCCCATGGACCTCTCTTCCCAGGAGCTTCATGAGCCATTTCAGGGGACACATCTCCTTTGTCGACCTGACCATTCAGCTCCCTCTCAAACTTAGCGAAGACGCCACAGGAACCAAGCCCGACAAAACCCAGAGCAACCTGAGTTAATTCCAGGAATGACCAGAGCGAATATCTGAACGCCTGTGAGAGCCTCCGGCTGCTGCTACTGAGTAAAAGCCACCGCATCCACCTCACGGTCCCAGTGCACGCCAGAACACCCGACTTAGCACATGCACACTGTTCTCCAGAGTTGAGCCCTGGGTTGCTGGTTTTCTTACATTTACTTTTATTGAGGTGTAGCCTTCACAAACTGATACCGAATCTTTCCCCGCAGGACTCAGTGGTGGGGGCGGGGAGTGGCGGCTGTTTTTGCTGATCAGTTTCACGTATTCTAGCACTTTATATCAATATCATCTGTCATAACATTTTGTGTTTATCTAGATTTTTATCGGATTATAAATGAAGACAGTGTTTTGAGTGCATTGTAATTTATTCATCCTACATTTGGGTTTGCCATCAGTTTTTGCAATAATGTCACTATGAGCGTTTTTGGTCATGCATTTCTATGGGTTAAGTACTCATTTACACTGTGAATGGACACACTGGCCTGTTCCGGCATCAATCAGTGATACCAACCTTTTCCTTATATGGTACCATCAGACTCAACTCCCACCTGCAGTGAGTGACTGTCCTGACTCTCATACGTCTTCATCAGTACATCAGTTAAACAATGATGCCCAACCTTCAATTTAATTAGATTTGGAATCACTTAAGAGACACACACTTCTGGGCATGCCTGTGAGGCTATCCCCAAAAACGTTTAACTGAGGAGAAGGAGCCACTCTGAGTGTAAACAGTATTGTGGGAGGAACTTGGGCCTTGGCTGGATGAAACACACACACTATGTGTATGCATGCACATGCACAAGCCTGCACTCACATATGCGCACACACATGCATGCACAAGCACACATATGCACACATGCACAAGCTCACACACACACATACACACACATACACACATGCACATGCACCAGAGAATACAAGCTGAGCTTCAGCTTTAAGCTCTTGCTACTTCCCTAGATATGACTTGAGCAGCTGCTTTGCATTCTCGCTGTGACAGCCAAGGGCCTCTCTGTAACTTCCCTACTATGATGTCACTGTGCCTTCCCTACATGATGGACCACACACTCAGCTGTGAGCTAGAATCTGTCCTCCTCTCCTTAGCTATTGTCAGATGTTTTGTCAAAGCAGTAGGAGAGGAAACTAAGACACTGGGCGCTGCAGGCCTTTGAAGCTCAGCTGTGCCAGTGTCTAATTGCATATGCACTTTGCATTTCTCCAGTGTCTTACTGCGTATGCACTTTGCATTTCTCCAGTGACTTATTGATGACGTCAGCACATCTTGCCTTTGTGTACCTCCACATTCTGAGTGAACTGCCACTCATTTCCCATTCCGAGCAGGTGTTCCCTGAAAGTTTATAGGCTGCCTTTGAATTCCTTGTCTTTTCCCACAAACCCTTCTCTGAGTTCTCCCATGGAATGTATCTGTTACCATCCAGGGGTGAACAGAAACTAGAAACTGAAGGTCCCTCGCTCCTCCCATCCCCTTTGCAGGAAGTCACCATGTCCTGCAAACACTGTTTTATAGATGTCTCCTGTGTTTGCTTCTAATTTTTGTTATGACTGTCCTCAGTTCAGTTTTATCCTGTCTCGTTCAACACAGCAGAGGAATGTCATCTTTAAGGAAGACGGCTTCCATCCATTGGAGGATGCATTCCTCTTTGGCTCAACATGAAACACAATGAGACACGGTAATAATGGGGATCACTAACATTTAAAAGTATCACTGTGAAGCAGGTACTCTTGGGAATTAAAAATAATTTGAGACTCCATCTCACTTCAGTCAGAATGGCTGTAATAAAAAAGGCCACCAAAACCAAAACCCAACCAACCAAATTAACCAAACCAAAAAATTCCAAACTAAATGACTACAGTTACTGGCAAGGATTTGGGGAAATAGGAACCCCTTTCCACTGCTGATAGGGGGCCCTAGTTGGTAGAGCCACTATCAAAGGCTGTGGACAGGTTTATTAAAAAACAAAAACAAAAACAAAAAAAAACAAAACAAAACAAAACAAAAAAAAAAACTAAAGCTAAAACTCTCACGTGACCTACCTATATCAGCTCCTAGGTAACAGGACTCTACATCCTACTTGAACATAGACGGCCATTCAGTGCACATAAACTCAGTGTAAAGATACATGAAATTATAAAACTTCTAGAAAATTGATGGACCTGAAAAAATATACCCAGCAAGGTAATCCAGACCCAGAAAGACAAACACAGCATTTTCTCTCTCATGTGTGAATCTTGGCTTCAAAGTCTCAGATTTATGTGTTTCTTTTAGAAACTTTTAGAAAATAGATAGACTTGGAAAGACATACCTAAACTAGGTAATCCAGACCCAGAAAGAGAAACACAGCATTTTCTCTCTCATATGTGAATCTTAGCTTCAAAGTCTCAGATTTGTATGTTTCATTTGAACAGATCAGGGAAGTAGTGAAGGCTCGTAAGAGCGGAGAAGGGAAGAGAACCTAAGAGGGAGATCATGGAGCATGCGTGACATGATAGCAGGGGCTGGGGGACAATACTGGGGACTAAAGGTTTAAATGGGACTGGAGGTTGAGAGACAGGAGAAGAAAAAGGGGTGGTGTCACCTTAATCCAAATTAAGGATCTATGAAATAACATCTAATACTTTGTAAGATAATTATATTTTCGTTTTAAAAGAAGGAGTTCGAACAGAACAGTGGTAGCCTGCATTGGTGACCAGTGCTCCTTGCAGAAGACGTGAGCACCCCACTCCCATCTCAGTTGTAGATAAGGAAATGGGACTTCGGAGAGGCCAAGAGACTGGGAGCAAGTCTCCTTCCTGGTTGAGCCTGGGTTCAGACCCGGAGTCCGACTTCGGTGCCAGCAGCTTTACTACTCATGATATTTGCAAATGGCGCTTAATTGTGTTTCATGAGCAGATTTTATTTTCTCACTCGATCATCATTTGGAGATTTCTAGTGATGCAGCTGGAGACGGAACAGACCTGACAGCTGCCATCTTGGAGAGAGAAACACCCTGCGTGGTAGGAACATGGTGGTGTCAACGCCAATATTTCAGGTTGGAGCCTCTCTAGAGCCAGCAGGCTCCCAGAGTAAAACCATCGCAGGGGGAAACTGGGCCAAGCTGGGGGGGGGGGGTGTTTTCCCGCAAGCTGTCACCTCCTGAGCAGGTGCCACTGACAGTAGAGGTCCATGGGCAACGGGGTGGCTTTCTGAAGCTGAAGTGTCAGGAGCAGAGGAGTGGTGAGGAGCACCCTTCCCAGCAGGCCTTGAGACAGTCAGGAAGCAATTGCCGGCGCCAGAGCGCATCAGGACATTGCTTTAGCATCTGCATCCTTGTGTTGTTTGTGTGTTGATAGAGACAGTGTATGTGCACCTGTGTGTTTGCAAATATGTACATATGCAAATGCCAGGGGAGGATGTCAGGTATTGATTTATTATTTATCCTCTGCCTTATTCCTCGGAGACAAGGTCTCTAACTGAATCCAGAGCGAGGCAGGCAGCCAGCAAACCCCAGCCATCCTTTCGTCTCCACCTGTAGTGCTGGGGCTACAGGGGCCAGGTGACCATGCCCAACCTTTACATGGGTGCTGGGGATTTGAACTCAGATCCTCACACATCAAGTACTCTTACCCAGGGAACCATCTCCCCGCCCCCTTACAGTGGTGCTTTTGTTTATTTGTTTGGAATCAGGTCTCACTCTATAGCCCAGCTTGGGCTATAGAGTCTCTCAGTAGTGCAGCCTGACCTCAGACTTAATCCTCCTGCTTCGGGATCCCTATTTAGATTACAGGTTGGGATGACAGATGTGAGCCACCATGCCTGGCTTCTTATAGGACTTTGTCAAGGTTGTGATGGTTTCATTGTTTTTAATTCATGTCTTCAGGACCCAGTCTTAAAACATGGTTTAATTTCTTAGACTCCATCTCAGCAAAATCACATACCATTTACTGAGTCCATTCTGTGCCAGCAACACACCATCTACTGCCCAGAGGACCTCATGTGGTGCCCACGAACACTCAGAGAGAACTACTACCATCAACCCCTATATTCAGATCAGAAAAAATGGACTCAGACAGCCACCCTGAGATGCCCAAGGCCACACAGCTATTAAGTGACAGAATTACATTTCTGAGCCAATCCCAACTCCCCCAAAGTTATTGAAAGGTGGCGGTGTGGGACATTCAGAGAAGGCATCATTGTTGCCTTGTCAACAGGTCACTCACCAGCTCTGTTATAGACTCAAGTGTCTGGAAACATTGCACTTGGAGAGGGGGACCCCATGCTGCAACCACAAATATTTAAACAAGCTAGGGAAAATAAAATAGAAAATTATTGGCTTGGTGGGCTAATCCTTATGTTCTCGGCTTTTTGTTTTGCTTTGTTTTCTTGTTCAGGAAAACTGATACTGCGTGATGTTTGCTTTTAATTTTAGAAAAATGACCTCTGCTCTGTGGAAGGATATGCATGCTTAACCCCAGTGCCGGGAGAGTCAGGGGCCTGCATTTTCAGATCAGAGGGAGAAGCGGGAGCTGGAGTTGCATTCCGTACCTGCTGTCCTCACCAATTTCGGGAACATGGTAAACAGTAAAGCAGGCCTGACCCCTTCCTAATCCTGGGACAGCAGGCTGGAGCGTTTTCTTAATAACTGACAAAGGTGCATTTTCTAGGTAGGAAGGAGGGCAGAGGGGCTGTGATCATTTGGAACAGCTGAGACCAGCAATGGAAGGTCTGGGTAACTTCAATTATGCCTTCAGTGATGTTTCCCTATCTGGGGACAAGGATCCCAAAGTCCTTACTGCACAGATGCCTGGCTAGTGGTCAGAGACAGCCTCTTTAAAGTAGCCCTGAGTAGCTAGAGTGGTCTTGTGTACTCCAGACTTTTTGCCAGAGTCACCACTTTGCCCCAAAAATTGGAGAGCACAAAGACCTTTTGGCTGTATTTTTCACCAAAGGCTAAGATTCCTAGTGAGTGTCATGGAGGCTGGGTAAGGACTGAGAAAGTGCTGTCCAGAATCCACAAGGATGCACATGGCTGTTTTCTTGGAAACCTGGAACATGTGGACCATGTGGAGCCTGGTGGCTGCTGGCTCCAGTCCATCAATATCAAGCCTTTGGTACCCAGCCTTTGAGGGGGGTTACAAGCGCTGCCTGGCAAGTGCTGTGTATCCCATCTGTAACAACAGCAATACAGAAGTCACGTTGAACCTTCCACCTCCACAGTTTCTTCCTCAGTCCTAGGTACCACACATGACCCAGGGACCTTCTTTATTTGGAATCTCTAACTCTTTCCCTGGCCATGTGTTGGTTTGGACACCAACAGAACATTTTTTTTGATGACATATTTAAATTAGTTTGAGGAATGTTTAACAAAGCAGTTTGCACACATATGTGTGGACAGAGTATAGGGAATCACAAAGTATCTGAGAGCGTGCCCCACCTAGGCTGGTAACAAACCCTAGTCCCAGGGTCGGAACTGAAGCTACAGAAACCTGGTAGTCTGCAAAGCAGAGGTGACTTTCTTTGGTGAAGTTGTGGCACTGGGGAGAGGCACAGCCTTCCCTCATGACCCTGTAAAAAGGGGGCTCCACTCCATTGTCTTCCTCGCCTCTGGTGTTGCATTGGCTAAGCATATGCAGAAGCCAAGTCAGAGGCAGGTGTGTGGCTGCAGAAGGGCTGATCTGCAGGGCTGACGCTGGGGAGTCAGCGCACCAAGTGTGATCAGGACAGTGTGGACTTCTGACTCAAACTAAACCATCAAATCCCTTTCCCGGGAATTTAGAACCGGGGCTGAGAATCAGTTATGAGATGGCATTTAGTGGCGGTGTACGGTTATGGTTACATAGTATTCAGAAAACTGTGTCATAGGGTCAAGACTACAGTATGGACAGGAATGCAGAGAAAGCCAGTACTAGAAGAGAGGGGTGTTGTAGAATCTTATTTTAACCTGGCAAAAGTGTGTTCCTTTTGTTTATGCCACAGAACATTAACTGTGAAAGGTGTGTCACTTTTGTTTATATTGCATTTGCTTAATTATGAAAAGCTGTTTCACGTTACCTGCCTAAGGCACCTGATTGATCCATTGAGAGTTGAATGACCAATAGCTATGCAGAGAAAGGGTAGGTGCAAGGCAGAGACAATAAACAGGAGGAGAAACCTAGGCTCAAGAGGGAAGAACAAGAGAAGGAGGAGAGGACTAGGGACACACCCAGCTCAATAAGCCAGGCAGCCAACCAGACATAGAGAAGCAGTGAAAGTTAGATATACAGAAGGGAAATAAGCCCTGAAGCAAAAGGTAGAGAGAGAGAAACAGGTTAATTTAAGTTAAATTAAAAGAGTTAGCCATAAAGCTAAAGCTAAGTACTCAAAACTAATAAATCTCTATGTCATGATTTGAGAGCTGGTTGGTGGCCTAAAAGAAAATGCCTGGTATGAAGGGGTAGGTACTGAGAGAAACTGCACCAGGCCTTGCCACTGGGTGGCTTGTCCAGATTGGCACAGCCCAGGGTTGGACCCCAGCTTTGCATGACTAAATCCCTGTGTCACTGACAGCTTTTCTCTCCCATAAGGGGAGGTGCTATGTGACAATGGACTTGTACCCTGTAAAGATTTGTCACTTGTATTGATTTAATAAAATGCTGATTGGCCAGTAGCCAGGCAGGAAGTATAGGCAGGGCGACCAGAACAGGAGAATTCTGGGAAGAGGAAAGGCTCAGTCTGCAGTTGTCACCAGACACAGAGGAAGCAAGATGAGAATGCCTCGCTGATAAAAGGTACCAAGCCATGTGGCTGACAGAATCAAGAATTACGGGTTAATTTAAGATGTAAGAGTTAATAAGAAGTCTGAGCTAGTAGGTCAACCCATTTATAAATAATGTAGACTTCTGTGTGTTTCTTTGGGACTGAATGGCTGTGGGACTGGGCAGGACAGAAACCTCTGTCAACAGGGAGCAGTCTTCCATGTACTTCTATGCTCAGGACACCTGTGGCACACCCAGGGGGTGCTGTTGCTGTGACTTGTACTACACTTGCCTACCAGCTCCTCTTGCATGGTAGCCTAGGCCAGTACTGCCTGCTCCACCTTCTGCCTTATGGTAATTCCAAAGTTCCAGGAAGCTGCCCCTAAGGGCTCCTTGTGACTCTGATCCAAGTACAGCTGTTTCTAGGGCACTGGCAGTGATTAGAAGCTGGGAGGGAAAGACATCTGTTTCTTTCTTGGTTTTTGAACTCAGCTTTCTCCTCTTGGAGTCCATCACTCCTTACTGGCTCCCAGTGCTCCTTTTCCTGTACCCTAGTCCTGGAACCTTAACTTTGCTAGGTCCAGATGGAATGCAGTGTCTTACTTTTCACGGTGGTCAGTCCTATAAACTGTGTTCTTGCCTGTCTTTGGGACCCTCCAATCATGTCTTTTGGACTGCAAATGCCCAAACATCAGAGTTACACTATTAAGGTGTCTCCATTGCACAGTGACATCACAGTTCTGATCCATGGAAAGCTTCCCCTTTGGTTCCTGGGGATACCCTTGGGCTGTCAGGGACACAGGCTCAGAGTCTTCAGGCAGGTCCTTCCTCTGCAGAACACTCCTTAATAATGCGTATGACAGCTGTCGGGATGTCTCTCAGAACCCATTGACAACTCCCTGGATAGCTGTCATTATAGTAATAATTTTAATCAATAGTGTAGTAAAGCTGCCACCTGTTTATTTTACCCAAGAGATTAAGCGGAGAATTACATAGAACAATCTGCAGAAGAACAGAGAGATCTCCACATACAAAGGGAGGCTGCATACTTGGCCCCAACCAAGAGCTCTTCCTTTAATAGATAGGAAGGATAAACCTGTACATTGCTGGAGCTTTTCTTCTAGCCTGGTTAATTCTCCCCATGTTGCATATACATGCCTATGTGTGTATACATTTGCATTTCTCTCTGTGCATGCTCACATGCTCTCTCACATACATACATGCATATACATATATATACACAAATGTATATATGTATATGTGTGTACATGTATGTGTCCATATATGTGTGTACATGTATGTATACATATATGCATATGTGTGTGTTCCTTATATATCTTAGAATGCTCCATCACCGCCTTGTGCACAGCCGCAGTTGAGTATGTGCCCACAAGCTGTGGTCACAGCACTTAAGATAACGAATATGGCTGACTGCTTTCTGTTTTCCTGCTTAGGTTCTTTGTTTCTCTCAACCCCTATCCTTCCAGCATGGTGACCCTCTGGCATGACTCTGGCCTTCTGAAATGTCCACGGTGATGGTTTTGTTTTCACACCAGTCAAACGCAGCTGCAGTCGGCGGCAGGGTCTCCAGCTCCAGGGGTGGCATTAACTTCCAGGGCCTGGGATTTCCTCCCGGCCGTCGTCTGGAGGGCTCTCTAATGTGCACTCGGAAGTTTGAACTTGGCCATAATTGCAGTCTTATTATCCTCACCAGCTTTACTTATCTCATTATCTCCTCCCTCTTGTGTTAGAGGTCAGTAGAACATGTCTTTTATTGCCCACTTAATCCTTCTATCTAGTCGTTCAACCCTGATTGATCCACTTAAGGTCTTTCTTTGTAGTTAACTTTGCTGACATTTGAGATTCCCACCCCTTGAGTCTGTTCACTGGGCACAAGCTGCCCGGTTCTCTGGCTCAGAAGTTCATTATCGTTAATTTTATTAGAAGGAAGTCGAGTCTCATCATTGCTCAATGAGTATTTTTACACCTCCTTTTCCCCCTTGACTTGCTCTGGAGGTTAGTCCGTCTATCCTTGCATTGTCTTGTAATATTATTTCTAAGACTATCTTGTAACAGCTTATGGTTACCTGAAAATTCAGCTCTGGAGGTTAGTCCGTCTATCCTTGCATTGTCTTGTAATATTATTTCTAAGACTATCTTGTAACAGCTTATGGTTACCTGAAAATTCATAGGCAGACCATAGCAAAGTGTGTGTGTGTGTGTGTGTGTGTGTGTGTGTGTGTGTTTGCATGCATGCATGCTCAGGTGTGGCAAAGCACAGGTATGTCCTATAAAGATGCCTTCCACAAATGTTTATCAGGCATCTCTCCAGTGTTCACTTATAGAGAGACGAAGTCAGCTCAAACCACCACTTCTTGGTCGTCTCCCTCACCCTGTACAATGTTTCCCGGGGAAATATGCTCAGTACATTTCTTTGTTTTAACATCTACCTTGATGCTAGCTTTGTAGAACATACATCATTGTAGAATGAGCCGCACACATTGTCTTTTATGTGTTTTATAATCTGTAACATTTCTTAAATGGCATTTTAACACCGCTCACTTATTTCCAGCAATCACTGTTTGACATCCTTCTCTGGGAATGCTGGGGGTGGGAAACTGCCCTTAGCTATTTATAGGGCCTCAGAGTTATTCCCGGATATCTGTGTCGTGTGTCTTGGTGGTGAAGAGGGCAAGGGATATCATGCATGAGCAATACGGTTTTTTTTTTTAGAGTCATAGTCAAATGCTGCCCTTGGAGAGAAGTTCACTAGAGCTATCCTGATCATCCTGGTCAAGCCTGGTCTCCTTTCCAGCTACAGTGAAGAGGGGGTGAATGTATGCTTTCTCCTGGGCATTCTGCTAAGCCAATCCTGGAGCTACCCCTACAGAGTTAGTAGTGTTTCCTCTGAAACCATAGGGGTCTTCGAGAGAGGGTCCTCTAGTCTCCTCACAAAGACACTCTTGCCATTGTCAGTGTCAGAGGCCGGATACCAGTGGTTAAGGTGGGAACCTCCTGCAACATGGTCCTTATTCAGTTAACGGCCTTCATGGGGGCATCAGAATTACTCAGAAGTCTCCTAAGAGCACAGGCTGCTGGTCAGCCCCTGAGCTCCCAATTCAGTGTGGCTGAACAGATCCTGGGATTCTCACTGTTGATAGACTTCCTGGGAGTGTGGGTGCTGCCTGTCTTAGGCTGAGAGCCCGTTTACTTGACCGTCTTCACAAGCAGCTCCTGAAGTTTCACACAGGTACATTTCTGTGTGAATCAATGACTTTCCCTGAATGATATGCTTTTGGTGGGGGAAATTACTTCTAAAAACTTTGAATATTAAATGTAAGAAGATTGTAATGAAGGCGACTGCACCAGCCATCGTATTTGACAAATGTCAGCAGCCAGTCATATATTTGTGACAACAACTATTGCATGTATAAGGGATTTCCCTGGGATAATATGTTTACTTCTTAAAATAAACTGTATGAAAGTGGGTTTTTTTTATCCCTCCTTCTGTCTTTATGTGTATGCAGGTTTATGTGTACATGTATGCACATATGTGGGAGACCAGAGGTCAGTGTCAAGTGTCTTCCACAATCCCTTTCCATTGTATTTTTAGAGACCAATCTCTTTCTATCTCCTCTTTTTTGGGAAGAGTGCCTTCTTGACTATCCTAGCTGGCCAGTGAACCTCAGGAACCCTCCTGCATGTATATCCCCAGTACTAGAATTCCAGGCATGTGTCACTGGGCCCAGCTTCTTATGTGGGTTCTCGAGGTTTAGTTCAGGTTTTTATGTTTGCAGGGCAAGTACTCTACCAACTGACTCATCTCTTGATTCCTTTCTTATTCTACATCATTTTACCAAATAAAAGATTGGAGCTAAGAAATAGTCAAGGTCACTGGTTCTAATCCTGCAGTGTGCATTCAGGAAGATTGCTTTGAGCCCAGGGAGACTGGCCTCAGGGAATATGTGTGCTTGCTGCCTCAGTTTGACCTCCAGCCTTCTTAGATATTTTCTTTAAAATATCTAAGACAGTCCACATTCCTTCAGTTCTTGCATACCTTGCCCCTGGTCTTGTTTCTGCTTATGTGGGCCCATCTCTCCTGGAATGACATATTTTTGGCTGTCTTACTTGGGCTTTGGTCCCTTCTTTATGAAACTCTCTTTCTGTTTTCTGTGTCTGGGGGCTCTGGAGGACAGGATGAAGAACTAGTGGGGAGATGATGGTGATGATGATGATTCTGGAACCCCTTTCTCACCCATAGCAACCATAGATGATGACCAGTATTCTATAGCACGATGTGGACTCCATCCCAAGTTTTGATGGCATCACCTCAGATGGTCTCTGTGAGCTCTTACCACCGTCCCCTTCTCAGTCTTCCTTCTTGGCCAGCTCCATTGAACAGGCTCAAGCTTGCTGGGCCACTGGCTCTGGCCTCGACTCTTCTCTTTCATTGGGTGTTCAGTTATTCATTCCTCTTCCATTCACCAGTGAGCACTTAGTAAGCACCTATTATGTGCCAGATCTGTTGCAGGCCCTGGGTAGGTGGCAAGGACTGAGTGAAGCAGATAATACTGCCTACTCTGAGTTCTAATGACCCAGCAAACACCTCTCTGGGTCTCTCTCTTTTCCAGATTTTTAAAGCTCCCTGCTCTCGAGTCTAACCCAGAACTCCGCCACCCTCTTACCAGTCATGGTTCTCTACCGTGGCAGACACTTCTGGAAGAAAGTCAGTATGTACAGACCTCTGTACGCATGAGTACAGGACTGCACCTCAGGCGTTTTATACAGCAGGCATTACAGTAGGTGTCTGTGGCAGACTTTACAGTAATAATCTACAGCAGGTATCATAGTAGGCACCTACACCAGGCATTACAGTAGGCACCTACAGCAGAAATTTCAGTAGGCATCTACAGTTGGCATTACAGTAGGTATCTACAGTAGGCACTTACAGCAGGCATTACATTAGGTGTATACAGTAGGCATCTAAAGCAGGCATTACATTACGTGTATATAGTAGGCATCTACAGCAGGCATTACATTAGGTGTATACAATAGGCATCTACAGCAGGCATTACATTAGGTGTATACAATAGGCATCTACAGCAGGCATTACATTAGGTCTCTACAGTAGGCACTTACAGCAGACATTACATTAGGTGTATACAGTAGGCATTTACTGCAGGCTTTATTGTTGGTATCTGCAGTAGGCATCAACAACAGACATTACAGTAGGTGTATACATAGGGAATTACATTAGATGTCTACAGTAGGCACCTGTCTACAGCAGGCTTTCTAGTAGGTATCTGTTTAGTAGGAGAACCCCGATTTCAGGCAGAATTGTGGTGAAAGTCAGGCAAAATTGTGGTGAAAGTCATCTGTAAAGGCATAAAATAGGAACCGCTCAAGTTGAGTAAGGCAGGGCTGGGGTCCTGCTGCCCTCTCCTTGTCTGTGGGAGAGGCCTGCACAGCATCCTTGCGATGCCTTGGGACAATTTAACAGTCGTCGGGGGGGTGTGCTTAGCTGGGTGTTTTGTACCAGGTTTTGTCTGATTGCCAAGGGAAAGAGTGTGCAAAGAACAGTTGGCCCCAGCCCTTGCTCCCCTGCACCAGGGCCACCCTCTCCCAGGGCCGCCATCTAGCATCACGCCTGGTTTAGTTACTCATTTCTCCTCCTCACGCTTGATATCCCCAGCCACTCATTTTGTCCTTGTGGTCTTTTGTGGTTGTTGTCATTGTGCTTGTCAGGTCTTATTTTCTTTGAGGGGGGGGGCGTCAGCCCACATATTATAAGAAATTGGCTCTGGCATGTGTGCCTGTTCCCTTTCCAAAGAACTCTCCATATACATTCTCTCAAAGCGTCCTTCAGCTCTAATAGGCATCCCCCATAGCCTCCTTCCAAGCCCCGGCCCGACTTAACCAGGCATTTTCTGCAAACAAGGTGACTCTTACTTAAGGATTCTAAATGTATTCCAGTTCTTGGCAGTCTTAAGCACACAGCTGAATGCCTGCTAAGTCTAGCATGGATAATTACACCAGCTGTGACCTTTTAGAAACATGTATTTGGACTAAAGCGATGTTTAGTCACTTTTGATTGACTTAGGTTTTACTTGGTTTGTGTTTGGTGAACTTCAAATGTTTGCTTCTGTATATGCTGGTTAAATTCCCAAAGACGGGGCCACACATGGTACGCTAGGGGGAAGGCCCCCTGTGATGTCAACAACATAATGGGCTACACACACACACACACACACACACACACACACACACTCACAGGATTTGAGATAAGTGGAATGACTGATGACATTTGGAAGTAATGCAGCGTGACATGGAGGTGCACGGGGTGTGAAGTCCAAAAGGGCACTGGCTGCCGGGAGAGAATATGAGCTGCTCCTGCTCCAAGACGGCACTACGAGCCGCTGAAGGGGCAGGGAAGGTGCTGGAAGAAGCTGCCTGTCCAGGTGTATGCAACAATCTTAAGGCAGGGGTTCTTTACCTGTGGGTTGTGAGCCCGCTGAAGTGTCAAATGACCCTTTCACAGGGGTTCGCCTGTGACCATCAGAAAACACAGATATTTACATTATGATCGATTGCAGCAAAATTGCAGTTATGAAGTAGCAATGAAAATCATTTTATGGCTGGGGGCCACTACAACATTAGGAACTGTATTGAAGGGTCACAGCATTAGGAGAGTTGAGAACTACTGATCTATGGTGACCTTCAGCGATCTTCCTAAATTCTTCAGCAGTGAACACTGGGCATGCTCTGCCCTTGGGGGCTTCAGCCATAGACAAGGATAAAGCGACCTGCCACTGAGATGTGGTATGACCACAGAGGGGACAAGTGCCAGTCTCCCCACCACCCCTTGTTTTTTCTGCTCTCCTCTCTTTTGTCTTCCCCATATCCTCCTTTCCTTCCTTTCCATCCCCTCCTCTTGTTCTTCCTACTCTCTTCTTTTTCTATTTTCTCCTCTTTCTCATTTCCCTGTCCTGCGTCCCTCCCCACCCCCTGCTCAACCTGTCTTCTGGCCTTCCCTTGTGGTCCTAAAGCATTATATCCAGAGCAGCCAGAGACGTGTCCTCTAGAAAGCCTTTCTAAGTTCTCAAGCAATGTCACCCCGAACCTCTTTCCTCATGGCTCCCACAGCTCTGGTAGGAACTAGAGGCAGCCTGTGAGGTTCACTGCAGAGGAGGCAGACAACAGCCATGCAAGAATGCACATCTGGGCAGTTGCAGCTGGAGCCATTTCTCACCCAGCCAGGGCTGATGTGCTGCAAACTCAGAACCAACAGAATCCTGGGGTCCTGAAGGAGATCTCGCAGCTGGCTGGGGTCTCCAAGCCACTGACTTCAGTTTTTCAAACGCCTCCGAATGGGGGAAGCGAGTCTCCCACAGGGGCATAGCTATCAGTCTTGCTCAGAGTCTGGCTCATCAACACTTGGTAACAAGAATCATTCAAGCCAAACCTGCCCGGCAGCCAGCAGCAATTCACCTCAGCCTCTTGTCTTTAAGCCTCACTATTTTCCCGCCCTTGGTAACTGCTTTACTGAAGTATATAACTCACACTACAGAGTGTGAGCATTTAAATGATTCTTGAGTAGGGTTTTTAAAATGCAGAATTGTATAATCATCCCTACAATTGCTTTTAGAACAATTTCATCATGCATAAAGAAGCCCTTTGCCCATCAATGTGTGTGTGTGTGTGCATGCGCGCGCGTGGGCTTGTGTGCACGCATGTGTGCGTCTTAGGGTTTCTATTGCTGTGAAGAGACACCATGACCATGACAACTCATAAAGAAAACATTTAATTGGAGTGACTCACTTACAGTTTCAGAGGTTCAGTCTGTTATCATCATGATGGGGAAGATGGCAGTGTGCAGGCAGATGTGATGCTGGAGGAGAAGCTGAGACTCCTCCTACATCTTGCAGGCAACAGGAAGTTGACTGAGACACTGGGTGATATCCTGAGCATAAGAAACCTCAAAGCCCACCATCATAGTGACACATCTCCTCCACCAAAGCCACATCTCCTAATAGTGCCACTTTGAGATTATGGGGACCAGTAACATTCAAACGACCACAGTAGGCATGCGTGTGCACACCCATTCTGAACAGAGGATCTTCCTGATCATGCCTCCCATTGGTGAGCTTGTAGGTGCACACTGCCATGCTTCACTTTTTATGCGAGTACTGGAAAGCCGAACTCAGGTCTTCACGCTCGTACAGCAAGCGCTTTGTCTCCCCAGTCACCTCCCCAGCCCTGCCCTTTCCCCTTCATTGTCCCCGTCATCCCTGTCCTCAGCCTTCAGGAGACAGCTGGCTTGCTTGCTTTTTCTATGGCTTAGCCTATACGGACCTTTCATAAAAATAGAACCATATGAGATCAATGACCTTTCGTGATTGCCTTCTTACACTGAGAATGGTGATGTTCTCAGGGTTCCTCTGTAGAGCATCTACCGCCATGGCTGCCTAATATCGTATTTCACAGATCTCTTAGAGATATTCATTCACTAGTTGATGCACTTCCCCATTCTTCCTACTGCATGCCTATTTATAAATAATGCCTCTGAATATTTGTGCATGCATTTTTGGGGCAGATTTGTTTTCAGTCACTTGAGTGTATTCCTAGTAGCGGAAATGTGGGCTCCTGTTACAACTATGTTCCACTTTGTGACGAATCACTAGGCTGCTGTCGGACGTGGCCACATTATTTTGCAGCTTCCTCAAAAACATGCAGGGGTTCTAATGCTTCTATATTTTGCCAGAACTTAATTTTTTAATTACAGGCATTCTAGCAGAAGTGGGGCGCCATCCTCCTACTGCCTGGCTGCAACTCACCATCTGGAGCTTCCACTCAGGTCTTTGTGCCTCAACCTTTGCATTTTTCCCAGTGCCCAGCTGGTCTGTGCTGAAGGGCCCCGTGGGTGGATGAAGCAGGCAGTTTTCTAGGCTCACCCTCCCAGAGACTATCCAACTCCGCTCTTACTTCACAAACAAAATTTTATCCTCTCTCCATTTTATATTTATTTTAGTATCTATCCCAATCTCTGCTTTTCCATTCTGGCCTTCCTTCAAGGAATTCCAGGTGAGCACAGCTGCTTCGGGGAGAACCTTTCAATGCTCCCTAGTTCTCCAGGTGCGGCCCACAAAGTATCTCATGTTTTGTCTTCCAGCCCAGGGCCTTTCCTACAGGTGTTACCAGGAAACATTTCCCCCTCCTTTTCCTTACCTTTTGTTTGGCTCCCTGTGGTTACTGCAATCTAACACAATGTATCACTTTATAGTTATGTGGGTCAGGAATCAAACACCAGTCTCACGGTGCTAAGGTCAAGGTGTGGGCAAGCCTGTTTCCATTGGGAGGGTCAAGGGGATACTCTATTCTCTTCCTTCCAAAAAGCCATTAATGTTCCTCAGCTTGTGGCTTCCTCTGAACCTGTCTGAGCCCCCACAAAGGAACAGATTCATTAGGGACTGTTAACCTGTTCCCATTAAACACCCACTTTCTATTGCTTTGTAGTAAGACACAGGATTAGACCACAAGGTCAGAATGCTTACAGGCTAGAAAACTTTGAGACTGGACCAAGCTCAAAGTATTGCTACACTAGAAGCCACACAAATGACAAAGACAGGGGGAGTTATTGTCCTATAAAATGCCCTTGGTAAGGCCCTAGAGGTGACAAACATCCAAAGTGAGATTACAGATTCGCTCTCAGTGGATTTAAGTCAATCATTTTGAGGTCACATTGAAGAATACAGTGTTAGCTTCTCTCTGTCTTGACATGACACCTCTGATGGGGATGATGCAGAGTTGTCTAGATTATCTTGCCCAAACTTCCGAGTTTCTTTGGGTGCTTGTAACTGGTATTACTGAAAACACAGACCTTTCGCTGCAGCCAACACATATGGTTCAAATGAAACACAGGGCCTGGCATCTCTGCCTTCATGTTGGTCCTGTCCTCTTAATGTCTTGGTTTTCAAATCATCCACTCAGCTCTGTTTGTAGACACGCCCATTATTTCACTAGGCTATCACACTGACATGGGATCAACACGATCTGCTGCCCCTGAGTTCCTTGTCCCCTGTGTGTGTGTGTGTGTGTGTGTGTGTGTGTGTGTTGGCAACTCAAGCTCAGGAGTCCTTCAGTCCCATCGCCGGGCAATGGTGTCTATCCTAGAAGATGAGGCTAGCTGTCCAATTCCTAACTTTAGCTCACTGCCAGAAATCAATGAAAGCCACTCTTCCCTTTCCTAAAGAAACAACCTGGTCTCTTTTGGTCAGTGCTGGCTTCCTTGGGTTCTAGTTTGCTAGACTGAGTTGAAGTCCAATATAGGACCATTGTCTGTCTTGTTCACAAGCATGTAGGTCTCACTTCTACTGTTTTCACAACCTAAGATCCCATAGTTCTAACCTCAGAGCTGGCTTGCTGCAGCTCCTTGACAGCCCCCACAGCCACGGCCCCATCTGACAGTCTTTTGCTGCTTCCCTTCCCCACTTTTGAGGACCCCTGAGATTTCTTTGACCCACCTAGACAGTCCAAGGTAATCTCTGTGTTTGTAGGGAGGCTACTTAGCAACACTTTAATCTGACAGAGCAGTGGAGCTCAGAGAATTCGTCCCTGAGGACTGGATGTCCCATCTCCAGGAGCCAGTATCCTGTATTCCACCCTTGTGTTTTCCTTTGGTCTTTTTTTCCTCCTTTTTTTTTTTCTCTTCTTCTCCCTCCTGATCACCCCAACATATTTTAATAAGGAGAAAAATGGAATGGACTCTCACTTTACTGAGCATGCTGGTGGGCCAATGGCAGATCTGGGGTCATTACTGAAATGCCAAAGGCAATAGAAGCTGTCTATCAAAACTGGCCGTGTAACTGGGAGGTCTCTCAGGGTGGATTCTTAATGGAGCCCTAACTCCAATGGAGTTCATTTCTTCAAGACTGTTGTGAAGTTGCAGATTACAGCATGCAATTCTTTCATCTTTTAATCAGAAGCATTCAAAAGGCAAGTTATTCAGGCATCATATGCAAAGAGGATAGATTGCAGAGTGCACAGATGTATCCAGGAGATAGGAAGGTGATGTAGGGAGGGGCCTGAAGCAAGAGTCCTTCTGTTTGTGACCTTTTCCCTAGATCTGAGCAAAGGCTGATGGGATAAAGCTCCGTTGATAGGATAACTGGCTTGAAGCTTGGTCAGCAAACTTGGTGGTAAGTGGGGGAAGGAGAAAGGAAGACAGCAGAGGCCCAGAGCAATCTAAACTTTCTTTTTAAAATTTTCCCATGAACACATTTGCAAAATGACAGATGAGAGCAATTTTGTTCACTCGCCGACTCCTGGCTTGGCATGTTCAGTTTGCAACGGGAAATACTAGACATTGTGCACGGGGCAAGAATTTTGCAGAGGAAAAAGAGAAAAAGGATACAGATGACACTTCCTGTCAATAAACTGATTTTAACTGTCACACCCCCGTCGACAGACCTGAGGGAGGGGCTGCTAATGTCGTCAGTGGTTGAGTGTGCTGGGTGCATGTTCAGTACTCAACTAATTTCCCCGAGTCTGGAGTCTGTGTTCCTGTAGCACTGGGTGTCCTGCCTAGAAATGTCGAAGCAACCCAGGGGCATCATTTCATCAGCAGAGAGTGGACATTGAGTTTGTCCCAATCAGGACAGGATGGACCCTAGAGAGAGACAGTGAGAATTGATTCCTCACTGACAGCTGCTTCATAGTTTCATAGGACCAAGGTGGCAGATGCCATTGTCAGGCTGGCTTGCTAAAAGGTGCCACCTCTAGGTCTCCTAAGGCTGCTTTCATTCTTGATCCTTTCCTTCTATTAAAAAATAGAATGTATTTTATTTATTCTATGACAATTTCATACGTGTAAATAATGCATCTTAATCATATGTACCACAGCTGTGCCTTCCCAATTTCTACAGGAAGGCCCAGTTCCTCCTCCACCTTTCTCCAGGTGCCCTCAGTATGTCTTCTATCCCCTTCACATCCCTTCCATTTTTCTTAGTAGCTCACTGAGTCCAATTAGTGCTGCTCGCTGGAATGTTGGCTGACCTTGTTGGCTCGGTCCTGTGCAGGTGGGCACAGCGGCAGCAAGTCCCAGAGTGTAATGGCTACGTTGTGTTCAGAGGACAGAGTCTCATGGCACTCCGCCTTATCACCTAGCTCTTACATTTCTCCCAGGCTTCTTCCATGATGTTTCGCTGCGTGTGTGTGTGTGTGTGTGTGTGTGTGTGTGTGTGGTTGATCTACATACATCCCATTTGAGGCCGAGTACTCAATAGCCATTGGTTTTCATCACCTTGACAAGTTATGAGTCTCTGAATTAACTGATATCCACCGCAGAGAGAAGCTTCTCTGACCAAAGTTGAGGCCAGCCAGCTCTTATCTATGGGTACAAGCATAAATTTTGAGAAGTCATTTTGACAATGTAACATTTAACAAAACAACAGTAGTAGGTTCCCCCATTGGCCCTTCAGTATCCCAAGCCATGGGCTTTTGAGTAGGTTTGTTGAATCAGATATGAATTTCTTTGTTGGTAACAGTCCTCAAATTCAAGACAAATGCAATTGGTTACCCCTATAAGACTTTACACCACTATTATACAGTGTACTTTATCATTTTCTAAGTTAGGCTTCTGTTTTCCCATTCATCTTGTGAACCCCAGCTCCTTTCTCTAAATCTTGTCTCTATTCGATGTAGCTAAATCCATCTTTTGTAACTTAAAACTCAACTCTGTACACAGAACTGTTCATTTGCTAGGCTGGAATGACAACAGTGGCCACTCATGCTGACCTCATAGGATGTCCAGGCAGCTAAGATTAGGGACTGACTTTCCCTCCTCTAACGAAAGTCTTCACCAGACTGGTGCATAGCTCTCTTTGGACATGGAGGTCAGAGTCAAATGCTTCTGTCTCAGAAGTCGCTACCGTTAGCAGCTTGAACAACTACCCCACACTGTCCTCTATTGTCCAGCTGCTTCAGAATTCTGCCTGTCCATGGGCATGACTTGGTCTCACGTGACTGACTTTTCCTAGAGAGATACAACACGCACCTCTACTCCCCCCAGATAGGGAGCCCACAAGAGGAGACCAAAGTATGAATACCACCAAAGTCTGATTTGGTGAACCAATGAGCTTTAATTGGGTTGCTTACAGGAATATGAATGGAAGGTTGCATATGGGAACAGAAATGACACAAAGCCAGCTGGGAACCTGGAACACACTGCATAGCCTACAGGCAGCTCAACAGAGAATCCTTTCCAAGGTGTCTGCTTCTTCCAGGCAGCTGGTTTGGTTCCAGGCTCTTCTATGCAGCTCGGCTTTTCGGAGAGTGACTCTCAGCAGTTTTTGTTGTCTGCTCTTGGGAGGGGGGTGGTGGTTTGAAAGAAAACGGGCCCCCAAAGGCTCATCTGTTTGAATGCTTGCTCATTAGGGAGTGATACTACTTGAGAGAGACTCAAGTGATCTTGTTGGAGTGGGCGTGGCCTTGTGGGAGAAAGTGAGTCACTGGGCCAGTCCCACTGCCTCTCTCTCTTCGTGCTGCCTGCCAATCCTGATGTAGAATTCTCAGCCACTATGTCTGCCTGTGTGTCACCATGCCCCCCACCATGAGGATAATGGACGAAACCTCTGAAACTGTGAGCCAGCCCCCGCTGAATGATTGTTTTTATGAGTTACTGTGGTCATGGCGTCTCTTCATGGCAATAAAAAATTGATAGGGGGAGAGACCTGGTGAATTCCTGACACTGTTTTATGTTGTTTACTTTCTGTCCTAAGAAACTGCCCTATAAAAAACTGCTAAAAACACTTGTGAACATTTAAAATACAAAATTTCTGTACCCACTTTACAGAGTTGACTAAGTCAGTCTGGAGTCAATCTGGACATGGGAATTTTTTTTCAAAAAATAACTTTTTTTTTATTCTGTGTGAGTTTTTTTTACAAGGTATTTTTGTTCATTTTCATCCCCAACTCCTCACCCTAATTATTTCCAGATCCACAGTTCCCTAGTCTCCACTCCCTCCTAACTTCATGTCACCTCTTTTTTTTAAAAAAAAATCCCATTGAATCCAACTTGTGCTGCCTTTATGTGTTTGAGAGTGCAGACACCCACTATAAGATGGTTTAGAGAACACCCCATGTTAGGGCTGGAGCATGGCTGTTTCTGCTCATCTGGGTTGGAGGACAACGAGTCTAAGATCTGCCTCTGCCATGTTCATGCTGTATGCTCTGGAGAAAGTCACCTAACCCGTCTAGGCTTTCTTTCACTCACGGATAAAGTGATATTGAATTGTTATAACACTTATCTCACAGGTGAGATGCTGAATTTGGAAATAGTCCACCACAAAGACCAGGTTCAAGTAAGCCAAAAATTTATTTAGAAAAACTGGTATCAGGGAGGCGACAGGCTTCAGACTCCAAACTGCATCACTGAGGCAGGCACGGCAGGTAGTTTTAAAGAGCAAAACCACAAAGAGACAGCTCCTGAGCCCCTTCCACTCAATCATAATGCAATATGGGGAAAAGGAGTTGGGGACTTCACACGGTGACTCACTTTCAGCCTATCAGGGAGTTCTGTGGTCTGGTGGTTCAGACCTGGCTCTTGGTCAACCAACTAGAAGGGGTAGAACATTTGTGGCTTACACCTGTGTGAGGGGTTTGAGGGCTGCAGCCTTGCCTCAGGAAGTTATGGGTAGCAGCTCAGGGAGGAACGACAGACTGGTGCAAAAAGGGGCTTCTGCAGCTAACTGGAATCTAACGCGCCCCCTCTTCAAGTGGGTCATCAAATCATTGATGTCAGAGACTCAGGTCCATATTTTAGGGGGGCAATATTGGGCCAGCAGGACAAGGAGCTTAACCCCATTGATCCTCTTTTGAATGCAGAGGGAGATAGAGTTCAGCAGGCTGAGTGCACATAGCAAGAGCAATGGAATTGTAACTAAAGGCCCCACCATTCCTTTTCTCAATTGGCATTATAAGTAGATCTTTTGTCCTCTTTGTCAAGAACTTTCCTTAGCCTTTATGGGGGGCTGCTTCCGGCTGAACTTGGCTGTAGGTTGTCAAGGTCCAGGAAGGTCAAAAGGCTCGTCAAAGGCTGGGCAATGGGGCATTTATCAGAAGCACGTGATTAGCTGATCCAGGTGGACGGATGAGAGGCGGTCACATTGGCTGGAGTGGTCCACATCAGCTTTCAGCAAGTCCAGAGCTCAACAGCTTGCTGAGGTCTCTGGATAGTGTGTCCCTCAGCCAAGTGGAAGTCTGCTGAGATACAGACCAGGGACAGAGGTTAAACTGCAGTCAGGAACTTAAGAACATTAAATTTGGAACTTTTTCATTTGACCTGTGACAGGTGGATCCAAACCTTATGACTTTGATTCCTTGAAGTTTATATGAATTTTAGTTTATCAAAGGAGATTAAAGTTTTAGATATATTAGCATTACTATTATATCAAAATCCACATTGTAGAAAAAGCAGTTGGCAGGTGTCTGTAAAACACCTGGGATGGATCATGGAGTCAGCAAAGACTATGGCTTTGGATTAAAAGGTATGAACATTTCTTAGAACATTGTATGGACTTCAATAACTCACCAGAGACATAGTTAATAGAGATCAGTCACTGTAAAGCAAGTTTCTTAATGAAAAGTTACACCTGAAACTGTTTATCCTTTACCATGAAGCCTGTGAACAGGGCAAACCTGTCTGTCCCTTTTAAAACAAGAAACCTAGTAGCTTTAACTAACTAATAAGGGTGCTAACGAGGTGGCTACAACCTTGGGAGAAGGAGCTGTTAAAATGGCAAAGCTTTCACTCATTAGTTGTAAACAACATAGAGATCTGAAAGGGACCAACCAAAAGGACAGAGACCTACCATCCACCCAGACAGCTCCCCCAGGTTCCTCTGTGGTCATTGGGCAGAGGTCCGAGGGCAACATGAGTCTTCAGCTGCAAGCCCCAGAATACTCAACAGACTTTGCTGTGGAGATGGAACTTGTGGGGACTGTCCTATCTTGTCTTTGCAAAGCAAGGCCATCATTTTTTCCAGTGTCCCATTTGTCTACAGTTTGGACAGGGTCTTGGCACTGGATGTGGTGAAGGGCAGGTTTCTTTCCCACCCAGTGGCCAGCTTTGCCATATTTAAAGCAAGTTCTGGGTAGAGGTTCTTCTGTGCCCATCACCTTCTCAAGGGTGCTTCCAGGAACCAGCAGGTCTCTCTACCATGAAAAACCTTTTTATTAAACATTTTAAGTGCCGTTTTCTCAGATCTCCGAATCATCTGAGGACCATTATCTATTAAGTGTAATTCTCAACACGTCAAAGTTAACTTTGAAAATATATATGTAAGAAACTAATCTGAACATATCAAAGAATTTGATCCTTTATGAGTCGACCGATGATTAGGATCAAGGTAAGAATTTTAACTCATAAACGTAGTCCATAAGGAAGGACATTGGGAACTTTCCTCATCTTTGTATAGTGTGCCATTTTAGAACACACCAGTTCCCTGTATGACTCAGTTTACCAAAATAGCAACAGCCTAACAGTACTAGCAAAAATGAGGGAGTTAGACATAAATCTTTAAGACAATGTTTTTTTTTTTTAGCTTTTGTGATGCATTGTTATGAATCATGATCCAAACATCTGACCTGCAGGCAACCCTAGGCTATTCCTGTAGAAAGGTCTTTTGACCCTGAAAGCTCATGGTCTGTAAGTTGAAAAACTGTTCCATGTTCTCTTGCCAGACTGTTTAAGGTCACCATCTTATTGCATCATAAGATAGGAATGTCACAGTTTTTGTTGCTTAATAGTTGGGGCCCTAACTTTAGTTGGCCATTGACTACACTGGGCGTTTGGGATTCCAGTGCAGTCTTGGGCCTAAAAATCATGTTTTGGGTTGACGTATTTCCATTAACAAAAGCAGTCAGAAGCAGAACTAAAGGGGTTAAAAAAATAACAAGGTTAGTATATTTGAATATTTGTCTAGAACTATCAACACTGATTGATTAGGTCTATGTTTTAAGATTACCTGTGTAATCCTTTGACTTTTTAACAATTTGTTAAAGTTTTGAGTTAACATTTTTTGTTGCAAATATTATAAATTTTTACATACCCGGTAAATTTATACTTTGCCCTTGTTCTCCCTGCCTGCTAATTTTTGACCCTGGACATAGATACTTTATAAAGCAAGTCTGGGCCTGAAAGATAGGGAGCCAAAACCTCATTCCAGAGCCAGCTCTTCAATAAAGCAGAATAGCATAAAAGAGTTTTAATACTATCCATGTTCAATTGACACTTGAATCCCTATTACATCAGATCCAATGACCAGAGCTCCTGGAGATAAATCCTGAGCCTGGGTGGCTCGCTGCAACAGTAGCGGCTGAGCTGCAGTCGAAAACACAGAACACGGTAAGCTCACACATTCAAGACCAGTCAGAAGCAAACATGAAGCGGCACATCCATGCATTCAAGACAGGCAAAACTTCTCTTACTTTCTCCAGCTGTTATTTCAAGGAGCGGAACGGAGGAAGGGCCCACCAAATTCCCATGGTGTTATAGGGAACGTGGGGGATCTGGAGGGGGAAATGGAGTTGGAGGAGGATGGGAGCTTGTTCTCAACTGTAGCAGCGTTTGGGCAAATAGAAAGTGAGATAGGAGGGAAAGCCTGGGCAGCCTCTACCTTTTGCCTTTTCCTTTCCTGTGGTGATACATAAGGAGGGGGCGGGGCTCTTCTTCTGAGAGAGACAAGATATGTATTCCCTCTGGTTGTCTCCCCCCCTCCCCATGGTTTTGGAGCCATTTGGGGGGTGCGGTTCCAAAAGGAGTATCCAGGCCACAATAAGGCAGTTGGTCAGAGTGACCCAAGCCTCCGAAGACTTTGACCTGAACTGTACAAGAAACAGTGAGGTTGAAAATGCCCCCAGGGTGCCAGATGACTCCAAAAGCTGGTCACGGACAGAATGCAGCATTTTCTGGGGAAGGCAGAATCTCCTGACCCTTCTCTTGAAGTTTTTAAAGGTCTAGGAAGAATTAGGACCCAAAGATGGAGCTTGTCCCATGGTTTTGAAATACGAGAACAATAGCCAGACCACAAAGTGAAACCAAAAATCTGAGTTGGCAGAAACAGAGAGACTGGTGGTATGCCACAAAACGAGACAAGGAAGAGACACGGGTGACAATCAAACACGAGCATGTTCAGAGTCAGGTGGAGCCGCTGCCTCTCCGGGTGATCCCTAAGACACAGACACTCTAGATGCTCCTGATTGGCGGGGGGGGGGGGGGGGGGGGGGGGGGGGGGGGGGGGGGGCTGGAGGTCAGAGGACTCAGCTACTTTTGAGCCCCCAAGGCTAGATGCCTCAGCCACTACCCCCATGGGAGCCTAGAGGCCTAACCAAGTCACCTCTTTGACTGTGTCCCTCCAGAGAGGGATTGAGATGTCTATCTCTCATCTCTCTCTGACCTCAAGAGCAATACTGCTTCCAGTTTCTCCGCCTTTGGTTCTCAGATAAAAGGCACCACAACCCAAAAATCTCTAGTGCTTAACTCCAGAGATTCCCACAAGGGCCAGGAGCAGATACCCTGACCAGAGACACAAACAGGTGGTTCCCCCCAGATCCCGATGAGCCCCCAACTGTTAGGGTTCAAGAATCCAGAAATAATCTACCACATAAGACCATGTTTGAGTAGACTAAAAATTTATTTAGAAAAACTGGTATCAGGGAGGTAGCAGGGTTCAGGCTCCAAACCCAAGGCAGGAATGGCAGACAGTTTTAAAGAGGTAAACCACGAAGAGACAGATCCCAAGTCCCCTCTAATCATAATATAATAAGGGGAGAAGTGGTTGGTGACTTTCCACAGTGACCAATTTTCAGCCTACCAGGGAGTACTGTGGTTTGGTTATTCAGCCTCTGGGCCAACAAACTAGAAGGGGGTAGAACATTTGTGGTTTATACCTGTTGGGGGTGTGTGAAATGTTAGTGGGGGCTGCAGCTTAGCCTCAGGGAATTGTGGGTAGCTGCTCAGGGCAGAACGGCAGACTGAGACAAAGTGGCATTTCTGCTGCTAACTAGGGTCTAACAGTAAGTTTACTGTCTTTCTAGCCTCACTTGAGGTGCGTGGTTTGTGCTAAAAGAGCCAGCAGCCCTAAGGTTTGGGCACAAGGTGGAGGAAGCTTGACAGGTGACACTCAGATGTGCTCAGGATAAGGCCTGGGTCTAGTAGCCGTGACATCTCACTGGCTGAGGCCCTCTAAGAGCCAGGAATCATGCTAAGTGTTGTTACTGATCCTCTTGTTAAGTTACCACCAGCAGATGGGCCAAGCACTTTTGTGATAGGATCATGGATACCATGTATGTATGTCTAGGTCACATGGATGTGAAAGTCAGCTGGAATCCAAATCCAAGGAACTCAGCCTCATTCTGGAGAAGAAGAGGGAATACCATTACTGAGACCTGGCCCCTAAATTCTGTGTTCGATTTAGATGCACATGGAGCTTTGGGACTGAGATGTTGCAAGGATGGAGGAACTGGAGGGAGGGAGATAAGAAAACAGCCAATGGAAGGCTTTTCACAAGACTGCCAATGAAGTATGGGATCCAGAGAGAATACAGTGGGTGGTGGCCATGGATCCCAGAAAGAAAGAGAGTCTAGGGCCATAGTCCAGGGCAGAGCATAGGCATCTCTGTGCCAGGGCTCAACCCCTATGAGTCAGAGTTAGTGAACTCCCCCCCCACACACACACACATACAGAGATTTTTTTCTGACTTTCTTGTGCCTGAGTGTGTTAGATAGTTTTCTGTCAACTTGACATAAGCTAGAGTCATTGGAGAGGAGGGAACCTCAGTTGAGAAGATATTTCTACAAGATCAGGCTGTAGGCAAGACTGTAGGGCATTTTCTTAATTTATTATTAATGGGGGATGGCCCCTGGGCTAGTGATCCTGAGTTCTGTAAGAAAGCAGGCTGAGCAAGGCATGGGGAGCAAGTCATGCAAGCCAGTAAGCAGCACTCCTTCATGGCCTCTGCATCAGCTTCTGCCTCCAGGTACCTTTCCTGCTTGAGTTGCTACCCTGACTTCCTGTGAGGATGAACTGTGATGTCAGTGTAAACTGAGTAAATTTTTGTTTCTTTCCAAGTTTCTTTGGCCATGGTGTTTCATAACCACAATAGAAACCCTAACTAAGATGCTGAGGTTTCCATAATCTCTTTCTCTTGTTACCACTTTTCCTCCTGACTCTCTAGCTCCCTATCAGGACAGTCAGCAGGTCCCCAGTCCTTTTTAATATCATGTATATTCAGGCCTGCTTTGGGACAGAGGTGGCTGTAGGGAAAACAGTAGTTGCCTGTTACCCCCTCCGTGTGGCTATGGAGACCTTGGTCACAGTGGCACTGCAGATTCCTGGCTCCTGTGCTCACCTGTCTGAACCAAGTTTTGCATCAGAAACCCAGCTGGGGACCAGTGAGAGAGTAATGACATCCTGGGGAAGACCTAGGCTGATTCCTGTCTGAAGGGCCCTTTAATCCATTATTCGTTGATGCTGTGGATGGTTTCCAGTAGTTCCTTCCATCAACCTGATATTGACATCAGAAAATTATCATTTCTCTTGCTTTCAGAAAGTGCTCAAGCGGTATAGGTCTTTCAAAGAAGCGTGTCTGCTGGGTGAGTATTTCAGAGAGGGCTGAAGCCTCCAAGTTCCCAGGCAGCCACCTTCACTCTAGGTAGAGTGACCACGTGTACCATTAATCTCTCCAGGGTCCCTCAACAGCCAGATGGTTTCCAAGGCAACGATGGAGCCATCAAGTCATCAGATACAGGTTTCTGCTCTGGCCAAGGCTAAACAAATCAGGGATAAAGAAAGCAATGGTGCCTGCCACCTACAAAGAACAGGACCCATGCGGTCTCCCCTATCTGGCTCTGTTCTTAGCTCTCTTTGTCTCTGGACAATGCTCCCTTCCTACCTGCAGTTAGGACTCTTAGTCTCCAACCCTCTGGCAGGCTGACACCCAGTTACCCAAGGTTGGATTTCAACCTCCCAGGTGGTGTTCTATCAAGAACTCCTGTCTCTGCTGAGCTCTGTGAGACAGGCAGGTTCTGTTCCACCCCTCGCCCCTTTTGTTTCTCTCTGGTACTCGCTCCTCCTTAGTACTCTAGTGAGGGAGCCCTGAATTCTCTTAGGACAGCAGCATCTATCCCTTTGCTGGTAGACCACACGTCTCAGCTTCTCTTGCAGCTAAATGGAATTGGATGGGGGAAATTTGGCATGTAAATTATAGTCAAGATCATGTCTAATCCATCTGGGGAGGTAGGACTCATCTGGGAGAAATCCCCTTGGTCTAAGGTTGATAGAGACACTTGGTGCCAAGCCTGACAAGCCCAGAACCCACACAGTGAAAGAGAGCAGGCTCCTGTAAGTTGTCCCCTGCCCCCACAAACGCTGTGGTACATACACTTCCCCATGCCATGGGGAACATTGTTCGTGTTCCATTCCTTTGAAGTGGTAAAATCACAGCTAGTGAAGACCTCATCTTGTAAGAAGTGTTTCTGAAACTCATCCTGAGTGCTCTTTTCTCTGTCATACATGACACAGTCCATTTGTAAACATTTATTTATTGTGTGTGCATGTGTGTGATGGGCAGGGAGGCACATGTATGTGCCATGGCATGTGTGGAGAGGTCAGAGTTATTCTCTGCTTCCAGCGTGCAGGTCCTGGACATTGAACCTAGGACATCAAGTGTGACAGCAAGCACCCTGACCAGCTGAGCTATCTTGCTGGCCCATAGTCCCCCCCACACACACTTAATGGTACATAGGACGTACATAAACTTGTTAGTAACTTCCTGCTGCTAATTTGTGAAGGAATACTTTCTACTTTAAAATCTTATTGGCGGAGTGCTCTCAGTGTGACAATTGTCTTCTTTCTTTAGTGTATCAGCCCTTCCTTCAGTTTCTCCCTCTCTTTTGGGCCAATTGTCACACTCAGTTCTTACTGCCCTTCTGGTGAAAGACAGCACAGAGCACTTAAAGAAGAAACAGAGAAAGGGAACCAAGCTAAACATGAAAATCAAATGCCTTCTGAAAACAAACAACAAAGGAGCTGAAGAGTCTCCTGTTGGTGTTTATAAATTGATCTATTACTTTTGCCATTTTCTATTTTAAGTGTGTGTGTATGTGTGTGTATAGTTAGTGTGTGTATAGGTGTGTGTAGTTATGTGTGTTTATGTAAGTATGTCTATGTTTGTATGTGTGTGGATATATGTGTATGTAGGTATATGTGTGTGTAGTTATGTGTTTATGTGTTTAGGAATGTGTGTGTAGGTACATTTGTGTAGGTTTGTGTGTGCCGTGGTATGTGTGTAGGTTTGTATGTATGTAGATATGTGTTTGTAACTATGTATGTGTAGGTTTGTATGTGTATAGGTACTTGTGTATATAGGTGTTTGTAGGTATGTGTATATGTTATATATGTAGGTGTGTGTGTATAGAGATGTAAGTGTAGTTATGTTTTCACGTGTATAGGTATATATGTGTGTATAGATACATATGTATAGGTTTGTATATGTGTGGATATATGTCTATGTAGGTATGTAAAGGTGTATATATAGGTGTGTGTATGTAGATATGTGTGCGTATACATTTGTGTTTGTAGTTATGTGTTTACATGTTCAGATATGTGTGTGTAGATGTGTGTGTATAGCTATATGTGGTTTTGTATGTGTGTAGATATCAGTTTGTAGCTACGTGTGTGTAGATTTGTGTGTGTTTAGGTATGTGTCTAGGTAGATGTGTGCATTGTATATGTAGGTGTATGTGTAGTTATTTGTTCATGTGTATAGCTATTTTGTGTGTAAGTGTGTGTGTGTGTGTGTGTGTGTGTGTGTGTGTGTGTGAAGGTGCCTGTGCATACAGACCTCAGATGAACTTGGACATCATTTTTCAGGTGCTGGTTACCTTATTTTTGTGAGGTACATTCCTTCTCTGGCCTGGAACTCACAAATGGATTAGGCTGACTGGCCATTGAGCCCTAAGAATCTGCCCGATTATCCTCCCCCGGGGCTGAGATTAAAAGCATGGACCACACCTGGCTTTTCTATTTGGGTTCTGGGCACTGATCTCGGGTCCTCATGTTTGGAAACCAGCGCTTTACTGATGGAGCCATCCTCCCGCCCTGTCTCTGTTATTATAGGAAATCACTAGCTAAGAAGACATGAGAGGACTCTATGCCAACATAAATTACCTCACAGCCTACGTGGCTCAGCACACACCCAGCTCTGACACTCACACACAATGACTTTTGTGTGTCCATTTCCAAGGCTCTTCTGGCATAAATGGCAACTGTCAACTTTTAGCCATTTCACGTGACCCGTCAGAGAGGAGGAAACCTGCAGACTCGGCGCTTAGAGGAAACACAAACACAAACCCACGTTGTGTGCCAGATGATACGATAAAAATAAAATGGCCCACGCAAGCAGAACGCGGAATGAAGCCGCTAAGTAATGGACATTTGCTAAGCCCGTTTACTGGAAAAAACGCTCACGCATGAAGGGACGTTTGAGACTTATTAGAATCCCTTTCATTTTCAAAACAATGAATGCGGCAATACGCTACCGAAAGATTTAATGAGAAATTAAGCACAACACACAACAGCCCAGCCAGGTGAACACACTCATTAGACTGGGAGAGTCTGCTCTGCGCAGCTGGCAGAGGGAGAGCAACACCATGGGGGAGGAGGCCCCGCTCAGCCAGGGAGGGCAGCCTAGGAACGGCAGGCTCATGTGTGCGGATGTCTGCACGGAAAGACCCACAAGACTCCCTCCCTCCCCACCCCAGGTGTCCATCTCAGGCTAAACTGAAACCTTTGGGAAGACGAGTGTGTGTGACAGAGGGGTGGGGGTGATGGAGGCTGGAGGAGGAAGGAGATGGAGGCAGGAGGAAGAAGGAGATGGGTTTTGTGTCTGGACCCTCCCCTTGGCTCTTGTGTGCGTGGACTGCACTAGCTCTTTCTGCTCTGAAGTTGCTGCTTTGACCCCAACAACACCACGTATGGTGGAAATCTCTCTCACAGAGCTCTGTGCCTGATTTTTTCTTTCTTCCTTAATGGGTATTTTCGATTCCATTAAATGATTAATGATCTCGTGCTTCCCGGGTGTCCACCATGGTTTCAGGCACGTGTTATTCCAATCCGATGGGTCCTCAGGTGTGGCTGGATGTACGTACAGATGACAAATGGATGGCCAACAGGTAGTGTCCAAAACTTGCGGAGGTGGAAACTGGAGGGCGGAGTCACAGGAGCTCAGTCTTGAGCAGTATTTTACAGTTCCTGTTGATTGCTCCTTTACTTCCCGGTAGCTGTGAAGTGAGCATCTTTGCTTTTCCACATGATCCTAGCTGTGATGTTCCTCCTCACCATGGCCCAGAAATAACGAGACCAAGCGATTGTGCACTGAAAGTTCAGAAATTGTGAGTTTCAGTCTATGTTAGTAGACCTCAAAGGTGGACTGAGGGGCTGTGTTGGGCAGTTTTCTGCCGCTGTGACCAAACACCCAAGGCATTCACTTAAAAACTAAGAACTAGGCCGGCTGGTGGTGGTGCATGCCTTTAATCACAACACTAGGGAGGCAGAGGCAGGCGGATCTCTGTGTGTTCGAGGCCAACCTGATCTACAAGAGCTAGTTCCAGGACAGGCTCCAGAGCTTCAGAGAAACCCTGTCTCAAAAACAAAACAAAACAAATAACAACAACAAAAAACAAACAAAAAACTAAGAACTGGTTGTTTTAGTTGATGATTTCAGATGCCTTTGAGCTCTTGGCCACTTGGTGTTGTTGGTCTGGGTCCATGGTGGCCTGGTGTTATTGGGCACATGGTGGCAGAATATGGCTTTTGAGGACATGACTCCAAACGACCCAATTTGCTTCTATGAGGCTCCACTTCTTACAAGTTCCCCTTGAACGTCCCTGGGAGAACCATGCCTTTAGACCACGGGTCTTCAGAGGAAATTCTAGCCACCCCCCCCCACGATAAAGCAAATGCTAGGATTATTGGCACTCATCCGTGGCTCACACCTCCCAGCGTGCCCACCCAGGACGGAAGAAAGAGAAACACGTGAGATGTGTCTGCCTGCTCATTTCCCGCTTGCTGTGTCATCGCTGGGTTCTCGGAGCCTGAAGCGGAGCCAGGCTCTTCCGAGGAAGCCCGCAGCTGTGCATTTACACAACTTCTAAACCTTATTTTACAAAAATGAAAATCACTCATTAAAATGTCAGCTCTGTTCTCCAGTTTGTGGTTTGGCGCCTGGTAAAACGTTGGTGGAATCAAGGACAGTTTTGCACCATAGACATTCTGGTTCGGGGACTCTAAAGTGTCGGCTTATATGGAGACTTCACATAAAACATGTATCTGCTGCACCCACCTGCCACCGGTATTCGGGGAAGACAGGCATCAGCTCTGGGGAATGTGGGTGCTCTTTATTCTTCGTGCGCTTTCCAGGGGATCGAGCTAGCAGAGCTGGAGCAGAGAGCACAGCTCGAACTCTGACAGACGTTAAAGACATTCCCTCTTGTGGGGGTACCCGTCATCAGTTGGTAGCGAATCCGGGGAAAGTGTGCTAAGAAGGAACCAGAAGCCAAATCCAACCAGTGGTGCATTGTGGCACTGTTGATTAGCGATGCCTGTTGTGGGTGGAGCATGGCATAGGGGTGTGGTGTCATGTGCAAATCTGTCTGGACAAATCTGTCTCCAACTCGATCGATGGTTCGTGTTTGACGGACTTAGCGTGTTGTATGCCTAGGGCATTGCCATGCCCTGTAGAAGCTTGACCTGTGACTGCTGGGTGAGCCTATGAGATGAGCAGTTTTCTTCCAGAGAGTGTGGAAGGAAGAGGGAAGAGCAAGGTAAGGGATTTATGCTCTGAGGTAGAGTGTGTGTGGGGGGAGGGGGAGCCTTTGAGGCCACACAGTCCTCCAGTGTTGCTGGAATCTCACATGATCGGTGGCCACCTCCTCGCTTCCCCTAAAGCCCTTTCTAGATGCGAAATGTCACAGCTGCCACCAACACCTTCCTTCAAGTACAGGCCAAGCTGCTGGAAGCCACAGAGGCTCAGCAGGCCCCGAGCTTGGGAATGGATTTTCTGCTATTTGTGAGTGCTTCAAATGACAGCCACCTGTAGAGCCTTCTATAGGCGAGTCACCACATTAAGGTGTCTAATTGATTGGTGTCCATCTGGGGGCCTTGTGTATCAACAGACCGGCTTCCTAGTCTCGGGGGGGGGGGTGCATTAGCCCGACTAGGGTAAGGCCTCCAGGTGTGCTGCAGCTTCTCATGATCTGCCAGGGCGTGGCAGAGAAGGAACACCTGCCCCAGCAGCACAGACGTGAAGGGGGTCTGGAGCAGGTCAGAATTCCAGGTCTGAGTGCAGCCAGAAGACCTTTCTGTTGGTGCCGTGTGAATGGAAACCACTGCTGGGTTTCCAGGATAATTCTTGGAATTCGCCTTTTAATTGCATTGAAAATATTGGGTCTCTGTACAGTGTAATGGTTGATCGATCGTCCTTGGGTTCTTGACGGGGTATGTCCATGAAGCCATTTTCAGAGTGGTTTGCTTGAGAAGGGCAGAGACCCAGCCTGAATGTGGGCCACCCTGATTCCAAGGACTGCAGTTCTAAGCTGAAGACAGGGGGGAAAAGGAGAAGGTCCGCTCACTACCAGCTTTCCCCTTTTTTCTACTTCCTGGTTTGCTGAGAAGTGTGGGAGACTCCTCAAGCTCCTGGAGTCACAATGGACCATGCTTCCCCGTCATGATGGACTGTACCCTTTCAAACTGCAAGCTAAAACAACCCTTTTCCTCTCAGTAGTTGCTTGTCCAGTATTTCCTCTTAGCAACGGGAAACATAATTAATACACATAGTATATTGCCAAAGTGAATGAGATTCGGTGCCCCACCTGGGTCAGAGTTGTAGCAGTGGACACTGCGTGTTCTAGATTTATGATGGCTTGACACAAGCCAGAGTCCTCAAGAAGGAGGGAGCCTCAACTGAGAAAATGCCTCCGTAAGATAGGGTGTAGGCAAACCTGCAGGGCATTTTCTTAATTAGTGATTGATAAGGGATGTCCAGCCCATTACAGGAGGTGCTATCTCTGGGCTGGGTGGTCCTGGATTCTCTAAGAAAGCCAGCTAAGCAAGCCACGAGGAGCAAGCCAGTAAATAGCTTTACTCCGTGGCCTCTGCATCAGCTCCTTCCTCCAGGTTCCTGCCTTGCTTGAGTCCCTGTCCTGACTTCCTTTGAGGGTGAACTGTGAGGTGAAGTGTAAGTCAGTAAACCCTTTCATTCCAAAGCTGGCTTGGCTGAGGGTGTGTCATCACAAAATTGGCACCAGGATAGTGGAATATTGTTACGAAAGACCGGGCCATGCTGTTTTGGGGAGGACTGTGGAAGGACTTTAGGACTGTGAACTATAAAAGCCCTTGAGTGTTGACAGGTCAGTGCGTGATTCCATAGGATCTTGGAAGACTGGGAGTAAAACAGACAGTGGAGGCCTGGCTTGTGACATCTCAGAGGGAAGCAAAGACTCTACCGGGGTCTTCTGTGTGATAACTCTGTGATGTCTGGTCAGGTGGAACCGAAGAATCGGCTGTGATTAACAAGAGACCAGAAGTATGAAAATAAGACCTTTGTCTTACTGGGATACTGGATGCCGGTTACCTGGAGCTGAGAAATTTAGCAGTGGTTAAGAAGAGACTAGTACTGTCGAAGTGAAATCTTCTGGGAAGTGTTTCCTTGGAGTCAACACATGAAGCTGTGTTACAGAGGCGGCCAAGGTTGTACCTTGCACTGGCAGCTGAACTTGATAGTGTAAGACTCACCCAGGTGATAGTGGTTTTGAAGGCACGAAGGGGTCGTGGACAGCAGCTGAGGTTTGGCACTGTGAGAGAGATCAGGAGAGGCCCTTGGTGAAGGTGTAGCCTCAGTAGCATTTGAGGGCCCAGCACTGAAAGGGTCATGCAGAGAAGTTGAGGGTTGGTACCATGGAGGGAGTCTATGACAGGCTACTGGAGAAAGTGCAGCCAAGCTGCAGTAGAAGACCCCAGCATTTTGTAGATGCCCGTACCATGGGAGGACCTCAAGGAATAGTAGCAGTGACAGAAATGAACCTGTCTGACCTTGAAGTCAAGCTGTGTGTGCTACAGAGGGTAGAGTTGGAGGGGTGACCCAAGCCCTTTGGAGGAGCCCCGAAGGTTGTGAGTGAATCCCAGACATTGGACACTGGGTTACTTATATAATAGGAGCTTGGTTTTGCTTTGTTTGGATTGTGACTGTGCCCTGGTCCTTCCCTCTTGAAGTGAGAAGGTATTTAATAATTATGATTTTTACAGAGTCTACAGCTGAAAGGCTTTGAACTTTTAAAAGAGATTTTAGATTTTTAAAGAGAATGGATTTTTTTCCAGGAGATTAAAATTTTAATGTGCATGGATTTGTAAGGACTGGAACTTTCCAAGTTATGTTTGATGCTGTGATATTAATATGTGTGCCATTTGAGGATAAATGAGAAAGGAACGGTTCTAATTGAAAAGAGATGAGTTTGTGTGTCAAGCTGACAAGGTTTCCATTGTGCTGGCTAGTTTTATGTCAGCTTGACACAAGCTGGAGTCATCAGAAAGGAGGGAGCTTCAAATGAGAAAATGCCTCCTTAAGATCAGGCTTCAGGCGAGCCTGTAGGGTATTTTCTTAATTAGTGGTTGATGGAGGAGGACCCAGCCCATTGTGGGTAGTATCATCCCTGGGCTGGTGGCCCTGGGTTCTATAAGAAAGCAGGCTGAGCAAGCCATGAGGAGCAAGCCAGTAAGCTGAACCCTCCATGGCTTCTTTTTTTAGATCCTATCTCCAGGTTCCTGCCCTGACTTCCTCTGATGAAGAACTATGATGTGGAAGTATAAGGTGAATAAACCTTTTCATCCTTAAGTTGCTTTGGTCGTGGTGTTTCATCAGAGCAATAGCAATCCTAACTAAGTCAGAGGCATAGTGGTGAGCCCAAAGTCTCACCGTCTGTCAGTAACCAGGCATCCTTATCTCCAAAGACAGAGCAAGAACTTGGACTTTTACCTGTTTGATCATTACCGTGGCATGGTATCAGTGTGGCATGCACAGTGCCTGCTGAGGCAAGAGATTAAGTACCTAAATCTCAATGTATAGGAGGGAAAGTGTTTAAGAGGCTATGAATGTCACCCATCATATCAAGAACCAGGACAGTTTCAACTAGTACAAGAAAAGAACATAGACAGAAATCAACACCCAGATGGCACAGATACTGGAGTTATCTGAGGAGTTTGGCGGTGCTTTAGGGAGCCCTCCTCATGTCACCACAGACTGTGTTCTTATGCTGACTCTATATAGAAAGGAGGCAGAGTAAACCCACCCCCTGTTTGCCTAAGCCCAGGCTGTTGTGTCCAGGCCATTGTGTCTAGTCTGTATTGTGAATGGGGGATCCATGGATTTGGAAAGAAGAAAAAAATGCTTCATTGAGCAATCAGGGACAAGCTGGGAAAAATGAATGAAAAAGCTTCATTAGATGTACAGAAAGTCTCAGGAGAAAAACAATGGAAGGAGAAAGAAAAATCAAATGGAAGCATGGTCACTGCATCATTAATTGGAATTTTAAAATGGGCACACTCAGCAGCAGACTGGGAAGAAGGAAGCATCGGTGAACTTGGTGGCAGAACAGTAAAAACGAGTTAGTCTGGATGACCACAGAGTTCAAAGAGCCCAGAGGAGGAAGTGGACCTCAAAGTCCCCCCCCCCCCCCCCCCGCCAATAAGAGAACACACCACAGCCATAGATCAGGGGAAGAGAAAGAAAGCATTTCAAATGGCTGAGAATCTCTCACAATTTTCAAGTTCTGACTCTCATAATGAAGAAGTTCAGCAAGACAACACAGTGCAGTTCCATAGAGACCGTGCGAGATGCTCACCACCAGACTTTGAACACCAAAGACCGAGAAACATCCTTAGAAAGAGCCAGAGGAAAAAGTTTATCTTACCCCCACCTTGAGTTGGAAAACAATTTAAACGACAGCTAGTTTCTTGTCAGCAGTCATGGACCCCAAGAAGAAATGTACAGTACTTTTCAAATGGCTAAAGAAGAGATTTATCAACTCAGAAATCTATGTCCACTGAAAATACCCTTTAAAAATAAGAGGAATGAAGATGTTTTAGGATTAAGGAGAGCAAAGAGTCTTTGTCACCAGTAGATCTACCCTAAAAGAGTGACTGAAGAGAATTCTCCAAGGCAGGAAGAGAACATAAAAGATGTATCCGAACATTGTAAGAGAAAAAAGAACGAAGACCAAAATGTAAGAAACAAAAGAAGAATAAAAGGTGAGTAACATAAAAGTGTTCTCTTACTGAGCCTAATTTTCTCATAATGTCTGGTGCTTGAGGCAACAACCATTGTTGATTATGGTCTTCGGTGTATGCAGAAGAACGATTAATGTTGTAAGGAGGTGAGTTTTGTGATGGGGTTTGTAAGGGGAATTGTTTCTTTGTGACTCTTGAGCTAATGAATGTCAACACCACGTGACTATGAGAAGTGATTTGGGCAAATGTGATACTTAATACAGTCATCAAGAAACCTACACAAAGAGATACGCTGGGAATGACCACAGATATATCACACTGGGTTAGAGAATGTTCAGGTGACTCCGAGTTCTAGGAAAGAGAGAGAAATGAGAAGCAAAGAACACGCCGAAACAAAAAGACAGAGTTAAGCTCGAGCAGATCGGTAATTACATTAAATATAAATGGTCTAGATGAAACAACTCCAACACAGAAACTGACAATAAATTTAAAAAGAATACAGCTGTTTACTGTGAGCAAGATCTTAATCCAACTGTAACCTAGGTAAGTTTGGAAGTAAATGATTGGTAAATGACATAATGTGAACAGAAAGAAAGCTGGTAGGAATACCTGTATTAGCAACAGATTAAATGTACTTTCAAACAAAACCAAAAACACTTACCAGGCATGAATCAAAATGTTCCATAGGAACAAAAGGGTTGGCCAACCAAAAATGTACGGGAATCCTAGATGTATATACATGTGTTCTTAATCTGTTTCCTGCTCTGTAACAGAATACCAGAGACTGGGTAAGTTATAAGCAAGATAAGCATATTTGGTTCATGTTTTTAGAGGGCTAAAAGATCACATCTGGTAAGGGAATTCCTGATGGGACATGTCATGGCTAAAGGTATCATATGGCAAACAAATATAATGGGAGGGGTAGATCTGTCTCTTATATACCTAACCCTCTCCCATCATAATGTCTTTAATCTATTTATGAGAGCAGAGTCTTGTGACCTCATCACCTTGTCAGGATAAGTACTGAAAACAGATACAATGGAGTCCGTTTAACCCATGGCAACCCTAACAAAGCCACAGAGCATGGCACACAAACACTGATAGAACTGAAAGCAGAAATGGACAAGCCTGCAATTTCCAGTTGGAGACTACAGCACTATTCTATTTGACCATAGAAAGAACCATAGAGTGTCGTCAAGGCTACACATAACTGTGCACGAACAGGATCTACAAAGTACGCAAAGGCAGCAATGTACCCAGGGAACAGTTGTGAAGACAGATCATCTCCTGCACCGTGAAACAAGTGAACAAATTCAAACACACTGGAATCATACAGGGGTATCCTCTGCCACATGGAATCAGCTGAATCACAGGTGGGAACTTAGCTCAGAATTTCAAGTGATGCATGTGTCAAAGAGGAAGTTTTAGGGTAAAGTACATCCAATGAAAATAAGTACATAGAGACAAAAGTAAATGTCATCAGAAAGGGCAACTCCCTTTTTATGAAAAATATTTATTTTATCTTTAATTATGTGTATGCATGTGTTTGCGTGTTTCTGTGGGTGACTGTTGAGACCAGGGGTATCAGATTCCCTGGAGTTAGAGTCACAGGTGGTTGTCAGCCACCAACGTGGATGCCAGGAGCTCAAATCGGGTCCTTTGTAAGAGCCTTGGCCTTCTCTACCATCTCTTCATCCCGGAGAAAAACGAATTTTGTGTGTAATAGAATTGAAGCAAAACAAGGAGGAAAGGCTATAGAGACTGAGAATAGAGGTTGTTTCCCAGCAGAAAAAAATAATTGAAGGTATGAAGGAAAAAAAAATGTCTGAAGTACCAAGTCCCAGTCACGTTTCTCTCTCCCAAGAGCCAGAGCCCCATTGTTCTCAGGTCTATTTCTAACGATGCTTTCATGAAAGAACCAGCCAACAATGTCTAGTTAAAGGGTCATCTATGAAAGTATGCCTGGGGCCTATGGAAACCACAAGAGGTGTTGAAAATGAGCAATAGGATTGGTCCAAAAGACAAGACAGCTTTTACCAATCCAACGGGGAAAGTGGCAGACTTGCTGAAAGAACATGGAGCTGGTGAGGGGTGTTGAGAATCAGCCAGAAAGCACTGTACTCTTTTGTCAAGTGAGTCAGCCTTCACCAATCAGGCCACCTGACTGGGAGGAAGCTGAAGCCATGGGCTACCCCTTGCCTTCCTCTCTTGTTGGGATCCCCAGATGGCAACTTAACCTGGTACCCAGAGGCAAGGGTCCTTTTGCCTTCTCCAGTTCGAGAGGATGTGTCTCCCAGGTCATAAGCAAGACGGGAAAGGGTTGCCAGAGGGTGAAGAAGGTCAGAGGCGGGCAACTGTGTGGGTAGTAGAAACAATCACAGACAGGACAACTGTCTCCGCGACATGTTTAAAATGCCGGTAAGGGCAGGAGAGATGGGTCAGTCGGTAAGCAGGTTGCTGCATAAACCCAAGTTTATCCCCTAACACCATGTCAAAGCTGGATGTGACACTGTAATCCAGGCCCGGGAGAGGCAAAGACAGGAGGATCCCTGCAATTTGCTCGTCAGTCAGCCTACCTGAGTTGGTGAGTCCTAGGTTCAGTGAGAAGCACCGTTTCAAAAACAAGATGGAGAGTGACTAAGAAAGATGTCTGGCATCGACCACTGGGCATGTGCACAGCACTCCCTACACACACGGATGAATTCAAATCCACACATTAGATAATAAAATCACTCTGAGATGAGCTGCTTGTTGAGTCGCCGAAAGGAGCCACCCAACCCAACTGCCTGATGCGTGAGAGCGAGAATAAACCTTTATTACATTAAGCCACGGAGATTTGGGGTTGTGTATTAAAACAGCTAGTGTTAATTACCCTGACTAATGCACCCAATAAAAGTCAGGGCCTCAAAGTCTGTGTGGAGTCGAATATTAAACGCACACCCAGCACTCAGGAGTAATTAAAAAGTGATTCCAATATTTACTTGTGTCTCTCGGAAAACACCAATGGGGATTGAATTCATCATATTAGTCACTCGTCTCAAAACCTATTTTATTACCAATATCATCTCCTTTGACCCAGGCGCTTCCACCCATCAACCCTCAAACGTTTTCCCCAACTCGAAGTTCATGCTGGATTTTTTTTCCCCACAAAGGCTCCCTTTCCTTCTAGACTTTCATAATGTAGGACTTTTCGTCTCCTCCTCTGTCCCCATCTCCCCTCCTGCTGTCCTTCTGTTACCAAGGAAGATCCAGATTGAGTTGTCTGACACAGAGGGATGTGTAAGGCTTACATGAAATTAAGACAGGGAAGTAGCAGCAATCCTGAGACATGGTAAGACACGAGCATGCAGCCGTCGCAGGTTGCTTTCCCAGGATTCTGTCTCTGAGACAGAGCTGTCATGCGGTTGTTTATGGGGAAACACGTTGCATACCTGTGGAGGGAGTAAAAGTAAGGAGAGACCAAGGCAAAGCAAACAGTGTCCCAGGAGCCAGATCTCATGTCTCCGTGTCTCTTCTTTGGGCTAAAGGGGCTGAGCCTTCATCTTCCTGCATCCATCCTCCAGGAAAGTGATCTGCCTGGGGAGCAGGTGACCTTGGTCAAGGGCGTTCCTGAGAGGCCTGCCAGCTGAAGGCTGCTGCTGACAGCTCTCTCTGCCGCCGGGACAGTGCATGCTGCCTTGTGGGAAGATCTTGGCAGCAGGTCACCATTCATCACTGTACTCAGGGCTTGTGTATGTACTGCAGGTGGGCCGCTGCAGAGCAGTCCTGAGCTGTCTGTCCTTGCCTTGTCGTCGGCTCCGCTTCTCCCTGCTCTTTCATCTCGGAGAGGTCGAGGGGCTCTTACTCTCCTCTAGGCTCGCAGCCTGCTTGAAGAACCACAGTAAAAATCCCTTCTTCCACAAACCCTGTGACCTGATGCTCACTGTGCCTCGCCGCCCTGCCCCGGTGCTGGCCAGTCTTCTGCACAGGAACAGTGACCCCGAGGCTTCTTCCTGGATTACAGGGTTACAGAGCAGTGCGCTGCTGGCCTTGCTGTAACAAATTGATTTCTCCTGACTGTTAAGGACACGGTAATTTGGCTGTAGTCACCAGGAGGACTTGTTAATGACTCTGTCCCTCTTGATTGTTACCTGAAAGAGCACCTGGGGCTGTGCATGTCTTCAAGACGGACTTTTTTCCTGGTCATCTATAATTAGGACTGGGGCAGAGGTAGTGTTTGCATTTCCCTTCTCTACGCAAGCCTCATTCTTTAATTCTTGCAGTGACTCAGACCAACCTTGGGTAAACTTGGTAGTTAAGCCCCAGTAAGTCACGAGAAGAGGGGGAAGAAGTTATATGGAGCCTTCTCTACTTGGATTTAAACCCAGCACCGCTGAGAAGGCCTACATGGAATCAGAAGTTATCTCCATCCATGCCCACTTCAGCTTCTTCCTCTGTGAAATGCAGATAATGCGCCTGCCTAGTGCGGGTGTTGTAAGACAGATACTCATATACGTCCTGGGTTTGTCCTCAGGATAAACACTTGGCTTGTCCCCTAGACGCACCTGCTGTATGAAAATTATTGATATTTACATTTTTTCCCCTTAAAGTGCATTCAGTTTGCAATTAGTGCATCCAGTTAGCCCATGGCAGTGCCTGGGAACTTGCTTCTTCAGCAACCTTCTCTTAGCGTTCTCTGCCCTGCTTTCCATTTCATAAATACCAGCACAGACTGCAAGTCCTCCAGCGAGCTGAGTCCTGGGCTCATCTGATTACTCTCACTTCCCATTGCCAGCATGAATGGCTATGAATGGTCCTCCTGGCCATAGTCCTCCTTGACTCAGTCCGAGCACTCATCTTTCAGGATGACGGCCTGGCTCTTGTGGAGAGTGACTTTCCAAGAGAGTGGTTTCCAGGGAGCTTTTGGATGCGCCCACAGCATCAGCCTCATTTCCATCAGCGGCTTCTTTAACTCTAATCTCTGGCCATTTGCATTTTCTTGAGAATTCCTTGCTCAAAGTTTCTGAGCTTTTTACGCAGGCTGTTTCTGTGGGGTGGACAACTCTTTAGTTTCCTGTCTTTGCGGGGCTTATCACTAGTCTACCTTAGAGTCAGGGTCTTCCCTTATCTGACTCCTTCCAAGATTCCAGGGTTTTTGGGTTAGTGGATACACTCCCACTGAGCTCCGCAGGCTTCTTTAGTCTCATTCTTTTGGAATGTCACCACCTCTCTTGGCTGCCACCAGTGTAACTTAGATCAGCATTTTCCGACTTGGACCTTGGGTGTGATGCGGAAAAGAAGTCCCATGTCTCTTCAGTTGCTTGACACAGAGATTTCTGTGTGCCACGGTTCTGGGTAAGGAAGAAGGGCAGAAACGTGGAAGCTAACTAATAGCCTTATTCTTAGTGTATAGACTTCTACTTTATGAGAGAGACCCATTAGCTACACAACAGCTATCCTAATCTGATGATGAAATGAAACCAGCTACCTAATGGGTGGATCGAGGCTCCCAGAATCATCTAGCTAGGCCAGTTTCCCCCGACTCTGAATCGAGAATATGTATCTAGGTGTTGGCTTTGCTGGTCCCAGGTCCCTTCTTTTAATCACCCAGCTACTATGTTCAGAGCACAGCCCCTTCCTGCCTCCACTCTGGCAGACAATGAAGCACAGAGTTGCTGAGTCAAAGCTTGTCTCTTTCTGGGGTCCCAGAAGGAAACAAACACAACAGAGCTGTGTGATAACCCAGAAGATGTGGGCTTCCAACCAAAGTGACGCCATATTGGGGCCTTTAGGAGCCATTGATCATCTATCTTTAACAGAAACTGGCAAAGTCTATTGTCCCTGAGTCCTTGGGAGTTTACGGTTGTGTATTAAATCTAACAATTCCCTTTTGATGAAGTATTTTATGATGGGTATTGTAAATTACTGGAAGGAAACTTTTTGGTCAGCGAGAATTTATGACAATGATAAATTCGGGCAATGTCTTTTTAAGTGTCTCTATGAATGAACACTTCCAAAATCTCCCCAGGTTCTAGTCACAGGTAGAGCCTCTTGGTGATTATTTTTGTACATCTCAAGTGACTTCTTTTATTAAGATTCCTATGAATAAGACTTATGATTTATCTTGATGACATATTAACAGCCAGTCATGCCAAATACATTTTTCTTTCTTATATACCAGGAAGTATATTCTTGCTGTCAGCCTTTGGGGTACAATGAATTTAGAAAAGTTCTCTGGTGTTCCTCCCTCATCACTGAACATTCTTTAATTTTGTAAGTTATCCAAATTGTGGTAAAAAAGGTTTTGGAGGAAAAAAAAAAGAAGAAGCAGGGAGATAGGTGCCATGGTGTATTAACAGTAAGATATACCAAATGATGAAAGCCAGCCTGCGACTTACACACACACACACACACACACACACTCTGAACTGGGTAATCTTTATGGTGGATCCCATTAGCAGTGAATGAGGGCTCCCCCAAGTATTTAGATTTCAAGTTGGTGTATTCTGTGGCCTTGATTAGTATGAAAGAGAGCGTACATATTCCATTAAAAACCATCTTCAGTATGTGTCATTTGAGAAAGAAACAGATAAAAGTGTTTAAATTTCACAGGCCCCTTTATCTATGCCTTCGGGCTTTCCTCCTTGGATATGTTTACCACAGGAAAAGCAATCAAATCACAGGCCACTTCAGATTTTCCCAGGAGAAGATGAGTCACTCATGACTCATTCAGAGGGAAGCATCTCTCTCACCATCGGGGGCAGTGGGAGGGTGGGTGGGAAAGAAACAAAACTCAAGGAACGTTTCTTCTTTTATCTACTGTGGCTTACCTCATCCTCTGCGTGAGCCCTCACCTTTCAAGTTCAGAGTCCTAATAGCAAGTTAAAAATACTCACCATGGCCTCTGGGTGTTTCACAGTGCCATCTCCCCCCAGCTGCTTAAAGAATTTTCATGTCCCTCTCCGTTCTTATCTTGACCTTAGAGTTTTCATTTGCGTTCTTATAAATAGAAACAAAAAAAAATGTACAGTGCAAAAGGGAGACACTGAGACAAGAGTGTCTTGGTATTGTTTCTCTTCTGAAAATAATTTCTTCTTCTTCTTCTTCTTCTTCTTCTTCTTCTTCTTCTTCTTCTTCTTCTTCTTCTTCTTCTTCTTCTTCTTCTTCCTCTTCCTCTTCTCTTCCTCTTCCTCTTCCTCTTCCTCCTCTTCCTCCTCTTCCTCCTCTTCCTCTTCTTCTTTCTCTTCTTCTTCCTCTTCCTTTTCTTCTTCCTCTTTTTTCTTCTCCCCTTCCTTTATCGCCCCCCTTTCTCAGAAGCATAGTGTAGACATGCAAAAATGGGGACAAGAGAGATGGCTGGGTCCTTAGAGTATTCGCCTTGCAATCCTGAGGACTGAGGCCATCTCCAAAATCTACGTAAATGAAGCCATGTGTGAAGGCCCTCTCCCATCTGTAATCAGCACTGGAGAAACAGCTATAGGCAGATCCCTGGGACTCAGGCTAAGTAGCCTACCCTACCTACCCTACCCTGGTGAATTGCCAGTCAGTGAGAGATCCTGTGGGTGGAGCAGCACCTGTAGTTGTCAAATGACTCTCCCACACATACACACACCACACATGCCTGTACTCATGAACCCAGACCCAAGCAAAGCAAAACTGAGTAGCAAAGTTGGATTGGCTCTTGTCATGACGTGACATGTTGACCTTCAAAGAGAGACCTTCTGATTTCATGTGCAGAAGAGAAGTCCTTTGTGTGAACCTGCTACTTTATGGAAATTTGTGGAGTAAGCCAGTTTACCCAAATTGGCAGGGTTTAGACTACAGATGTGTGTTGTGTAAAACACAGACATGAATAAGTAGAGGGAAGAACGAGTATGTAGGAGGTGTTTTCTGAAGGCTGTTGGGGAGGAGCACTGAACCCAGTGCTGTGACTTTGTTCTGGAACTTGTGGATGGCAATGTTGGCTCTCCGAAGGGAATGTAACTGGGTGGAAAATTCACAGGCCAGTTTTGGTTCATCCCTATACACCCCAGAACCTCCACTAGATTGCAGTGACACTCAGATTCAGTCATCAGCCTGAGAAAAACACTTTCAGAACATGATTTCCCTGAATGCTTGTATAAGCATTTTTGAGATAGATACAAATATTTACTGTATAGTTTGACATTAAAGTGCAATGTGATTTAATAATATTGTTTTACGTATTTAATATAATGTAATTTGATGATATTACATTGAACATGACAAAAGCATAGTCCTAGGCACCTCCAAAGCATCACCTCTTTTTGTTATATTTCCCCCCTCTCTCCCTATCCCGTCTCCCTTTTCAGATTTCCTTCTGTGTATGTTCTCCTTAGGATATTTTAGGGTGTAAGGGAAACTGCGACACCAAGCAATGAGGTCTGCCTTCCTGGAGATTTACAAATGTTAAACAACAGATGTTAAAATAAAGACATAGTGGGGCCAGAGAGATAGTTCAGTAGTTAAGAACACTTGCTGCTCTTACAGAGGACCAGAGCTCAATTCCAAGTGCCCACATCAGGCTGCCCAAACATATAATTATAGCTTCAAGAGATCTGAAGTCTTCTTCTGGTCTCTTCAGGCAACTGTACATGTATGTCGTATGCTCACATAGACATACACACCTAAGTAAAAATGCATCTTACAAAGTAAAGAGTGTTTTAGAAGAAAACGTGAGCCAGGGTGATGGGGCGTGAGAGGACTTGAGAGAAAGAGGGAACTGGATGAGGAGCCTGGGAGCCACGGCTCTGAAGGAGAGCGTGTGTGCTGTGAAGTAAAGAAGGAAGGAGAGAAAAGGAAGCTAACACACACAGTGTCAGGAAGAGCAAAGTAACCCCCCTCAAGCTGAAGCAAAGTGGGTGCTGGGAGAAGGGGGTAGGGAATGAGGTCAGATGATGAGATTGAGCCTCATGGAGACCTGGGAGCCTTGGTTCTGTACAGACAAGGTGAAGCAAGCTACTGAGTGAACCCACTTCTGTGTTCAAGGCATTCTGCCTCTATGGAATCAGACTGAGACAGAGTGGGGGGAGCAGATGGGAGTACACCACAGTATATGCCAAGTGTGTGTGTGGGGGGGGTGTGTGTGACTAGACCAAGGTGGAGTAGTGACAGACAGGGACCCATTCTAGATGGTTCTAAACCTAAGGGGCTCGATATGTGACCCAGAACCTCTCGGGCCAGAAGCTCCAGCAGCTCAGTTGGCAACCTCGTCCTGGGCACGTCTGCCTCGCAGGGCGTGAAAATTCACAGGGGGATTCCGACTGGCGAGTGTTGCTAATCTGTGGTTTTTGAATTGTCTGTCTCAGCTCTGCTCATTCATCAGCCATCAGCAATGGCAGCATTCATGATGGCTAGCATCATTGTTTGCTACTACATCCATTTACCTTCCCCAAATCGGGGAAGCTGAATGTGTTTGAGACTATGAGATCCTTTTTTTTTTTTCTGCCTAATTTATTTTATAAACGGCAAATGTAAATCACAGGGCTCCCACGTGCATTTTCACTTGATAAGGGTAGCGATGGCATCGCCATAATTGAGACGTTCTGACTTGGGGGGTGCCTGCGGAACTGCTGAGTCGGAATGCCATTTCAATTTTTTTTAGGGGGGAGGGCATGGTTTTAGTTTAAAAAATAATTTCCAGAGTGTCATTTTTGTAATTCTAATTTCAATTTATAGCCTAAAGATTGCAATGAGCGTTGGGGGGTATTGCTGCTTGCTTTGGGTCTTTGTCTGCTAATGTGCCTATTATTGCATCTGTAGCGAAACAAGAACATTTAAAAACAAACAGAAACCCAAACTTCTGACATAAGCGTTTTCTAACTGTGTTCTGTCACTGGGTGCCAGACACCGCAGGGAGCTGGTTGGGTTGTCGCTGGAGTCTCTCGGACTGTGCTATTACAGTGTTAGTTTTATATTGTTTTGGGTTTTTTGGTTTGTTTTCTTAAGGAAAATCTAAGGTCATAATTCCTGACCGGGGACTGTCCAGAATGGTGCAAATTTTAGTTATAACTCATTCCAAGCCTTAGATTTTGTAGATGGAGAGACAGAAGCCCAGGATGGCAAGTTAGTTTGCTGAAGAGCCAATGCATATGTTGCTATGGTTTTCTTCCTCCCTTCCTCCCTCCCTTCCTTCCTTGCATTCTCGTTCTCCCTTCTTCTCCTTCCTTTCTTTTCTTTTTGCTTTAGACACGGGGCCCACCCTGAATCCCAGGTAGGAGTGGAACCTGGCAACATAACTCTCAAGCTGGTCTCAAACTTCTGCCATTTTGCCCCAGCCTCCTGAGTACTGAGATTCTAGGCGTGACCTCTTTCCCCAATATTATTAAACTATGAATGCTCTCATCTGCCATGGTAAAGACCAAAGGAGGATCAGGGATCTAAGCAACCATTCTGTCCCCATGATGAGGCTGCTTGACCAATGACAAGACCCGTCTTTCTTCCAGTAAGAAGATGCTCAGCTGGTTCTTCCTGACTCAGTGAGACACCAAGTCTTGCCACGCGTTTGCCGTCATTGTGTGGCGGTTGGCCATCCCTCCCTGTCGAGGTTGTCAGGCTCACAGACCACCCCATCCACCAAGGCGCACCTGTGCCTCCTTCGTAGTCATGACTGCAGCAAAATGACTGTCACTCGGATGGCAGGAAAATGGCACCGTGGGAAATGGGTGAAAACATGGGCTTCTGCTTAGCCCTGCTAATGGGTAGTGACAGACATGGAATGGGATGTGCCCAGTAATGTAGTCCCTAAAGAGGATGCAGGTTCTGGTGACCTCAGGCAAGAACTTGGGTCTCTTTTTCCCCATTTATAGAATGAGAATGGTAGCAACAGCCCATACCTTACCACGTGAGAGAACAGTTGGGTGCCAGAGCAAGAGAAACAAAAACAAACAAGCAAAAAAAGAGTTCTGGGTGTCATTTGGTGACATTATATGGGGGCTTGCTTATGGGAAACTTTCTTTTGGCCTGATGTCCCCAGTGGACCCTGCTAGGGCACTGAGCATCTGCCCAGCCCAGGGGTGAATAGTCTTCCCTTCCAGGCTTTATACTTTAGAAATGCCAAGTTCGGCCAGCTATAGATCTGGGGTGTGGGGGGATGGCAGCAGAGGGAGGAATTCAGGGTTAGTTTTGATTTAGGGTATCGGTAGGCAACACTCTCTCCCCATAGGTAATTGCTGGCTGAGCATGCCCGGCAACTTTCAATCATTTTTCCTGGGTTCAGACTGGCTTCCCAGGAACATGTGTGGGGGTAACAATTTCAGAGGGTTTGTCTGTGGTTACTTAATGCCATGCACTTGTGGAAGACATCTTGACCTCAGCAGAGTGTAGGGGATGAGCAAGGAAATGGGGGATGCAGAAAGGATCTAGGACAGGATATAACCCCAAGAATACCCAAGCTGATAACACCCTTACTCCAAATTATCCCCTTCCCAACAGTGCCAGCATCTTAAGAATCCACGAAAAGATTAATCCCTTGGTTATGTCAGAGCTCTCGGAGCCAGTGACTCCCCAAAGAGCATCACCTAGCAACCAAGTGTTCTCCTATACATCAGTCTATGGAGGGCATTTAATATTCAAACCATGACAGGTCCCTTCGTCACTGTAACCATTGCTGAATTCTGGGCTCTTGTGTAGCCCCTCTGACTGCTGGTTAGACCTGAGAAGAATGTCCTGAGTGTCTGGTAACCTGCATATCTTTCCCTTGGGGTAGGGACATTGCTGCACTGAGAGCGGACAGTGCTATTGTGACAAGCCCTTCAGGTCCCCAAGGGATGGTGGAGTACTGCTGACAGACAGTCCTGGATATCAGCTGGCTCGGGAATGGCCTTTGGCTGCAGTGCTGGTTCAGTTCAGTCAGGAAGCAGTTGAGCCCGGCAGGGTGGATGACTGGCTTCTCGCATCATCTTTGATGAGCCGATCTGGCCACACAGGTTCCCACGGGGTCATCTGAGGCTTTGGCGAGATGGCATCTCAACTCAGATGACTCATCCCGAGTTTTCCTCTGTGCTTTCACTTCCCTGAGCTATAACTCAATAAGCAGCACCCACGTGTCCCCAGCCAAGATGCTGATTCCCCAGGGTATATCAGGAGAAGGTCTGAACCAAAGAGTGTGGATGCTTGTGGCCTTCAGAAGTATTTTCTGTTCTCTGTCTTGAAGTCAGTTCCTGAAGAAGACTGACCCCTGTGGTCCCGTGCTCCCCACAGGTCCCCCAATCCCTGTGATCCCCCACTCCCAGTGGTCCCTCATTCCCCATGGTCTCCACTCCCTGTGGCTCCCACTCCCCATGGTCCTCATTTCCCATGGTTCTTCCACTCCATGTAGTTTTCCCGCTCTCCATGCCCCCCACTCCCAATGGTCCTCATTTCCTATGGTCCCCATCTCCTGTAGTCCCCCACTCCCCATGGTCCTCATTTCCCATGGTCTCCAGTCTCCTGTAGCCCCCCCCACTCCCTGTGGTCCCCCACTCTATGATTCACACCTTGTCCTGAAAATTCTCTCTCTCTCTCTTTCTCTCCTTTTTTTTTTTTTTTTTTTCTGACTCTTCTCTTCTTATCAATATGGTTTAGCCGCTGAATTGTAAACTCCGTTTGGGACGATGTTCCCTGGTGACTTGGGCAGGGAGTGGTGAGTGGTACCCTGGCCCAGCTGGCCCTTGGCCAGCCTCTGAGAGGATCAGCCTCAGGGATGGAGTGCTGCCTTCTCCCCCTCGTCTTGTTGCCTTTTCCAAATAGACACAGTTTCCAATTATAGAACATCCATTTTTAGGTGTTCATGAGCCTAACCAAGTCAAAAAGGAAATTTTAATTATAAGGTTAAAAAAGAGAAGGTCCAATCCCCGGTGTGTTGGGTGTTTTGCTCTGGATGGTAGGGTGGCGGGTCAGCTTGTTCCAGCATTTATGACTTCCGTGGTGTGCATTTTTCAAAACTTCTCTATAAAGGACATATATTACTTTTGTAAATGAAAAACTGGCAGTTTATTAAGCAAAGCCCCCTTCACCACTACATCCTGGGCACGTCCCCAGTAGCTACAGCAAGAAAACTCTCAATGTTTCTGACGTCTCTGAAATGAGGACCCAGCACGGCCTCCTGGTAGGACTGGAGGCTTTCCGGCCAAGGGAGAAAGAATCACTGGAGACCGGAGCAGAGCATATTTCATGCTGTGGACACAGTCCCAGAGCAGCGCCTTGCTTTTCACTGTGAATTACAGAGAAGAAGATGTGAACGCAACGGGGCCGGACTGGGGGAACTCATCTTCCTTCTTAGAGGTGCTCATTAACATAACAAAACATTAGCGAGTGTTTAGCCGGTGCCTTGCCTCTTCCTAAGCAGGGACACAATAGAGATATGTTAGCAGGAAGAAGTAAGTCAACTCGACCAAGAGAGGCATTTTCATCCGGGGGGTGGGGTGGGGGAGTGAAATATGCGGTCACCAAGGAAGGGCCACCATGTTTTATTTTGTAATTATGAAAATTTGTCTCTTTTGACAAGTGAAATGAATTTAGGCACTCAGGCATGGGGAGAAAGTTGAACTGTCTGAAAATTAAATCAAAGTAAAAATGAAAAATATAAATGGGTGTTTCATATTCACTAACGGGGGAGTCATCTTTCAGACCTGACATTTTGAAGCCGTCCCCATGAAACTTGATAGCTCATACCTCCGAGTAAATTATGGTCCTGAGCAGTGTGGAAATAATTGAGAATGTTTGTTGTTTTTAAATAAATGCAATAAATCTGGAGTGGCGTCAGCAGCCTGGAGTGGAGAGAGTACCATTTTATACCCCAACATGCTCGGCATGCTGGGATGCTAGGGGAGACACACCCTTGTTCATGACTGGGTCTTAGCTTAGACTGGGCATGGGCATGCTATGTTTCAGACTGGGTAAGGCAGGCATCCCCTGACACAGCCCTGTGTGAATGACATCATAGCATGAGCCAAAGAGGGGTGATGCCCAACAGGAAGGGGCTCGAATATGGCTCTACCATGTCCTGTATGTACCTCTCAAGCAAGTTGCTTCCTTTTTAAAAGGCAAGTGTGGATGAGACTCTGCCTCCTGGCAGTGATGAACAACCAAGAAGGGCCCTCAAGTCAGTGGTCCTCAACCTTCCTAATGCTGCAGCCCTTTAATACAGTTCCTCATGTGGTGGTGACCCTAACCATAAAATTATTTTTGTTGCTACTCTATAATTATAATTTTGCTACTGTTATGAATCATGATGTAAATATCTTACATGTGACCCCTTTATAAGGGTGGTTTGATCCCCATTTTGATAACACTGTGTTAAGTTGTTGCTGCTACAGCATGTGTGATCTTGCCTTGAGTTGTACCTGGAACTGAATGCTCAATCCATTGTTTTTCAATAGTCTGTCTATCTATCTATCTATCTATCTATCTATCTATCTATCTATCTATCATCTATCTTCTACCTATCTCCTATCTATCATCTATTAATCTCTTTCTTTCTTTCTTTCTTTCTTTCTTTCTTTCTTTCTTTCTTTCTTTCTTCTATTTGTCTATCTATCATCTATCTATCTGTTTATCTTCTACCTATTTATCTATCTTCTATCGGTCTATCATCTTCTTCCCATTTACCTATCATCTATCTACCTGTCTGTCTGTTTATCTATCTATCTATCTATCTATCTATCTATCTATCTATCTGCTATCTATCTGAACTTTGAACTTGAACTTTGGTTTGGGTGCTTTCAAGGAATGAGATAGTTGTGGAACGACTATGAGCCATTCTTTGTGCCCTCATAGGCCTGCATTCATAGATGAGATCCGAAGAGAACTGCACCATGGCCTTTGAGTTTTTAACAGGGAAATCGATTGTCAACACCACCCCCCGCCCTTGTGGCTTTTTGAGGTGGACTATCATGTCCTTGAAATCCCTATGTGGTTGAGGATTACCTTAAACTCTTGATCCTTGTGTCTCTATCTCCCAAGTGCTGGGTTACTGGTATCGTACTGTTTCTGGGTATCATCTGGCAAATAAAATTATACATACACATGTACACAAACACACATGCAAATGAACACACACATACATACACTTCTATTTTAGGAAAATGTTCTATACATGCATTTTATATTGCATTTCAGAGTATCATGCCTTTATCAAACACATGGAATTCCTTTTCAGCCACAGCGGTCATGTCACAGGAATCAATCCCCTGTCATTAAAACACAGCTCATTCCTCAAAACCGTGGCTTGTGGGCAACTGATGTGGCTAGGAACCTTTCAGTTTTTAATTAGTTCACAATAAAGAGTGGTTTAGTTCAAGACCTCACTGGAGTGGAGAGATTCACGATGATAAGATATAAAGGGGCAGCCCCAGGAGGCTGACAAGCAAAGTCGAGCCGCCCTTTCCCTGCGTTCCTGCCTGTGTCCTTTCTTCCTCCCCTCTTGCTTTTGTCCATCCCCTTCCCCTAGCTCCCTACAATCAGCCTACATCTGATTTCTCTCTTTGGTGCTTTCTGCCTCCCTATGCCCATGGCCCCAACACCCCATCCAGATGGTCCTGCTGGACACAGTCACCTCCTGTTTCCATGACCCTTCCTTTCCAGCCATTTCCCTTGTCACTCTCACCCCCACTTGTTCTTGGCATACGGGTGGACTCGCCCGTTCATTTGTTGTCTACACAGACCTAAGCGTTACGAAAGCAGGAACTACCTGGCACCTTCAGCCTCAGCGCCTCATGACATCGTGCACAGGGAAGTCTCTAAGGAAAGATGCAAGTTAGACATGACTGGAGGAACATGACCTAAAAACAAGGCTCTGCCTGTCTTAGCGGTGACTGGCATCTCACTCTCCCCCAGGGTTCTTGTTGTTGACCATGGGTTCCTCATTTCCCATCAGCTCCATGCCCAGCTGATGCCCATCCATAAACTACAATAGCCAGCTCAGGGTTTCTTTTAGATCTGAGCTGATTCAGTGAAACCGGTTCCTCCTCCCATGCTATAGGCCAAGCCAGTTCTATATTCATTAACCAATGAAAGCATCACAGAGACAGAAGGACCTTCCACACCACAGCAGGCTTGTCTAGTTTAGTCAGCAGCATCCCCAGGGTCTCCTAATCCTTTCTCCAGGGCCTCTGTATCAGTGACTGCATCACAGCTATGGAAGCAGATGAATACAGGGCCTCTCTGTGTGCTCAAGGACCAGGATCAGTGTGTGTGTGGGGGGGGGAGGGGGCAAGGCTACATGCTGTTCACTGGGTAACTGAGATCCCATTCAATTTAGGAGGTTCAGGTACTGCTGAGCCACGGGAAGAGCAGACTCAGCCCAGCTGAGATGTTCCCTGGGTTATATGTGGTTAATAAAGCAGAGGCCTGTTTATTGTAAGAGGAGCCTTCTACAGTGATTAGATCAGGAAGAACGGCAACGACACGGGCTATAGCAGGGCCTGGATCTGTAGTTGGTTTAGTTGGTTTTTATTTTTTTAATTAATTTTTACTCTTTTTATTCTTTGCTCTTCTGGGTACCCACCACCAAGCTCCCAAATAAAGACACAGGAAGGCTTATTATTATTTCTGAATGTCCAGTCTTAGCTTGGCTTGTTTCTTGCTAGCTTTTCTTAAATTATTCCATCTACCTTTGTGCCTCTGACCTTTTATTTTTCTCTATTTCTTTATACCTTTCTTTCTTACTCTGTTGCTGACTGTGTAGCTGGGTGGCTGGCCCTTGAAGTCTTCCTCCTTTCTCTTTTGTTATTTGATCTTTCTTCTTTTTCTCTGCCTGCCACCCCACCTATCCTTTCTTCTGCCTTACTTTTGATCATTCAGCTCTTTATTAGACCAATCAGGTGTTTTAGAAAGGCACAGTAACACAGCTTCACAGACTTAAACAAATGCAACATTAAAAATTGCAACATATCTTTGCATCCTTAAACAAATACAACACATCTGAAAATAATATTCTTCAACATGGATCCTTGACTGGGCAGAACCTGTTAGACCCAGATAGCAGCTGCTCCTCTCGCCACCCAACCCCAAGGCTGCTGTATCAACCAACAAGAGATAGTTCATTGATGTGTGTAGAAGGCCTGGCCTGAGCTCTCTCATTAGGCACTTTGATCCTGGCATACACTGACGATGCGAAAAGCATACACTGAGCTGTGGCTACCAAGACAGGTCACTTACTGTTTGAATCATTTAATTGAAAGGCAAAATGTAATAGCTGATACAAGTTCAAGTAGGCAGACCTGACGGGTGTCTCCTGATTTCTGCTTAATGACTGTGTAAACTTGGAACCTGGTTCTTGGCTCCCTCAAGTCTCAGTTTCAACTTCTGAAATATTCAATGTGTTTCCTGTGATGCGCGCCCCACAGCCCTACACAGGGCACGTGTCAAGTGTTAGCCCATCCCAGCCACTCAGTGAAGGAGTCAGGGTGGTGCCTGGCGTCTGTGGTGAGGGAACAGGGGTCAGAGGGGTTCACACTGCTCCTCTGGAGGTCTCCCAGTTATGAGCGTGCTGCTGGAGCCTAAACATCTTAGCTTGACTTCAAGGCCCTCACAGTGATGGGTTATTGATTTTTCTTTTCTGCTAATAATGCTGGCTCCTTGCAAATGGTGGCTGTGAGTTTTTACATAAGGGAGGGGTGCAGCTTGCTGGACCACTGCAGTGCACAGCTGCTATGTTCTTGGGTTTCGAGGAGGGTGATTCAGACAGACAGCAAACATATCATACTCGCTCAGATAGGAGGCACCTTTTCTTGGGAAGCATGGTTACTAATCTTAAAGTCACTTAAGAACTTATTTTTGGGTAAATTAACAACGTTTATAAATGAGTAAAAATAAAGCATAATGACAGTATAAAGTTGAAAGGACTGAGGGCGTGGCTTCGTTGGTCGCGCGCTTTCCTACTCGTGGGGTTCTGAGCTTGATCCACAGGAAAGCTTGAAGCTAAGTGAAATCCACATTTAAAATCCCAGCACTCAAAAGGTGGATGGGAATTAGGGTCAGAGGTTCAAGGTCATCGTCAGCTGTGCAGCAAGTTAGAGGCCAGCCTGCACTGTGTCACACCATGGCCCAGAGGAATGCTTCCTGTGGTTCTGAAGCCCAGAGAGGTGATCTGGCTCAGCAGCTGGGGAGGATGTGCTGCCCCAGGTGTGAGCCTGACCTGATGGAATCCCAGGAATTCACAAAAGACGGGAGGAGACAATCAGCTCCACAGAACTGTTCTCTGGCTTCCACGTGCACACCTTGGCACACTTACACCCTACAGTAATAATCCAGACAACTCAGATCACAGACTTGAGAAGACCATCCTCACACAAGCACGGTGGTAGCTTTGTTTGCACAATGCTAGAAATGCAGAAATGTTCTGCCAATATGCGGGCATTTGGGCTTACGTGGTACTTGTATGTGTTAGTTTTTGACACTATAGTTTTCCTTGTGTTCTTATACACACACACACACACACACACACACCATATGTTTCTCTTAGTTCCTTATTTTAGGAAATATTCTCTCACTTCTAGTGAGATGTCTAGGATGTTCTTTTTTTACCTCTTTAAGTAAATTTGGTCTAGTTTATATACCTAGCTATCTACATACATATATACATATACATATATATGTATATATAATTGTCAAGTAATACCTACACCTTTCCAACTTTTTATTATTATAAACAATATTGCACTGGCTGCATTGGCCGTATTTGAAGTCACATCTACAGAATAAGCTTTTAGAAGGGGGTGCAGGGAATCAGAGGGTGTTTGTATCTCTGATCATTACTAGGAAGAGCCAGTGGGCAGGTCACACGCATCACACTGCCCACACAGGAGGAGGTCTCTCTTTCCTGACCTTCTATGCAATGCTGTACATACTTCGGATCAACCAGACGACCACGGGATCTCATTTCTGTTTGGGTTTGCATTTCTGTGTGTTGAGTGAGCTGGTGCCGAGCTCTCATTAGACGGCTTGTTCATTAAGTAATTACTACATTGTCGCCACGGTTACTTTCAGAGCTGTGTCTGCCCAGATAGGCGAAAGGGTTTGTGCTGAGTCTCTGCCAAGGCAACCAGAAGAGGGGAGAGGCTGGAAAGGGCGACTTGCTCTGTTTCACTTCCATGGCTTAATTAATTGGCCATTTCTGTGAGAAGGGCTACACTGGACTGTTTTAATGCAGGTTGCATGAGCTCTCTTGCCCATTTAGACCAGATCTTGGGAAAGGATTGTAGAGGGGCTGGATGGTCTCACCAAAGGATTCACCCCTGCCCCAGCCATGCAGGAGAAGCCCAGAGTAAAGAGGAAGTGAGTGGGTGGAGCTAAAACCTATGGACCAAAAAGACAAGGGAACTCCCTTTGGCCCAAGGCCCTTGGCTTTCAAAGCTCCATTCTGTTCTGGGTGTCTAAGTAGCAGATCAGAGTCAAGGGTGAATATTGTTCTTTTTCACAGCTGTTTTTGAGTGTAAATAAGGGCATCAAATGGCTGCCACTATACAAGTTGCTGTTCTCGACACTTTAGGTTAGTATCTCATTCGAGTCTCACAATAACTGAAACAAGAGGTGGCTTCTACCTTAATGTGTTTTGCTTTGCTTTTCAAGGTAAGGTCTTGTGATGTAACCCTGGCTGGTAGGGCACTCAGTATAGAGTCCAGACCAGCATCGATCTCACAGTAATCCTGCTTCAGCTTCTCAAAGGCTAGGGCCACCATGTTTGGCTTTATCCATTCATTTTACAGATGAGGAAACTGAGTCATGGAGAGGTTGAGCAAATAATGAGAAATCACACAGTGCTGTGTTAAGTGTTTCTTTGTGATTTGAAGCCATGGTGCTCAAAAGGTCTCCCTAGCAGTCTGGGGAGATGGCTCAGGGGTAAAGCGTCATGAAATCGTGAGGACCTCCCAGTCCCAGATCTTAGCTCCTACCACTCCAGCGCAGAGGGGAATGGTGTAAGGATTCTGGGGTCTTGCTAGCAAGGAATCCAAGCTGAACCAGCAAGGCCAAGTCCAGTGAGGGAGTTTAGTGTCAACCCATCAGGTGAGGGCGCTGAAAAGATGGAACAGCACTTGGACCTGAGTTTCATTTCCAGCACATATATCAGGTAACTGACAAATGCCTGAAACCCCAGTTCCAGGGAGGTCTGATGCCTCTGACCTACATGAACATCTGCATTCACACGTCCAAACTTTCATGCATGGAGAGAGACACAAACTTGTATATATGAATTATAAGAGGTGGTGCCTGCCTGTAATCCCAAGGCTTGGAAAGCAGAGGCAGGGTACATACACCCAAGTGTACATAGTGAGACAATGTCTTGAATCAATAAGAAAGAAAGAAAGAAAGAAAGAAAGAAAGAAAGAAAGAAAGAAAGAAAGAAAGAAAGAAGGAAGGAAGGGAAGAAAGAAAGAAAGAAAGAAAGAAGGAAGGGAAGAAAGAAAGAAAGAAAGAAAGAAAGAAAGAAAGAAAGAAAGAAAGATGGAGAGCAATTGAAGAAGACCTTTGGTATTGACCTCTCACCTCTACATATGTGCTCAGGTGCATGGGTATGCGAATGCACACACACATAGACGCACATCAACATTTCTTATAGATCACCGTGTGTATTAATTTTGCTGACTGGAATCCACGTTCTGTGTTATGGAAGAGAGCGGTGATCGTTCTTTAGTCCATTTCTGCCTGTTCCTGGGTTCAAGCAATCAATGCTATCCTTTCATTTTGCCTCCATCCTCTTCCCGCTCCTCATCTTCAGGCTCCTCAGCCTGGCGAGAAACTCACTGAAGCAGTGCTTTTCCTCTCTAGGAAGTACTGAAGCATGGAGTTCAAGATACAGGCTCCATCTCCGGCGATGCCCGGTGTCTTAGTGCAGGTGGCTGGAGGGTGGCTGGGCACTGCCTGAAATGCCAGCACCACGCTTTTTCCCACTTCAGTGTCTTACCCTCGCAAATGCTAAATGGCCCCATAAACAAAATACATCTGGTGTTTGACTCATGGAAAGTATTTCTCTATGGTTGAAAAGAAGTGTGTGGATAGTCTGACTCCATTAATTTCCACTGGAGTGACTCTGGACCATCTGTCGCAGGCTCTGTTGCAGGGGGAGGGGCAAGCCTGGGACACTGGGCAGTCAGCTTGGCAAGGAGGTGCTGTTCTGGCTTGGCGGAGCTGTGGGTGGGTGCTCACATCAGCTGGGGACCTGACAGATGGGGGAGTGCCTCTTTGGCCTGCTCTGGGCTCTGTGTAGCTCATCCAGGCCCCACAATACTGCAGTTCTCGAGGCCTGGTGGAGACAACCTATATCTCAGGTGCCTTGGTCTTCATAAGCTGGCCTTGGCGTGTTGGCCGCAATGGCTCTGATGCATGCCAGGGTTCCTGGGGTGTCTGCATGGCCCAGACCATGGATACCTCTTGAGCCCTTTGAGGACTTCTGTGTTAATTGTAAGGGATGGATCTGAGGTTTTCAGGGAGCCAGTTTCCCCATGGAACATCCAGGGCCTGACTATTGGAGGAAACAAGGCCCCGAGACGGCTACACAGATAAGTTCAGCCCCAGAGGGCTCAGGGCTTAGGATGGGCTCTGAAGGAACACAGACCTGGGTTTCAGCATCATCTCTCCTTGCCATGGTTATGTGTCCTCTGCCAAGTTATTAACTTCCCTGAGCTCTGCACCATCACCTTAACGTTGGGGGTTGTTTACCATCAATGTGACAGTGTTCTACTGCATATTGTCATTTGAATGAGTGCCTGATGTATAGAAGATGCTAAAAGGGAGGGGATGATTACTGTGACCCATCATTGCCAAATATCAAATTCTAGTACAACAGCTGACATGAAGCTATGACGTAAAATCCCCTCTGCCTTTGGGTGAGTGTGGAACCTGTGAGTAGATTGGGTTGCATTCTGGGTTAACCAAGAGGGAGACTTCTGGGTGGTACTGATAAGATCAAGTGAGCCCTTAAGCCCAACAGGACCCTTCCAGGCACCGGAGGTTAGGGAAGTAAGTCTGTCAGTGTCATCCAAAAATAGATGATGTTCTTGCTTCATGTCACCGCTGGGACAAAGCACTCCCAGGAGGGGTTATTTGGTTCATATTCCAGGTTATACAGTATCGCTGTGGGAAAACCAAGGTAGGAACTTAAGTGGCATGTCCAGCCTCCTGTCAGTGGGTCTTCCTTATCACCACCACAAAGGGGTCCCTCTGCCTCCTCCTTAGCCACTGTCCTTTTTCTGTAGCTGTGGGTACCATGCCCAGCCGTCTTCAGCTCCTCTCTCAAATATTACACAAGAAGCTGAGAGTCAGGAGCCTGTGCCCGCCTCATGTGACAGTCTATAGGCAGCCCATGGAGATGTCTTCAGGGGGTGAGTGTTCCAGGGTCAGCAGGGCAGGCAGTGATGGTGTTCCTCCAGGACATCAGGCTGACCTCGGAAGAAACTCGGATGCCCATGTGATGGCGGAGAGATGTAGGCTATGGTGCTCTAGGGGGATCCTGGTCAGATCTGAGCTCTGCCATTTCCCAGCCTCTGGCATAGAAAATAGATGGTTTCCCTGAGCCTCAGTTTCTTGCTCCAGAAAATGGGGAATTGCCATCTCATAGAAAGGTGGGGATGAGACAGATTTTCACAGAGCAGCCAGCTCAGCCTGGCCCATAGAGGATGCTTAGCATGTATTAGCATTCTCCTCCTTGCCTCCTCTCTGCCTGTGGAAGCAGAATCTTCCTATGGCAAGAAAAGATGAAACACAGCGCAGCATGAGTGACGGCTGAAGAAAGAAACCGGACTGCGGGACCCAAGCTGATGTCCCGGGAGGCCTGGCCAGTGGAACAGGTCTGGCTCACATCTCTTTGTACCTTCTCAGGCAGGAGTCTCCTCTCCGTAGAGGCTGGTGGTGACAACAGGACCGTTTCTGCATTCATCCACAGCTCCTGATTAGACTCATGAATATTCAAGCGCTCATCTCCCCTTATTTGCCTGCCTATTAGCATTCCGTCTCTAGGCTTATTTTGCAGGTTTTTTTCCATGGCACATTTGTTCTGTGATTCACACTTCAGCGTCCGATGTGACCAGCTTGGAGATGGTACCAGCCATTCCCAGTCCTGAAAAAGGCTAGGTCGTCTCCCCTCTGCCTTAGCTACGGGCTCCCTCTTGCTCTTTCTGCTCCTGAAGACGGGAGGGTGGCGGAGCAGCCCGCAGAGTGACACTCTGGGAGCTCTCTCCTATGATTTTAAAATTCATATTGATAATAATAATCCAGCCCATATGTCTACCACTTCATATTTTACAAAGAGACTTCATGGCATCCTGTTTTACAGCCTGCCTCTCTGCAGATACAAAACGCTGGCTTTCTTTTCTGAATGGGGCCATGTCTTTCCCTTCTGAATATTTAACAACAAGATCCCGACAAAACAGAACCTGTGTTGAAGCCCAGCTGTACAACCTCTCACACTGGTGCCTCAGGGAAAGAGATCTGTCTTCTTCTCCCCACGTGTGAGCTGGATGTGAAACTTCCAGTGTCGAAGTGTGCTTGAGGAATACAGTGTGCAAGGGTTTCGTGTGGATGCTATTGGGAGTCACCACGAACTTGGTGGCTCACAGGGCACACTTCCTCTCTTACATTGAGTCAGGTTTATGACAAAGGAGGGCCAGATGCATTCCTTTTGCAGGTACTAGGGGAGGAAATCAATTTGCCTGTCTTGCCAAATCTTTTTTATTTGTGTGTGTGTGTGTGTGTGCATGCGCGAGCAGGGGTGTGTGTATGTGTGTGTGTGACTATGGTGTGCATGTGTATATGTTGCATACATGTATGTGGTATGCATGGTCGGATGTGGGTGTGGGTGTGTATGTGTAAGTATGTTGTATATGTAGGCCAGAGATTGATACCAGGTTTCTTTCTAGACTATTTTCCCCTCTTATATCTCTTACTTGAACCCAAGATTCACTGGTTTGCTTAGTCTAGCTAGCCCGCTTCTTCTGGGGCTCCTCTGTTTTCATGGTACAAGCCCTGGGATTACAAGGACAACCTACCTACTTGGCATTGATGTGGCTTCGGAGAGAGTCCAGCTTCTCAGCTGCAGGGTGGCAATGAACCCAGTGATACATGGAGGGTGTGTGGAGGAAGGCTTGTAGCACACACCCAGCTTCCTAGCCAGATCCCTGGATGATTAAGGCATCTTCCATCAAAACAATACCCAACTTGATTCTCACCATCACTTCTGAATTAGAAATTGTCACCAGTCCAAGCTGAGATGCCAAGAGGTTATGTAAGAATCCACAGAGTCGTGTAGCACAGTTTAGGAGTGCCAGAGTTAGTTCTCTCCTTCCACTGTGCGGATCCCAGAAATCCAACTTCAGCTGGGATGTTTGACAGAAGCTCCCCCCGCCCCCCGTGTCTGCTGAGTCAGCTCTCAGGCCGAGTTCACGGACTCTGATACCAGACAGGATGGGATTCATGCTAAGCTCTGAAGCTTTGTAACTTGGCACATGTTCATCTCTGTGCCTCCATTGCTCCATCTGTGAAATGGAGATGCCCTACCCTGTCATGGCTGCACAGTTTCTTGGGAGGCCTTAGATGATAGGAGGCCTATAAAGGACTTAGCATAGGGCCCAGAACCTTCCTTCACCATTGTTATTGCTTATACATGCATTGCCCAGACTTAGAGTGAGAAATTGCTACAATTAAAGAAACTACTGTCCGAAAATACCAACAGAGGCAATTCCACAAGCCTCCTGGGGCTTAGGAACATCTGTATTCACTGACCATGCCCCATACAAGATGCAAAAGGCCTTACCCGTGTGCACATTTGGTAGTCAAATTGAGCTAAGAGGTAGGTGTGAGTGTGGTCCCCATTTACATATAAAGAAACCAATGCTGGGGAAAGGAAGAGATTTCCCTAAGTTGTTACTGATGTACGGGATAGAACCTGTAGCTCCTGAAGCCTGCCATACCTTACACTCCGGGTACCATTCCCTTGTGCTTGATGAATTAGCCCATAGACAGATACAATAGGCTGGACTATGGTGGCACTTTTCTGATAGCCGGTGTACCTTGTAGCTGGAGACCTGAAAAAAACCCTGAGAGTCAATTGCCAGTCAAGACTTACTAGAATGCCATTGTCACACGAAGGAACTCCCCCGGGATTATTTCCTAACAGCTCCCCAGAGCTGTTTCCTCATATCCCATATACTTCCTGTATAAGTCTGCATTTACATTGAAGCGGATATTGAGACCGAAGCCTGGGGAACAACACAGAGAGTTTTCCTTAGAACAGAAAACATCCAATTTCCAGAGATCTGGCTGGAGCACAAATAGGTGTTGACTTCAGCTCTTCTGGGAAATGTGGCTGTGCATGCCAACAGGGCCCCGTGGCTTCACAGAGACAGCCCAAGCTTCTCAGAGAGTGTTTGTCAACAGGAGGATCTATGTGGGGGCTCATGGAACTCTTGAATAATGTATACCATCCACACGTTAAGGTTGATTAAAATCCTAAGTGCATTATCCAAATGGAGCAAAAGGCTCTTGAGTTTCCATGCCTGTTGAAAGTCAATGATCTTCAAGGACTTTTTAAGACCCTGGATACCAGCGCCATCAGATCTGTGAGGAGACCAGCACGTGTGTAACAGCTCGTAGGGACAGTGCCAACCAGACCCGTATACAATGGGAATGTTGCGTGCGAATCCTCATGTAGCCAGAGACACAAAAGCATGAGTAATTGAGTGCTTGTGATTTTTTCCTAGCTAACGGGGAGAAAGGAAAAGGCAGTTGTTAGGGTTTTAAGGACTGTGCTGTGTGCTTTGTGATTGGTATAGGCTTCATTGTTAAGATATCGGTTGTCGGGGCTGGAGAGATGGCTCAGCGGTTAAGAACACTGCCTGTTCTTCCAAAGGTCCTGAGTTCAATTCCCAGCAACCACATGGTGGCTCACAACCATCTGTAATGAGATCTGGTGCCCTCTTCTGGCCTGCAGACATACATGCAGACAGAATACTGAGAATACTGTATACATAATAAATAATTTAAAAAAAAGATATTGGTTGTCATCTGGGAACCTTTGACCCCTATCTAGTCAGTGAGAAACTGACCCATGAACTTGGGCACCTGAAAGGGTCATTTTGAGAGTACATTAGAGTTGAGATTTCTCATTAGGAAGTCAGCCACAGGGAGGCCTGGTGAAGGCAGATGCTAGGGTGTCCAGACTATAGGGAGGAAACCCAACCCTTGTCAAATACACCATGTCTCTCCTCTACCTGCCTGGCATCGTCTTTTAGAAGCAGAACCAGTGTGGTTTGTTCAAAGGTTAACAGATAGGGAGAAATGTTACCTCAGGTTGAACTTCAGCTGCATTTGATTTACTTGGTCTGGGTGACAATCTAGATTTAAGTTGATGTTCTTTAGGTTAATATCTTAGGGTTGCTGGTATGGGCTGGATATAGGGAAGTCATGACGGGATTGGCCTGTAGGATGGTGTTTTAGATTATCTTGTAGGCTCCTACTGAAATATGCCTGCTGCAGTCTTAGTCCCAGAACCACAGAGTGTGACCCCAGAGTCTTAAGAGAGGAAAGTCAAAGTCATTAGTGGCCATAAGCCAATGGCACTGTCTTCCCTATAGATGGGCGAAGTTGGATAGCCATCTGTGAATAAGGATCAGTGTAGTGGGGAGATGGGAAGCAAAGGTGGGGTTGAACCACCCATCAGACAGCAACAGCCAACAAACCCAGAGGCAGGAAGAGGGCCCTGGGATGGATGATCCTTCCCAACCAGGCAGGGGACAGGTCTATGTATCTGCTACCATGAATACGTTCAGTCTTGCTGATTGGAGATGCTAAGCAGAATGCATGAATGGAAGAAGGTGTTAGTCCTATTAATGCCTTGATTCCACCCTTCCAGCTTCTAGAGTTGGCAGGATGTGTTCCTGTTGTTCAAGCCCCTAGCATGTAGCACTTTATTAACGCCTTCCATGTGCCCTCACAGAGACTACTCCACTAGCTGAGGGATGTCTCTGTGCCAGTGACATGAGACAAGAATCCTGTCACAGAGAGCAGATAAAAGATCTGGGTGAAGTGGGGTTTAAGAGGCTGAGGACTTGTTCTCTTCTCTCTAGAGCAGCCCTGGAGAGGCTCTCTGGGCGCCTTCAGACCACAGCCTGGAAACTACTGAGGAAAGGCTGGTATTAAGGACAGTTCTGCCATAATACAACAGCAGCAGTCGGCTAGTGGGGCCACATCAGCCTCCAGAAATGTGTGAAGGAGTATCTGAAGGGTGGGCCAGAAGGAAGTGTGCAGTGATTGATTAGTAACGTCTGTCACGGGCCTGATACTGGCGAAGTGATACCCTTCTCAGACCAGGGCAGCTTTCTCATTTCACAGTCAAGGCCTCTAGCTAAGAAATGTCAGGAGACTGGCTGGACCACACACTGCTCTGTAATCGGAGGTTCTGGGTGGCATTTGGACACGTAGAGATGTATTCCTTTGTCTGTGGAACCGTGCTGAGTCACTGGCGTGAGCATGGCTGTTCTGTGGCGCTTTCCTCCTGTCTTCTGACTCTGGGACCACCCTTGTTCTCATTCTGCTCACACTGTCAGTTGTGTGTTAGCATCTCTGGACTTGCTCCCAAGTCTCCCAGCCTTGGGCTGTCTCTCCAGGACGGCAGGATTTAGACCAGTGTTCTTCCTCAGGGATAGTTTGGTCATACCGGGCGATAAAGATAGACGTTGAGCCCTCATAACTGGGAAGGTTGTGTGTGACAGCGGCATCTTGCTGGTGGGGGTACAGGATGCTTCTCAGCATCTGTAGTGTGCAATACACCCTTCACCATCACAAAGAACAGTGTGTCTGTGATACGGATGGGGTCAGTGTAATCACTACTCTGCCCCCATACATACACACACAAGGTTCCTAAGGTTATCTTCCTTTCCTGGAGTTTGGACCTAGACTGCCTGCTTCAGACACTCAGTTCCCTCAAACTCTGCAACTCACCTGAAAGGAAGTGCTAGGGGTAGGAGGGTCTGCCCACCCCAGTCCAGAGGGCTTTGTCAGGGTCCAGAGGGACCAAGTGTGATAAAGATCATGACAGGCTGTAGAACAATTGAGTCTCCGGAAAGCTGTTCTCTGCCTCCCCTGTGGTATCGGTGCCAGAGGTCAAATTAGGCTTGGGTTCAGGTGCTCCCCAATGGGGCAAAGATGCAGGAAGGTTGCTGAGTGTCTCTCAGTGGGGTCTGGGGTTGATTCTGTTCCACGGGACTTCTGTTATTGCTTTTAAACAACACCCACCCACCCCACATAGCATTTTAGTAACAAAAGGCCCATAGGAGCTCTAACCGTAGGTCTGGCACGACAGATGTCTGACAATTTTCACATCTGCTACCTAGCACCCTCCATGGGTACAGGATCTTTGAGATCAAGGGTTACATCTTGTTCATGACTATCCTGGCTCGGCAATACCAAATTGAGTTTGCAGAGTTAATCCAGTGGCTGACAGCTGAGCCTTACCTGCCCGCCTCCTTCCTCCGTGTGTGTGTGTGTGTGTGTGTGTGTGTATGTGTGTGTGTGTGTATGCATGTGTGTTGTGTGCATGGAGGGGGTGCAGTGCCTAAGCGACTCCCTGGCAGGTGTACAGGATCACCTGCCCAGTTGGTCGTTAGCTGCTGCTGCTCCAGGTTCCGTCTCTGCTGAGCATCTAACACTAGAAAAGCATCTGTTTCTCCCCACAGGCATACAAAGTTGATAGTCTTCTCTCCATTTGACACATGAGGCTGCTGGAGTCAGAGAGACTTCGTAACCTCCTCTGAGTCACACAGCCAAGCCGCGGCAGATGAGATTTAAATTCTGGTCTGACAGTAAAATCCAGGCTTACAGCTACAGCATTCCCGTTGTGGAAGTCAGACAAGGACAAACGGGGCCTCACAGATCTGGGCCAGGATGGATGGGTATTTGGGGAGGAGCATGGCTGTGTGTGTGTGGATACAGGGCTGGCTCCCTGTCTGTAAGGAGGGTTATCTAATCAGAGCAGAGAGAACACCAAGAGACATAGGGATGTAGGCTTCAAGGGTATGCAGGGGCTGAGGAGTCAGGGGTGTGGGAGAGATTTAGCAGCTCTAGCCACAGGGCCAAAGGGGCAGCATTTTTTTAGAAGTACTTGAGTATGAGGCTCCTGACAAGCCTCTAAGGCAGTGAGTGGTTCTCAACTGTCTTAATGCCGTGACCTTTTAGTACAGTTCCTGCTGTTGTGTTGACCCCCAACCATAAAATTATTTCATTGCTACTCCGTAACTAATTTTGCTGCTGTTGTGAATCTTAAATATCAGATATTCAGGAGATCTGATATGCAACCACCAAAGGGGATATGACTCACAGTTTGAGAACCACTGCTCTCTCGAGGGAGAAACAAAAGCGACCAGAAGATAGCTTCAGCATTGCCCAGTAGGGCCTGCTCACATGACTTACACTTAAAGGAGCTCACATTGGCTCACGTAACCGTAACCGAGGAAACTAAAGTGCTGCCCGCAGTCAAGGCTAGACCCAGGGTCACTTCTGAGCAGGTGGCTAACGTGGCCAGTTCTACGTTCCCAACCTGAAAGCCTAGAGACTGGCGAGAACAAGGAGAAAGGGAGAAAGAAGAAAACAACAAGGTTAAGATAAAAAGGGGAGTGGGGTGGGTGGAAGGAAGTCAGATGGGGGATAGGGGTGGGCATGGATGTTGATCGGGTGGCCTTGACAATGGCTTTCTCTGTGGCTTATATCCCGTAAACAAAGGGGATGAGATGTCTACTTATCGATAGTTCTCTTGACCCAGAATCACATGAGTGATAAGGTGGCCCTTCCTGATGACAAGAAGCACCCACTCTGATGGAGAGAGTCATGTTCCTCACCTGTCCTGTGGCTGTGCAACCCAAACAGGGCTATACAGAGCCCAGGCAGAGAAGGGCTGAGCTGAGACTTGGCTTTTTAGACAGGGACTTCTGAAAAACATTGTACCCCTCTCCACAAGGTTGTGGGTACCACTTGGAGAGTCAGGGAAGGGCCCAGAGGGTCTGCTGCCATCAGCCCAGCTAACTGGGAGTCCTTGCGCGTGGAAGGTGGCAGCCCTTTGCAGTTTTATTGCTTGTGTTGTTCACAGTTACCTGTAATATGGCATGGCTTCAGATGGCTTCTGCGCCCCTCCAGACGCAAATGTTCAGTGCCTAGAGCAGGCATCGTGGTTCCTAGTCTGCGCTGCTTCTGCATACAGAGAGACCAGCAATTAGAGCAATAATGGGCGATTGGGCTGTGGTCAGACACTCAAGATGTATTTTAAACAGTTGGTCACAAATATAAAATCAGAATGTTAGGATTCATGGGGAATAAAAGACAAAAGGCAATCTGGTTATTTAGTGCGACATAGAGCCTGGATGGAACCAGAGCTGGCCAAACGTTGGAGTCCCGGTAGAGAAAGGGAGGGAGGGTCTGAGCCAGGGTAGACCTGAGGTTCCCAGGGACACGCAATGGCTGCATTCCCTTGTCTGTCTTCAGGAAGGATCTATGTCCTTGGCTGGGAGACTAAAAGGCAACCAACAAATGTTCACCTCCCACCTTCAGGGACCACCTCGAAGAAGAACCACATGAATGACTGAGGGGCCGTGCAGTAGGTAAAGTGAGGGACCCCACAATGCCCACCCTCGAATCTCTGGATCCCGTGAACATGTTACTGTGTGGAGCACCATTTTCTCTTTAGATGCAACTAAGCCAAGACTGAGCTTGAGATGACCACGGATTATCCAAGCAGCTCAGGTCACCTTGAGAATCCTAATAAAGGGACACAGGATGTCTAGGGAAATGGCTCAGTCAATAAAGTGCCTGCTTTCCAGGCATGAGAACCCGAGTTCAGGTCCCTAGTGCCCATATCAAAGCCTGGACTAACGAAGTCTGTGCAATCGCCTGAGAACAACACGCGTGTATTCACCCTCATGACACGTGCATACACTCACACATGCTAAGCAACATGGGAGCTGGTTCTTGGTTTTCTTCTGAGTGGGACATCTAGCCTCTCGCTTTCCAGTAACAAGATGTAGCCTCTGGAACTCTTTCCATTTCCTAGGGAGACAGACAGAAAGCTCAGAGCATTGCAAATCATGACACATGTCACACCTGCCCTAGGAGCACACAGCCCCTGCATCTGAAGCTGGGAACAGCGGTCATGTGATGACCATGGTCAGAAGACAGGGGACAATTTCTAAATGGCTCACTGAGCTCTTAAGACACACACTCTAACTTGATAAGATGTGTGGACATTATACATGTGTCTTGACTATAAGTCCTCCATCCAGTATAACCCCCCCCCCTTTGAAGAATCAGAGCAGGGTTTCTCCTGCTTTCCTGGTGGACATTGTCAGGAAAGGGCCGTGTGCTAGGGAGCCACGGAGGACGCTCGGAACCAGGACTGCCACAAAAACGTCAAAAGTCTCAAACTTGGACCTAATTCACAGTTTGCAAGTCTCCAACATGGAACGGTGGCCGAGCCATTCCAACTACATTAAACTCTCAGCACAGTTCTGGGCCTGGGCCTGTGGGTGCCGAGCCCCAGCTGTCAGCCCAGCTTCCCGAACGAAGATGAATCACCGAGGAAAATGGGCTGTAATGAAAACACTGACAGACCCTTCAAAGCAATGGCGCTCCAGGGCTTCCCTTTGTTACGGTTCATATTTGATGCAATCCCTGCCTTGGAAATAGCCTTTTCTCCACTCCAGAGAGCGGCTGCATGTCCTGGCCATGGGAGCCATGCTTGTCATAGATGCCTTCATTTTGAGAATGTATTGTAGTTTGGAGTCTGCTGGCCTAGACCTGTCCCTGAGAATAGTTACTTTTTTTTTCTTTTGGGGAGGCCATATTAGCCATGGGTGTTTGGTATTGAGCACCTGAAGCTGTGTGGTGCAGCCAGCCAGGTCTCTGGTCTGCAGAGGCACTCTTGACACCCCCAAAATGATTTCATGCCTCTTTTGTATTCTGTAGGAGGGGGCTGTGCTGGGGAAAACTCCCCAGATTGACCAGGTCGGGACCAGGCTGTTCAAGGAGCAGTTGGCACGGTTAATGGGCCCAGGCACAGTTAGGTCCATTGTGGGTGCAAATAAGCAGAAGGGACAGAGGCTCCCAACCATGCGCTTCTGATTTTCCCAACTACTCCCGTCTCTGGAGGCATCCACGACACCAGGAAGGTGGGCAGGGAGGGCACTGGGGAGATAGCCCTGCAAGTGGGAGACCCTGTGTTTATACCTAGTAACCATGCATAACAGCCTAGCAAGATGGCACATGCTTGTAATCTCAGTGCTGATGGGGTAGACACAGGAGGAACTCTGGGGCTTCCTGACCAGCCAGGCCAGCCTAGTTGGCAAGTTCCAGACCACTGAGAGACCTTAACAAAAATTAAAAAACATAGGAAAGAAATATCAAAAGTGGTGGAGTCAAGTACGTGCTGTTGTCTTTGGGCCCCCATGTGCACATACACAGGCACTTGTGCACACGCGCACACACACACACACACACTCACACACACACACACTCACACACACATTACCATCATGGCAGGGAGCTTGATGGAAGCACGGCATGGTGCTGGGGTGGTAGCAGAGAATCAACTTCTTAGCCAAAAGTTGGAGGTAGAGAGGGAGCTCATGCCTGGTATGGGCTTTTAAAACCTCAAACTCCCATCCCCAGTGGCCTACCTCTTCCAAGGCCACACCCCCTAAGCCTTTGTAAACTGACCAGATGCAGTCACACGCTCTGCTCTAAACCAATCACTGTGGCCAGGAGACATAATTTAATGATTAACCAAGCGTGGGGCTGTGTCCCGTCCTAGGTGAACTGGGTAGAAAGGAAATTCGACACTCTGAAGAGCCAATTCCAGACCGTGTTTTCTTCTGGAATAAGAATGGGGGAGAGCCATCCCACTCAAGGGCTCAGCTGGACTTGGAAGGGGAATGGGTTTCCTCAGAGACTAGGATGATGTTACCCAACTGAGGGGAAGACATCCATTTCTTGGCCTTCCATTAGCTTCTAGGTACTGCCTTCATTCCTTGGCTTACAATCTCGTCGTTATAGGGGTTAGTCTCTTGCTTTGATTGTTCTATGTCCCAACTCCCTCAGCCTCCACTTTATAGTACTCTGTGATACTACCAGTCGCTGGAATGGGCAGCATCACCGTCCCCCGTCTTCAGGGGCTTACCTCAGTCACATATGTCATGTGGTTCGTCACAGGTTGTGGAGATTCAGGTGTGGGCATCCTTAGGACCACTAGTCGCCTGACACAGGTCTGTGACAGCACTCTGATTCTCCGGCCTCTTCATCACCACCCCGAACAGAAAACTTTTCTATTGGCTACCCCCCTTCTTTGTCCCTCACCCTTATATTCCAGGCTCACACATCCCGACAGACTTTCTCTCCTTGATTTTTACTCTAAGTTTCGCCTGAACTTAGAGTAAACTTAGAGTAAAGGGTGAAGGAAGCCTCTTGAGTCCACCCACATCTTGGATGTCCCTCTCTTGAACTGAGCAGTCTTCTCTTTGACCACTTGTCCGTGCGCATGTCTGGCCAACGATTCAAATACAAGAGGAAATATTACTCATACGCAACTTCAGCTCAGGGAGGGCACGCAGTGATTGGTTGGCTCCTGAAGGGGACTGAGTCCTTTTTGGGGCTAACTTGGAATTCTAGGACCAGAGTGTACTTGCTCTGGAAATGAGATCATAGGCTAAAACATTTCACAGTGTGTTGGGGTGGTATGTATTTGTGGTGTGTGTGTGTGTGTGTGTGTGTGTGTGTGTGTGTGTGTGTACAAGACTGGAGTCCACAGAGCATCCTCAGTTACCTCCTGTGGTGGTTTGAATGTAATTGACCCCCATAAGCTCTTAGGGAGAGGCGCTATTAAGAGGTGTGGCCTTATTGAAGTAGATGTGACCTTGTTGGACGAACTATGTCTTTGTGAGGGCAGGCTTTGAAGGCTCCTACGCTCAAGATAAGTCCAGTGTGGCACACAGTCTCCTACTGCCTGTGGATCACGATGTAGAACTCTCAGCTCCTTCTCCAGCACCATGTCTGTTGGCATGCTGGCATGCTGGCATGTCCCACTCCAATGAGAATGGATTAAACCTCTGAGCTGTAAGCTACCCCAATTAGATATTTCCTTTATAAGAGTTTCTGTGATCATGCTGTCTCTTCACAGCAATGAGCCCTAACTAAATCACCTCCCATCTTATTTTGGAACCTGGGTCTCTCTGTACCTGGCCAGTGAGCCCTTGCATGTTCCCGTGTCTACTTCTGCAGCACCGGGATGACACGCATGCATCTACACGCTCCCCCCCCCCCCCAGGTTACCATTTCACTTCCAGGATTCCTTCCTCTTTTCTGGCAGTGCGTGGTTCGTGTGCACATGACTCAGCGAGTTGTAGTGCACACACTGTGTTCAGTGGCAGAATCAAGGATCTTTGACCTTGGGCTAGTCGGTTTCTCTCTCCGCCAGTCCTCAATTACACTTATCCCATAGAGAAGAAACCATAACTCACTCCGATGAGTAAGATGGTGAGTGGACCAGGTGCCTGTAGTCTCCCAGGGTCCTGATTTTATAAAGTGCCTAGTGTACGCAGCAGGAGAGGAAGTCTTCCGGAGAGCTTATGCTTCCTGCATGGTGTGCCCCAGGTGGACCATTTCTCGGGCACCTCTCGTTTATGCCACCGCCCAGGAGGAGATAACCACAGGAGGAGATTCTGACCAATTAGATGTGAGTGAAAATGCAGAAAGTCGAGCTTTTCCATCCTTCAGTGGAAGTCAGATTTAGTCCGTGTGTACATCAGTGTTTGCTTTCAGTGTGACTTAGATATGACGCCGGGAACTCCTGCATCCGTGTGGAACATGGGACCATGAGAGTAAGACAAAAGAATGGGAGCATAGCTGAGGTGAGAAGCCTGTCCTTGACTGACAGTGACCCATGGGTGTCCACCGGCAACTAAATGTGGAGAAGAGGTAGACACGGAAAAACAACCCAAAAGAGAAGGGCCGGTAGACGTAGTTAAAGAACATGCATCTCTCTTTGAGTCTTAAGGAATGATGGACAAGAAGGGAAGCTCAAAACCAAAGCGCACCTCCACCTCTCTCCCGCAGTGGACGGTGAGCAACTTAAAAGCAGCGGCTGCATCTGCTGGCTGCCTGGTGCCATCCCTGCCTGGCACTGTGCCTGCCACAGTGGGCGTTTGTTGAGCAAACAAAGGAATCTTGCTTTTTTTTTTTTTTTTTTACCTCCTTTAACTTTGGCCAAGCCTATCTGGCTCATCAGCCCAGTGATGATGACAGGTGTTTGGTGAGCTTCCAAACAGACTACTCATGAAGAAGGGCAGGCTCGGGGGCCAGCGGGTGATTGGACAGCTGAGCTCAGCTGGAGAGACCTTGTTAGCAAAACACACACATCTCATCTGAGTCTTCGCAAGGAAAGTTGCCTCAAGTGTGTGATTCTCCTTGGGAGATTTTTAATGAGAAGCCAAATTCAAGAAGGATCAGAGAAGTCCATTCATCTAAGGCAAGGGTGTCTGACACACAGCCATGAACTGTGAGACTGCATAGGCAATTTTTTTTGTAATATTGTGACATGATGTTGTTATTCACCAGGTTCAAGCTCCAGAACCTTGCAGTTGAGTTACAAGTAAAAATTGAAAGCAACAAGTACTTAATATTTTAAGTAAGTGTATGATTTTGTGCTGGGTTGCATTCATAGGTGTTCCGGGGCATACATGGCCCATTGGCCACAAGTTGGACACCCAGATCTAAGGCCTGCTCCCTGCCTCTGTGCTCAGGACCTTATTTTACAGATGATTGGTTTTCAGCTTCTGTCCTTGTTTAGGTGAAGCGCTCCTCCGGACAGCACAGGTATTGAAGGGCTGTGTCTCAGCTCCTCATACTATTTGGGGAGTTCTGGTAACTTTAAGAGGAGAGACCTACCTGGAAAGAGGTAGGTCTTTGGGGGAATGTCCTTAGGGGTGGTTTCCCATCATGGAACCTCTCTGTTCTCCTGCTTTCTTTATTTTCTAACTGCCTTGATGTGGATTGTTTTGCTTCACCACACCCTCGCCACCTTGATGGGTGGGAGAATGGTTATATAGATTGGTACGTAAGTGGGTAGGTGTATGGATGGGTGATAAGATGGGTGGGTTAAGTGGATGTGTATATGAGTGGGTGGATGGGTGAGTGGACAGATGGGTGGATAAATGAATAGGTGAGAGGATCGGTGGATGGATGGATGGATGGATGAATGGATGGATGGGAGGAAGAATAGATAGATAGGTAGATGGATGGGTGGATAAGTAGATGAGTATATGAATAGATGGATAGATGCATGGATGGATGGATGGATAGGTACATGGATGGATGGATGGATGGATGGATGGATGGATGGATGGATGGATGGATAGAAGAATGGATGGATAGGTGGATGGATGGGAGGAAGAATGGATGGATAGGTGGATGGATGGATGAATGGATGGATGGATGGGTGGATAAGTAGATGAGTATATGAATGGATGGATGGATGTGTGGGTGGATGGATGGATAGGTGAGTAAATGGATGAATGGGTGAATGGATAGGATCCTCTGAGACCGGGGTCAAAATGAGTCCTTCTTCCACCAAGCTGTTCAAGACAGGTACTTTGATTGAAAACATGACTAATACACCATCGTGCCTTAGTTTCTAAATGCCAGTGTACCTGCCAGTGCTGCAAATCAGAGTCTCTCCGAATTGTGCCTCCCAAAAGGCAGGGAAGGATCCTGTTGGCCTTGAGATGTCTCCTGACATGACACCCGCATGATTCCTGTTCACAGTTGGTCCACACAGCTAGGCTTCTAGAGAGATCAATCCTTGGACATTCATCTTCATAATCTCTTGTGGGAGGGGAAAGCAAAGACAAGAGAACATATTCCTGAGTAATTTATTCTGTTCCCTGGCATTGATGAAAGGGATAAAAATAAATCAGTGTTTCTACTCAACTCATTTGAAGGACAAGCCAAAATCACACCATTAAAAATTAACATCTAAAACAGATTGTACATTACTAGGGATGAGTTCAGACCCGAAGTAGAATAATTGACTAAATGAATCTACAGAATGTGAGATATGATGAATTTACTCTCATTTCCAGTGGTTAAGAAATAAAAGAAGACAGATTATCTTCATTTCAGGCTGGGAAGGTTTGCAGAAAGAACCCGGTGCATCTTTTCAGAGTCAAAAGAAGAACTAAGAAAAAGGCTAAGAAAGCTTTGGGTCTTGCAGAACTTAAGATATATCACTAAGAATAGTTTTATGGATGCATGTCAAAATTACCAGATGATTTTTTATTAGAGCCATATAAACTTTAGTGGATATTATAAACACAAGCTTTTGACGTCTGAAGGAACTTATATCTATTGTGTGTGTGTTGACTGATATAGGCTGCTAGTGTGGAAACCATTCATCTACTCTTCCATCCACCCTCCTTCCCACTGTTATCCATCCATCCATCCATCCATCCATCCATCCACCCATCCTTCAGTCATTTATCTATCCACTCATCCATTTATATGTTCATTCACCCGCACATTTATCTGCCTACCTGCCTATCTATCCAGAGTTATTCATTCACCGAGCCATCTATCCACAGATATTCATCCATCCATCCATCCATCTATCCATCCATCCATCCATCCATCCATCATCCATCTACTCACCCACCCAATCACCCGACCATTCGTTGATGTATCTATGTACTCACCCATGCATCCACCTACTCATTCATCCATCCATCAAACTGCCCACTTATCACCTAACGATCTACCTACCTACCCATCTATCCACCTATCCATCTAACCACCACTCATTTACTCACCTGCCCGCCCATCCATCCATCCATCCATCCATTATCCACCCATCTACCCACCCATACATTTACCCACCCACATAACCACCTTACTACCTATACCCACATTCCCACATCTACTCACCCACTCACCCGTCCACCTCCCCACTCACCCAATCACCTCCCCATTCATATTTCCACCCATCAATCTGTTCACTCACTTATTCACCCATCCATTCATCTACCCATGCACACACCAACCTGTATACTCACATATCCATCCACCCACCCACATACCCACCTATCTATTCACCTGTTCATCCATCTACCCACTCATTTAACCATTTATATACCCATTTTCCTACTCATCCACCCACCCATCCATTCCTTTACCTGTCCATCCATCCATCCACCCATCATTTATAGGGTACCTTCCTGTCTTTTTCAGTGCTGCATTGAGACAGGGATTATGGATGGGTAAGACAGAGCCTATGGATGAGGAGAACCTACGCTCTTAAGGAAGTTAATTCAGTATTCAGAATTTTATCACCTGCCGTGTTCTTATAGGTTATTTAGCAGTGTACCTAACCTCCGATCACTAGATTTCAGCAGTGCCTAACCTGCTATCAGATATCAAAAGTACCTGGGTGTATTGACAAATATCCCTAATGGGGACCAGGAAAATGTCCCAGTTGTCCCTGGCTTCCACTTTAGTCTCATCATCTTCCCGGTTGTGGGATGCCTTGTTTCCATGCTCTCTTTCTCCTCTGCACCTCACAGAGAAGATGCGTGGTAAACACTTGTCAGCCAAGTGAATGCGTGAGTGCACGATGGCCAGTCAGTCTCTCCTCACAGCATCACCATTTGCCTAAGGAACTGACAGGCTCCTAGGAAGACCTTGGGTCCTGGCCATGCACTGTGGCCAGCCAGCAATATCTTCCATCAAAACCCACCTCTGCTAAGTAGGAAAGCAAAACCCTGTTTGGCGGGTATTTAGCGATATAAGCCTGACAGATAATTGAGTGGCTGGGTTTTTTCAGTTTCGACAGATTGGTTTGCCATTCTGTAGCCACAATAACAGAGCAAAGTAACAATCACATTTTCTGAGGAGTGCTGCATCTCCGAGGCTAGCAATCTGGCCAATTAAATGTGGCCGATTGGCACTCCCACACAAGTTTGGGGGTTATTTAAAATAGCTCTCTGCAAAATCAAAAAAAAAAAAAAAAGTCCAAGCTACAGAGAAAGTTGTAATTCTCCCAAGATTTCATATTTCAAAAGCAAGCTTGTGATGGTAAAATTGTTCTTGGTGGCAGGGAGGAGACGAGCCATCCATTTGGAATGAATTGGTGTCAAGTTGAGCGTTGTCTCCATGGCCAGTAATTGCGTCTGTTTGTGGAATTGGATAATTTTTTATGTTCAAGAAAATCATCAAGCTTCGGTTCCTCTTGGATTGAGGTGATGACACACTTGACCTGAAGGTCAGCGGCTTGGACGAGGCTGCAAGTGTGTGAGTGTCCCTTACCACTTCCTTTGCTACCTAAGGCTTTATCACAGAGTGCCTGGCGGGCACAGGCGAAGGCTCGTCAGCTGCTTCCTTCTTGTCTTCTGGACACAGTCCTTGAAGGTTTGTGGAGGAACCTGGACCACACCACCGGGGAGCATCACTAGCCTTTGGTCATAAAATTTGGTGAGTCCAGGAGTTTGCGGGTCTTAGCTCAACTGGACTTCGAAGGATCAGCACACCCGGCATGCATGGGGTCAATGAATGGCAGTTTCTCTACTTGCCCAAGCTCATCTGCACCACCTTGACTCACCCATCTGCAGGCAGTGCGGCTTTTGGGTGATCGAAAGTGGCCTGTGCGCCTGGGATGCTTTTTGTCCTCCTCTAGAGGCCCAGATGAGAAACGTTCTTGAAGCAGTTGCTGAGGGACCAGAGCTTGCTTACATTGCCTTTACACTCAGTCACGAGTCAAAGCACACTCCGAGCTGAGCTCGGGCTTAGGAGGTAATAAAATAGCTCTGGCCTAGCCAGAGTGGGAGGCCTTGCCAAGTCACACGGCCAAGGGCATGGGGACTGAAGGGTGGTTCCCTGAAACGTGTCACCACATCCGACTGCGGCAAAAGCTATGCAGCAGAGGCCGGCGGGTCTAGACACGGATGCTAGGTAGGAACGGGCAACGTTCAGAGAAAGATGAAAAGGAAGAGAGACTCCTGATGCTGACAGCACTCAGGCCGTGGCTACTATTAGGATCCATTTTCTCCAGGTGGACAGAGTGTCTTTGCAGACTTAAGGAAGGGCATTCTCTGAGTAAGTGGTAAGCCAAGATCAAAGAAAGAGAATAGTTACAGTCTCCTGGGGTCTAAATGTGGAGCCCCACTGGAATTCCACTCCTAGCCACAGAAGGACTGACCTATAGAATGTCAGATAGTGAGACTGTGGCCTTAAGGAAAAAAATGGAGGCTCCCAAATGTGATAGATTAGATTTAAATGCTGTGTCCTTGAAATCTGACAAAAGATTTTTTTTCTCCCTAAGTCGCCTGAAAATTACTCAATTCACAACCGCACTGGGGCATGTAATGCCCACCACCTAAAATGCAGTTTAAAATAACTAAAAATTATGAATGGCTGTGGTTGTGTGCACAAAGCTCTGAAGTCATTGCCAAGGCGAATGTGGTGGCCCATCTTGGTCGTCGGCTTAACACACCTGGGAAGAGGAACCTAGATGAAGAACTGCTTCCATCTGCTTGGCTGTGTGTATGTGGGCATTTTATCAATGGTAATTGATGTTGGAGGGCTCAGCCCACTGTGGGTGGTGTCATCCCTAGACTGGTGGACATGGGCTGCTTGAGAAAAGTAGCTGAATATGAGCCTAAGAACAGTCTGGTAGCAGTATCCCTCCATGCCCTCTGCTTCAGTGCCCGTGGCCAGGTTCTTGTCCTGAATCCTTTCCCCACCTTCCTTCCCTGATTTCCCCTCAATAGTGCAAATAGTGGACAGTCACCTGGAAGTGTAAGATGAAATAAGTCTTCCCTGAGATACTTTTGACCGGAGTGCGTTATCGAAGTACCAGGATAGTGATTGACATGGATTCTCAAGTCACACTCCCATCCTGTGCTACAGAATGGCTCTGTCTTCTTGTGACCGTGTCTGTGTAACTTTGGTACTAATGGGAATGACTGTCTTAGTTTCACTTGGAGTCAGAGGCCGGGCTCCGATGGGTTTGCTTGCACAGATTTATTTTATTCTTATAGCAATCTCATGCCATGGGTGATATTATTATCATTAGCTCAGAGACTCCCAGCCAAAGCTTGCAGTGGGTCTGCAGCATCCTCACCTTGCCTATTCTGGTAAAGCTGAACTATAGTCAGGAGAAATAAAATTCCTGAATCCCAACCCCCAAATAGAGAGGTATAAACACAGGTTTAGAAATGCCGGCTTGCCAGTGATGGATGTGCACAAACACCTCAAGGCTTGTGATAACCACAGGGTGCTGTCATGGATACAGAGTGTACTGTACTCCCTGTGGAGGGAGGCTTGTGTTTCCCCTACAGCCAGGGCAGCCCAGGCTCTTGATTTTCTGAGCCATAACTGACTAAAGGCATTTGTAACTTCTGTTTCCCATGAGATACTTTAAGGTTGCAAAGAATTTGGGTGATTTCTCTCTGAAGGGAGAGTTGATGAGTGAGAGTGTTCGAAGTCACAATAGACACCAAAGGTGTGGCATGGTTAATGTCCCTCAGTCACTGGGGAGGTCGTCATGAAGGGGACTCCCTCTTGCTCAGTACTGATCCAGGAGAGATGGGTAGCAGATCTGTGTTCTGTTGGACCTCTGGTTAGGAACTGGCTGGGGGACCAGTCTGAGGTAGGGACAGCTGTGACTCTGTAGGAGCTTCTACAGGAGCACCAGAGAGGGCTGTCACCCCAAGGACCTGCTGCCGTCCATGCTGACTTCTGACATGACGGTAGAAATCTCTACTCAGCTTTTCTGTGTGCTCAGATATTATGGTGAAGACCCAGCAGGCAAAGAGATGGCTCCACTCACGAAAGCCTCGAGGGAAAAATTCAGTTTTAGACACAGTGTTTATGCTCCACTTTTGATTTTATTCTCTCCGTGGCAGGAACTCTGTTAGTATGGCTCATCTGCTTGTCTGCCATTGGCTGGCTTCACACTATTGAAGGATAAGGAAGAATTAATCTCCATACAAATTAAAGAGAGAAGTTTGACATAATCTGTTCAGAACTTCCTGCCCCTTTAATTTTCTTAAGGGTGTAAGTTCCTACAGAACAAATACTCCTCTATACTTTTCTGGGCACAGAAAACACTTCCTGTGCCCTCACACCAGGGAGCCCTTTCGTGGTTCACAGTTCCCTTTAGCGCCATCAAATTTGGAAGTCCAGTACCATGAATTGGGCTTATTTTCCCCTTGGTTGGTCTAGGCTTGGTTTTTGGCAACTGTGTCTGGTACACCTTCATTCCATGCCTTGCCCTGAGCATAGCTCAGAAAGAAGAGTGGACATTATTGAGACAGTCAGTCCCCGACCCAAGATTCTGCCCACAGGAGACAGGACACAGGCTTAGAAGAACCTTGTGTTGAATGAGTATGCAAATAAACTTTCTCACCTCGTCAACTCCTCCTCCTGTGAATGAGTTCATGATGCTACTCACTGATATTTGTAAACGGAGACTGTTCCTTCTTTTCCCAACTTCTTAGACCCAAATAGTCACACAGAAACTATATTAATTACAACACTGCTTGGCCAATAGTTTAGGTATATTCCTAGCTAGCTCTTACATCTTAATTCAACCCATTTCTATTAATCTGTGTATCACCATGAGACTGTGGCCTACCAGAAAGGTTCTGGTGTTCCGGCATCTTTCTCCTTCAGAAGCTATATGGCGTCTCTTTGACTCTGCCTACTTGCTCTATCTATCTCTTCCAGCCTGGCTATATTCTGTCCTGTCATAGACCAAAGCAGCTTTATTCATTGCAAAAGGACATCTCACATCATCCATGCTTATAGACAGAGAACTAAGGCTGGTCCAGGTTAGGAAGTAATAAAGCAAACTTCAGCTCACATCTGTCTGAACCAAAGGTCAAGGTTCTTGACTAGCGTGCAATGAAGAAAAATGGGGCGGACTCTCCCCAGATGGAGGACAGTGCTTGTTAGAGAAGGGCGTGACCATCTGGGTATTGAGGAGATAAAACCTGTGCTGAGTCCTTTATATATTTTGGAAGTCAGTCATTTGTCTGATATGGGGTTGGTGAAGATCTTTTCCCATTCAGTAGGCTGCCTTTTTGTCTTATTGACTGTGTCCTTTGCTTTACAGAAACTTCTCAGTTTCAGGAGTTCCCATTTATTCATTGTTGCTCTTAGTGTCTGTGCTACTGGGGTTATACTTAGGAAGTGGTCTCCTGTGCCCATGCATTGAAGACTACTTCCCACTTTCTCTTCTATTAGGTTCAGTGTGGTCAGATCTATATTGAGGTCTTTAATCCATTTGGACTTGAGTTTTGTGCATGGCAATAGGTATGGATCTATTTTCATTCTTCTACATGTTGACATTCAGTTATGCCAGCACCATTTGTTGAAGATGCCTTCTTTTTTCCATTGTATAATTTTAGTTTCTTTGTCAAAAATCAGGTGTTAATGGGTGTGTGGATTAGTATCCGGGTCTTCAAATTCGATTCCATTGGTCAACATCTCCACATCCTAAGCAAGAGCTACATCCTAACCCTCTTTTTCACTTTTCAATTTGAGATAGGGTATCACTAAGTTTCCCAGCCAGGCTTTGAACTTTCAATCCTTCTGCCCCAACCTCCTGAGTGGCTGGGATTGCAGGTCCATACTCCCAAGCCAGCCTGGCTACACAGCCTACTTTGGATTCCCGCAGTGAGTGAATGTTACAGCTCTATGTCACCCTCGTTTTGTCTGTAAGACAGCTGAGGTCCACCAAGGTTGGCAGTCCTGCCCCCAAACCATCGGTGCACAGTAACAAGGCTGATAGCCAAGGTTTGGGCTCACAGCCCCTGTGCAATCCTGCAGCCCCAGGCTGATGCACGCTCTCCGTGGGAAGAGTGAACATGCTTCCTTTTGGCTATGAGAATGCATTTAACAGCCTTTCTTTCCCTGTCAAAGCTCTCCAGATTGGCTGCTTCTCCGGATGCAGAGGGCAGCATGAGCATTCCACTCGCATTGGCTTTTTTCAGTTTACTCATCAGCAAGAGATAAGGAGATCCTACCGGGGCCAGGACCTTTTCCTGTCAAGATTCTGAGACTATATCTTTATTTGAGCCGTAACACTTAGGTTTTTTTTTTTTTTTTTTTTTTTTTTTTTTTTTTTTTTTTTTTTTTTTTTTTTTTTTTTTTTGGCGAGACAGTTCTTGCTGCATTTGCTCTAGCCAGCAACTCACTATGTAGTCCAGGCTGGCCTCAAACTAATGGCTCTCTGCCTGCTTTATCCTCCCAAGTGCTGGGATTACAGGTGTGAGTACTCCCAAACTGGAGTAACTGGTAGACTCTGAAAATGAGAATTTGAAGAAGCAATCAGATATAAAGTTGCCGCAGATATGCTCCACTTCATCCATGGCCCAGGAGCCCAGGATGCTGCTGAAATGAATTCAACCCGAAAGCTTGGCCACAGAATAACAAACAGTGAAAGGTTCAGTCCCTGCTGATGCCTGCAGTTCCAGGCAAGCTGTTAAAGGATGCTCTGCCCAGCATTTCCCTGTGTGAATATGGTCTCTGGGCCTTTGTGCCATGCCCATCCCCCATTGTCCTTCCCAATTCATTGGGTCACTCGTGTGCTAACCAGCCACTCTTTGTGAGGTGGTAGTCAAGAGAAAGGACTGGATAGGGCCCTATGGTGAATACACACACACATGCACTAACTAGTGCCTGGCTGCTCTGCTTCTCCGACCTTTCAGCTTTCATTCCCTAATAGCTGACTCCAGGTTTTTATCATTAAGACCAATTAGAGTTTGTGCTGCAGGGCCAAAAGGCTTCAAGTGTGAAGGATTCTGGGAGAATACTGAGCAGTGGCAGGAACCTGGGAGAGCCTCCTGGATGAGCAGCCAGTGAGTTATTTAAACTTTTTCTTTGGCTTATATTTCTGATAATAGACAGATGTGGTTAATGATAAGCCGGTAGAGTATCAGTTCTCCAGAGAAAACATGCATATGCTTTATATATACTTTTAAGAGATGATGCCCATACAAACAATACTCAGCGGATAATTTGCAGATAGTGATCAAATATAAATGCTCTTCCTCGTGACGTCAGTGGACACAGGCAATTCATTTGCTGCAGAACATGTTCGCTAACCTTCCCATCTCCCGCGCTGAGCCAACTTATGGTTGCAATTCACAAGCGAGCATATGTCCCAAGCAAGTGTTCGTTAATATTTGCATTTATATTAGTGGAGACATAAGGTGATGCTGTCACGTTTAGTAAGACAAGACTGAAAATAGAAACAGGGCATAGAAACAGGGCAGGATGTCGTTGTGCACGGGGTTTCGCTGTGCACCAGCAGCATCCTTTGGCACAGTTTCGCTAAACTGGATTGCACGTCTTGATGACTTCCCGAGTGTTGACCCGCAGTTCCTGTCACCCACAGCTATAGACACGCCCACTTTTAAGTATACTATCCACTATTACAATTCTTCATCCTCTCTGTGCAGCAGAGGTTGGCCTTGAACTCATGATCCTTCTGCCCCTGCCTCCAGAAGACTGAGGCTACAGAAATGGGCTGATGTTCTCATCTTATGCAGTGCTGGGGATCAAACCTGGGGAAAGTGAATTCTAGGTAATTGAGTTACAACCCCACCCCCTCCATCACTTCCTTAAACCCAGACAATCATCCAAACAATGGATCAAGCTTACCAAGTCCCCAAATATTTCTCAGTTGAATGAATTAGTAGAGACGTGCCACTAAATACAGTCATGAATATCCCTACCACAAAACTTCCTCTGGTACCACAACCCAAGGTTTCTCAAGTTCATTATACAAATGTACAGCATTTACATTTAACCTCTGAACTGCCTTGAAGTCAGCTTTGGGTTACTTTCAACCCCTATACAGTGTGAACACTGTGCAAAGAGGAAGGAGATTTGCATAGTGTAGACACAGTATATTGAATAGTTCTGATCAGTGGTTGACTGAATTCTCTGATTCGTCCATTGAACGTGAGGACAGACTGTATGACCTCCCTGACCTGTGCCCTCTGTTACCCCAACTCACTTCCATACTCCCCTCTCTTTAAAAGAAACGATTCATTTCTGTTGATCTGTATGTTGGAGAACGTAGGTGTGCATGTGTCCCCAGAGGTTAAAAGAGGGTGTGGGTTCCCTTAGAGCGAGAATTTCAGGAAGTTGTGAGCTGCTCCAGGACGTGGGTGCTGGGGACAGAACTCAGGTCCTTTACAAGAGCAGCAAGTTTTCTTAGCCACTAAGCCATCTCTCTAGCAGCCATGCCCATCCCTTTCCACCGAGAGGCGTGAAGGCTGCATGTCCACGCGTACAGAGCTGTAGCTGGTAACTCGGTAACTCACTGACTCAATAGTATTGTACCATGGATGTGCCTGTTCCAGGGATGGTGCTGAAAGAGGTGAATGGAAAAAGGGAATTAGATCAAGTGCTGGCTTTGTAAAATGTAGTCATATCACACAGGGGGCTCTCATTGACAGTCCTTTTAGATTCGAGGCTTGCTTTGTTCTGCCATGTCTCTTCCAAGCTTTATACTGATCAACTCTACTGCTCCACCCTAGACACACCATAAGCCTTTGTCAATAGTCTTGTATGTTTGCCATTTTATATATTTGTATGTCTATCTATGTGTGTGTGTGTGTTTAGTGATCTCTTCATTAGTGCCTTTCTATTACATTTATTTATTTATTGTGTATGTGTATGAGGGGTACATACATGCCACAGTGAGAGGACGGAGGCCAGGTCAGAGGACAATGTGTGCTAGTTGGTTGGTTCTTTCCACCACGCAGTTCCCAGGAGACCTGTCTCAGGTTGTCAGGCTTGGCAGCAAGTGGTTTACCCCCCGCCCCGCGTCATCTTGCCAGCCCTTGTATAAAATTCCTTTAAAGTATTTTGTTTATTAAAACACAGTGCAGTAGGATGCGTACTTCTTTGCATAATTCTCATCTCATTTTGTTCTGATCTCATTTGTCGTTTATCTGGCTGTATGGCACATTGTGTTAGTCCCTGCTGTGAACATACGATAATTTAATCAATATTTCCCCATTGATAGGCATTTGCTAGTTTCGGTGTTTGCTTCCTCTTTGAAGAATGCTGTAATAAACATCTATCTTTGGACACTGAAACTTTTATTTTTCTGTAGGACAGAATCACACTATCGGAGCTCCTGGGTTGGAGAGTATGTATGTTTTTAATTTTAATAGATTCATCCATATGGCTTTTTAGCAAGAATTCCCCTTCCTTGCATTAATAAGCACGCGAGAGCTTTTCCATCATCTGCTGTGGCCGTGGGTCTTAACTCTCTTTTTAATTTTTGCTGGGACACGAGTGTGAACTCATAATTCCTTGCTTTCATTTGCATTTCTCTGATTACCAGTGAATCTCAGTATGTTTTCATGTAGTTATTGTCTATTAGGCTTGTTCTTTGATGAATTGACCATTTGTAGCCTTTGTTCATTTTGCCACGGGATTGCTTCTATTTCTCAATTGGTGAGAGTTCTTTGTGTGGCGTGCGTAGTAATTTACTACCTGTTATCTGCATGGGAAACGCTTTTCCGAATCCGTTTCCTCTGTGAACTTGAGAAGTACAGCCTTTAACTGCAGTGCCGCAGGTTATGGCTAATAGTTGCACAGAGTGGGGCCAGCACTTGTTTGTATAGAGATGTACGTAGATGCATTGACATTAGCATTCCCTCTCTTGCAATGCACAGCTATCCTCTCTCTACTTTAGGCAGATATTCTTTTTATGCATGGATGTTACATATAAGTATACCTAGATTGTTCTTTAACCCACATGAATTTATTCTTTATGTGGCATGGGATAGTAACCTAACACCATATTTATATTTTAATTGACACGTAGCAAGTGTACATGTCCTATCGCGGAGTCCTGCATGCTGTTTCCATACAGGTGGACAACCTGTGCTGATAGAAATGGATAAACAGACTGCCAATCACTTTAAACAATTCACTGTTTCTTTGGGTGAAAATATTAAAAGTCTCTGCAAGTCATTCCTAAAACCGTGATACAGCAATGCTGTCTTCAGTCCTCCTCCTGCACCCCAGGACACCAGGAATCCTCCAGTCTAACCTTGTACTCACTGTCCATATCCTTTTAATTCAAAGTCATTTGTGCATGGTCATTTACCAAGTAAGCCATCCTTTTCTCGTTGAATATAGATGCATCTTCTGCCACACTTTAAAATCTTATATTTATTAGGATATATTTTAGGATGGTATTCTTTTTCCACTGACCATTTTTTTTCTATTCTTGTCCTGGGCATATTCCCAAAGGACTTTATACGAGAAACTTGTTCATCTATGTTCATTGCTGCTCTAGTCACAGTAGCCAGGAAATGGAAAAGGTCTCGATATCCATCAATTGATGAATGGATAATGAAAATGTGGTCCATATACACAGTGAGATTTCATCTGGCTGTAAGGAAAAATTAAATTATGAAATCTGCAGGTAAATGGATGGATCCAGAAAAAGCTTATACTGAGGGAGGTAATTAACAACGGGAAAAACAAACCATACATGTTCTTTCTCATTTCTGGATCCTGGTTTCGAGTATTTAGATTTGTGTGTTTTAAATGGAGAACTTGCAGAAGCCAGGAACCCAGAAAAGGGCCATTGAATGGGGGAGAGAAATGTCTTTAAAGATGGGCTAACATGGGAAGGTTTAAGGGGCTAGAAGGGTGGGAAGGTAGGACACAGTGGGGGTATAGGTAGGGATAACTAACACTAGGGATGCTTTTAAAAGCCATAGGAAACAGACTCTTCCTATCCAGTGATAATATTGCATCCATCTTTTTCAGATGGCTTTGTAGTGTGTTTTATGTTTGGTGAGACAAAGCCCATATCTTAATCTCTGCATATGTATACATATATTATTCCTTCTGTAGGGGTGCGCGGAGGTGATGTATGTATAGGTTGATATGGGTGTATCCTTGTGTGCATTCAGGTGTGAATTCATGTGTGTACTTGCATGTGGAGGACAGAGTTCCATGCCAAATGTCCGCTTCAGTTGTCCCCACCTTTGGCAGAGGTCTTTCAAAGAGACCAGTGCACTCCAGGGATCCTCCAGTTTCTGTTTCCCCAGAGTTGGGACTGTAGACATACGCTCCTGTGCCTGGAGTTACATGGATGCAGGAGTTACCGACTAAGCCATTGCAAGAAAAAAGTCAGTCTTGGAATTCTTGATGCTCTTCATTCATATGAACAGAAGATGATTTCACTTTCAAAGAACAAGAAGACGCTATTCATGTTTTAATAGGAGTGTCGTTACATCCTGCACACTTATATGTGTAATTTTGACATTTTATGTTACATTTCCCTAACGAAGAACCTAGCTTCACTTTTCAGATCTACTTTATGTCATCTAATTAGATTTTATAAATTTATTCCTATAGACCCCATGACTTTCTTGTTAAAGTTGATATATTTTATCGCTCTTCCAATTCGTACTTTTTCCTACTGTTTCCATGCTTAGGTTCTTGTTATTAAAATATGCAGAATCCAATTCTCCTTTTTACCATCCTTGAACTTTATCATATTTCTTAGTAGAGAATACTTAGGAACTACCGTATGCAGACATTCTAGATACACAACCAAATATTTACCCAGGAGAGTTTTGTCTCGTTATTCCTTCATTCTTAGGGTCATTTAATATTTCTTACCTTGTTGCTTTAGTGAAAACCACTGAGAACACAACCCCTATGTTGGTCATATATCAGATATCCAACTTATCATATATTTACATTATTATTGATAACAGTTGCAAAGTTACAGTTATGAAGTAGTAACAGCTAATCTTATGTTTGGTGGCTAGCATAACATGAGGAACTGTATTAAAAGGTCACAGCATTAAGAAGGGTGAGAACCACTGCCTAAGGATATGTGGATTGATATGTTAATGATGGCATCTGTAATACCAGCTTTTAATGTATTTTTAAACTATGATATTTGCTAACTTCTGCTAAATGGTTTTTTAAATCAGATTTCCTTTAATTCTTATGTTTTAAGTTTGTTATTTTAGTGTGTGTGTGGATGTGTGTGTGTGCACCCACATGGGGCAATCTAGGTATATGTGTGTGCCCACGGAGGCCAGGAAAAGACATGAGGTTCCTTGAAGCTAGAATTCTAGGCAGTTGGGTCACCAGATGTTGGTGTGGGAGCCAGGCTCTGGTTCTCTAGAAGAAGAGGATGAGCTCTCCGTCGCTGAGGTCTACATTCTCAGTTCTTAGCTTTTGCTTCATTTTCTAAGTTGGCAAATGGTTTTTCAAGTGTCTTTTCTGCTCATAGGAAAGTCATCCGAGAGTTCCATTTCTTTGCTGTCAATGGGACGCCTTGGAGTTAATTCTCTTAACCATAAATTCAGCCTCTAAGGATGTACAGGAGTCTCCTCAGAGGGAAGAAGAACAGCAAATTAAACCACAGGGGTGATTCTTAATTAAAGAAATGCGAGAAATAATGATCTACAGCTAAACCTAAAGCACAACTCTCTCGAGAGCACAGGCAGTCTACATCCTGCTGTAGGAACCAAGCCGATGAGAGAGAACATGTGGGCCGTGTGGGTGGAAGTTCATGGGTCTCAAGTGGCCCACTGCATGTGGCCCTATAGACTGGAGTGCTTTCTGATACAGGCAGGCGGTAGAATGCCACACTTTCAGGAACTAGATAAACTTATGGGGAAGCACAGAATGAATCGGGGACATTGAGAGAGGAGCCAGGGTAGAATACAATTCCATGGAGGCGAACAAAAAGCTTTTCCCATCAGTGCTGAAAATGCACCTGCCATTTAGTGTCTTGCTGATAGAGGTTACACACCAAGCAATAAACAGAACAGGGGACTAGGGTTGTTTAATTCATTTTCCTTTTTTTCTCTCATTGCTCCTCCAACTCCTCCTGTATGCCTCCATCCAACATAGCATCACAACTCTTCCTCCCTGCTTCCTCCTCCTTTTCCCTCTCTCCCCCCTCTTCTTCTGCTTCTCCCATTCTCCTTCCCCTCCTCCTTCCAACCCACTGTATCCAATCAGTGCTACCCATATACGCTTAAGTGTAAGATGTCATCCACTGAAACATGGACACATTGCTGAAGAAAAGCTGACTGCCTCTCCTAACTGTGCATAGCTTTTGATAGGTTGGCTTGGTCTTGTGTAGGTCTTGTGCAGGCAGCCAGAGCATCTGTGGGTTCCTGAGAGCATCAGTCCTCCCGTGTTCAGAAGACACTATTTTGTAGCAATCTCCCCCTTTATTCTGGGACATTTATTGAGCCCTGGAAGTGAAGGGATGTGATTGATATCGGTGCCCCATTTGGGGCCTCACACCTCACAACCACTTGCTTCTGCACTTTGAACAGTTGTGGCTGTATTATCCACTGCACAGTGAAGCTTCTCTGAGGGTGATGGGGTGCTTCATTATGACCAGATGGATATGTATTTAGAAAGCAACCTGATGCTGTGTGAGGACTGTTTCTTTTGAGCAAGCCTTGTCTCTGTGACCAGTCCATACCCTCTGACCATTCCCAGTGCTCTGGACCAATTATCCCACTTGGAAGAGTGCTTTCTGAAGACAGGGGACAATGACCTAGAGAGGCATGGCTGCTGCTCACAGAGCATTTGTCATTGGGAATAGTTTGGAAACCCACTCAGTCATCTTTTTTTTATTTTTAATTCACCAATTAATTTATATTTGATGCCTTCCGTGCACCAGATAGAGTGCCAGGTGAGGGAAATAAAATCATAAACAGGTCTCATAGTCTCTACCTTTATACTTCTCTTTCTTTATTTGAGTTTGAGATAAGTGATTAGTAATCAAACAAATTAGCCAACTACAGGCTGTGGGAGTGTTGCCAGGCACTCCCCAGACTCCCATACCTATGCTGCAGACCTGGAACATCCCAGTAATGTGTAAGTACCAATTTGGCAGACCTTGGATGAGTCTGAGGCTGTGCAGTTCAAAGGAGTTCCCATGGTAGCTACCTAGTCCAAGAACCATTCTTTGAGGCCTGACAAGGTTGTGGGGAATTCAGATGGATAGGAAGCAGGTTGGAGGCAGTGGTTTGCAGACAGGGAGTGAGCACACATCTCTCTGCAGAAAGGCTTTAGAAGTACGTGTTGATGGTGGCCAGAGAATAGCCCTGTGAACTGGAAGAGTCGGTCCTGGGTATCACTGTTGGAACCCTGAGTTGTCTGGGCAAAAGGGAAGCCTGAAGATGGTGAAAAGAGACAAGGAATAGAGGCCATGGAGTGGGCTCAGGCTTCTTTGAAGGGAGAAAAATTTCAAGGGAGATTCATATTGATTAGTAGTTTAAATTATACACACACACACACATATACACACACACTAGTTGCCTGTGGAACAGAATACAATGACATGAAATACTGATGTTGGCTGGAACCCTGAGATGGGGCGAGACATAGAATCCAAGATGAGTCTGGTAAGGTGGGCCAGGTCAGGACGTTTTCCAGAGGCCCTGGTACCCTCCTAGATTCTATTTACAGTGTCCATGTTGGTAAAGGGGCTGATGTCCACCTTTGTTACCCTTAATTATAATTCTACTCTTTAAGAAATATCCCAACTCACTGACTATGCCAATCTGACCATTCTGGAAGCCCCTATAGCTATCAGACTAGGCTTAGGCAGGACTCACTATTAGAAGAAGTGAGTTTCTGTGGGGACCAGAGCAGCAAGGTGTGGTCATTGTCAAGCACGAACAGCTGGAATTCACAAAGACACTTGGTGGCTAAGGAAGTTCAAAAGACTGCCCACTGGCTGGGATGGGCCAGCCCTGCTTTGATTTAAGGTTCTTTCTCCCAGAAGATTTTGCCTGAGTGCTAAGTACCCCCTTCTCTTATCATATAGTCCTGGTCCTAGCTCTTTCCTGGGTGCCTAGAGCTCACTGTGCCCAGTTCTACCCTCTAATCCATTTCTTCCTGATCCCGCCTTGATGAAGGCATTGCCTCATTTTATAATAAGATTCAACTACATGTATTCAAACTTGGGGTCTAAGGCTTGAAGAGTTCCAGGGGGGGGGCAAGGATACTTGTCAAGCTTACCATCAGGAATTGCTGTGCCCAGCAAGTCCCCAGAAGGAAGAAAGGGGAGATCAAAATCAACTCAGACCAGTTTTATTCCACAGATACTATTTGCTCAAGCAGAGCCAACCACATTCCAGGTCGTTCTGACAGTGCTGGGAAGACGCACAGGAACACACTGTGACCATGTCGGAATACCAAGAGCAAAGGCCTGCTCTCCAGGAGCTTCCGGAGGAGTCAGGAGAAAGAGAGACTGAAGTTGAGTTCTCACTTGCTCATCGCATTTACTGCGGCCTCATGCACAACAGCTAAGGTAAGGAGCCAACTTAAGTGCCTATCAGCAGAGGACTGGGTAAAGAAAAGCTGGCATATGAACGCAATGGAATTTTTCATTCATAAAGATGTTAGGTCATTTGTCGGAAAATGAATACAGCTGCAGATAATCCTATTAAGTGAATTAAGCCAGTTTCAGAAAGACCAATGTATGTTTTCCTCTCATTTATGCATTCTAGATTTTATTATGGGTAAATAGTACCTGTATCTGTGTCATGAAGGTTGAAGAGAAACTGCCTTGGGGTGCAAAGGGGACTTGAGGAGGAGGGCCAAGAAAGGAGGGTTCGTGGGGCAGTAGGGGCCATGCTCCATATGCATTATAAACTTCGTGAAAATAGTGCTACATGATCCGGTTTAATAAAACAAGTAGAGATTATCTTTGGAATAAGAGCGAAATGAGAAGTGACAGGTTCAAAGGAAGGAGGGAAAATCAAGGGGCATTTGCAGAGGCAACGAATCCCCATGAAACCCTAACTTGGCGGCTGAGGCTCGAAGAGGTCCCGGAAGAACCCCGAGCTGACAGGGTCAGGTATCTGTGAGAAGTTGTGAAGTGGGAAGAGCAAGGGGACTGAGGACACACTGGCCTCTTGTCTGGGCCAGCCGACAGCCATTCAAGGGTGGGGATGCGGCGTGGAAGATATTGCATGTGTGTGACAGTCTCTCCATGGCTGCAGCATCAGGACCAACAACCATTAAAGGAGAAAGATTGGTAGTAGCCGGGATAGGAATTTTCCTTTTCCTTCCACTCCGGCCAAAGCCGGAGCTCCATCTGCCAGGCTCCTCTGGAGAAGCAGCGCGAGGTGGTGGAGATAACAGATTCAGAGGGGAGAGGCGGAGACCCGCCCCCTGCCAGCGCGCATGCGCTCTCACAGCCCGGCGCACACCTGGGGCTGCTGATAATGTACTTGATTATCTTTGTTCTCCCAGGCTCCTCTGAGTTCACAGTTCCTATCTGCATACTTTCCCGAGCGCTTTATGATTATCGCTCATCTTTACACTTTGCTCCATTATTGAAATGAGCCCGAGGTAGACAGGAAAGCGCCAGCTGGGTTGGCAGGGTGAGGTGCGGCAGGGAGGGGGGTCTGGCTGCTCTGGGTTTGCCAGTGGCCCCAGGTGGCCTGCTTAGGTTCCTGATACCAGTCTCGTCAGCTCTGTCCCTCGAGGACAGTCTGTCAGCCTGCCTTTAGAGACATGGTCCATGACGGCTTGAAAAAGACTGTTAGACCCACAATTGTCTACCTGGCTTCTAGGACTCATTTTGTGACACACGGACTTGCCCTCCTTTGGCTCAACAAAGACGTATGAGGGCAGGGGTTGCAACCCAGTGGTAGGGTGCTTGCCTAACCATGTGTGAGGTCCTTGATTTCATTCAAGGCACAACAGTAAAAGCTAACCCCCATGCACCACTCCGTGGGTTCTGTAAAAACCTCCGTTCTGTGTCCACACTCTGACAGCATGACGCAGACTTGAGAAACAGTCAAGTGAGTTACAAAACAAACAAGGTATCTACGAAAATTAAGTAAGGTTGGGATCTTGCATTAGGTAGGTCAGTTGTTCGTGGTGTCACAGGTTGGCCGCACCTACGTCTAGAGACAAGGGGACCAGTAAACGGAGAAGGTGGTAGCTTCGCTGCATCAACCCTGAGTCCCGACCTGGCCTGTAATGCTCCAGGCAGCGCCTCCTGGGTAGCATGAGCCTACAGGATGGGTCTGCTGCACATATCAGAGTGCAGGCCGTGTAGCAACCTTCCCGTCTGAGAGTGGCATCAAGAGCTTGGCAATGCCGGCGGATGTGCGTCAGCCTATGCAGTGGTGGCTAAATGATAGGCACTGTTCACCTTGTGTGCAGCTTACAACTTCTGTCCTGAGGCCACATCTGCACTGGTTCCATTTAGTTCTCATAGCTCCTGTTCACCTGCCACACCCCAGAGATAGATCCTGTCCTTGAGGCTGGCATGAGGCGTCTGCCGACAGATGCCTTGAAGATACCAAGTGGGTTCAAGAGCCCGCAGAGGGGTTCCTACATGACACTCACCTGTGAGACCATCTCTGGTCATGGCATTCCTGTCATGGCCTTGCCACATGCTCGGGCTATTTTTCTCTGCTGGAGACAGCTTCTTCCAGAGACTTCTGTGCAGGGTGGATGGTATCACTCTAACTGCTCCACACATCTGGCCCTTCCCCACAAACCCTGCCACAGCTACTCCGCTCTGCCTGGGGCCACTACTGTCTACCAGTCTTTGGCACAGGGACACAGCTGTCTACTAAGCCCTAAGGGAGGACAGCATCTCATCTTCATACCTACCGCTTCTTCCACCAGGGGCCCCTCCTTCGCTCACCAGGCGGGAGGCCACAACCAGCACCCTGTATATCCATTTGCCATCCATTCACAGGGTTGAACTGATTGCTGGATGCGTATGTCCAAGTTTCCCATGGGTTCGCATGAAACCCTCGGATCCGAGTCTCCCTGGTGTTGTTCATTTGGACTTGAGCTGAGACCATTCAGTATTATTGACTGTGTTTTTATATGTGCTAACAAGACTGCAAACACCTAGCGGGCAGGATCTGTTGCTTATCCATCTCTCCGCCCCCAGCCCCAGGAGCTGAACACAGGGAATTATCGATGGTAGGTGCGTGGGAAGTACATGCTGACTGACTGTTGTACCAGCCACAGGAGCTGAGTGGGTTTAAGCATGGCTGTGGTATTCTCCTCTCTCTGCCTCTTCAGTTGTAACAATAGATCAAGGCAAGACTTCAATTATCCTCTGCTTTCCCTCCCGAGCGCTCCTTTCTGTTGGTTCTATTGAGAAAGCCTGGTGACAGAGAGTGAGATGCCGAGAGAGACAGATGCTTTCGGGGCCTCAGGAAAGCCGTGCGCCACGAAGGACATATTTCAATGAAGTTATTTTCCACCAAGGCTAATATTGTGCTTCAGTACTTCAGGCTCCAGCGAGCTCATCAACAATGTTGCCTTTAATTTTACCATTTGTACCCAGTCATATGTTACTCTGGATGTTTCTGTCTGGCTCCTTCTCATCAGAAGGATGTTGGAGTTTCCATTGTCTTTGAAAAATGGTTTTGAGACGGACCTGCTTGGATATCTATCATGTTTAATTATCTCCTTCATCATGCTCCCTCCATTGTCTGATCAAGAAGAAAGTGTTCACAGATTCATTAAGAAATGGAAGTCGTGTCAAGGAATTGTGGGAGGGGAAGTATATATCAGGTCAAGGGATGGACACCTCTCTCTCTGGCTTAGTCCTTGTACAACTCATGGCGGTTTTGCCCAAAGAGTACTGGGTTTATTTCTTAGACCAGCCTGTAACCGAACCCACAGAGCCAGGGTGGTGACTGTGTCACCACAGAAGAGACCTTCATTGTGTCAGAGTCCCCAACTCTAGAACACCTGGAGATTGGTATTATTCTCCGTCGGGATGGTTGATTTTAACTGTTGGCTTGACACAGTATAGGGCCACCTAGGAAAAGAGTGCCAATGGGGGATTGTCCTGATCAGGTCGGCCTCTGGGCACGTACATAGGGGATTGTCTTGATTGACATGGGAAGGGCCTAGAGCACTGTGGGCATTGCCATTCCTTGGGTTTGGATCCCGGGCTGTATGGGAGTGGGGGAGGTGAGGCCAGTGGTGCGCGTGTCTCCATTCCTTTGTCTCTTCTCTTGCCTGTGAATACGATGTGATGAGCTGCCCAGAGCTCCTGCCACTTTGGGTTCCTGCTGTGATGGACTGTGACCTGGAATTGTGGGATAATATGAATCCTTTCTCCTCTTTGGTTGCTTTGGGTTAGGGTATTTTATCACAGCGACAGAAATGAAACTAGAGCGCCCACCTAATCCTAGCCTGCTGAACCCACTCTTTTGGCTGGGGCTCAGTGCCTGGGGTCTGGAACATTTTCAAAGCTCCCAGGAGAATCCACACTGCACCTAGAGAGTAAACTAAGAGACCTGGACACAGAAGGAGCAGTTTGTTCTTGACAATGAATTCTAGAGACAGCTTTGGTGGCTGATGGTTGGCGGTCATAGTGTCACTGGTATCATTGGGCTGAGCCCCAGGAGCATCCTTCAATGCACAAGCCAAACCCCACAAAACAGTTCCACCAGGTGCCAAATGTCAAATCACTAAAGTTCAAAAAGATTTCCCTGCAGCATTAGAAAGCCACACGTGAGCCTGTGTGCACACATATGCAGTATCATGTGAGCCTGTGCACACATATGCAGTATCATGTGAGCCTGTGCACACATATGCAGTATCATGTGAGCCTGTGCACACATATGCAGTATCATGTGAGCCTGTGCACACATATGCAGTATCATGTGAGCCTGTGCACACATATGCAGTATCATGTGAGCCTGTACACACATATGCAGCATCACAGGAGTGTCTGAGAGCCACACGTGAGCCTATGTGCACACATATGCAGTATCATGTGAGCCTGTGCACACATATGCAGTATCATGAGAGTGTCTGAGAGCCACATGTGAGCCTGTGCACATACATACAATGTCATGGGAGTGTCTGAGAGCCACACGTGAGCCTGTGTGCACACATATGCAGTACCACGGAGTGTCTGAGAGCCACACGTGAGCCTGTGTGCACACATATGCAGTACCACGGAGTGTCTGAGAGCCACACGTGAGTCTATGTGCACACATATACAGTAGAAGGGAGTATCTGAGAGCCACACGTGAGCCTGTGTGCACACATATGCAGTTTCATGTGAGCCTGTGCACACATATGCAGTACCATGGGAGTGTTTGAGAGCCACACGTGAGCCTGTGTGCACACATATGCAGTATCACAGGAGTGTCTGAGAGTAACACGTGAGCCTGTGTGTGCACACATATGCAGTTTCACAGGAGTGTCTGAGAGCCACACGTGAGCCTGTGCACACACATACATTGTCATGGGAGTGTCTGAGAACCACACGTGAGCCTGTGTGCACACACATGCAGTATCATGGGAGTGTCCATTGGTTTAAGTGACATACGTTCATATCACTTTCATGTCCGTGATTCTCAAAATCGTTGTACATGTTTCACTGGGCTGATTCCCATCATGACCTCTTCGGGGGAATACTGCCATTGCCTTGGTTATACGTGTCAGGAAACTGAGGCCGAGGAACTACATGACCGCTCAGGGACACACCTTCAGTTTTGGATCTGGTTCCTTTTCCTAGCAAATATGCCCAAGGGGCACACTCTTCTGGTTTCGTCTCAACTGGTGGCTGAGATTGTCACCAACTGCTGCCTCGGAATCCTCAACACTGTGCTCTCGGCAGCCCTGGGTAATATTTAAAACCTGCTTGCTAGGGCCGTTTTCTGAATTATGACAATCTTGTCTAAGGAGACACTGAGGAGAATCCTTAGGAGTCAGAGGACCCTTGAACCGCAGGTGTTCAGACAATCTGTTCGGGAAATCACAGCCAGCGTTAGCATCGTACCCTCCTGCCCGTGCCTATGAGGGAGAGACTGTCTCCCTCGCTGTGCTCTTTCTTTTAACTCTATCAGTGAGCTTGGCTCCCACCATATGCCTCTAATTGATATTCAGAGGGATTGAATTGTGGTCTTCATTTGGTGCAAAGTAAATATTTCACCATCTTCCCGAGCTCGCTAGGATCTCCCTCCTGAGTCTGAGACACGAGATAATTATGAGAACAGGTTGAACAATGAGTCACGAAACAGGCGGGACAAGAGTTGGTGTGCATTAAAGCCGGCAGAGTGGAGCAGCCAGGGCCCGCAGCCCTGTAAAACCCTGGGCACAATGAATAGTGACACGCGCAATTAAATGCCTAATGCCCAGGAGAAAGCCGAGTGGGAGGGAAGAGAGCAAAGGGAGAAAATGCAAGCACAATTAGACAGCAACTCCTCTGTCTTCCTGGGAGGCCGATGATGGAGATGCCGCGGGCAATCGGCAGATGCTCTCGGAGGCTGAAGCACCTGTTCAAAGAGTGGCCCGAGGAGGATACTATGAGTACCAGGCCAGCCTTGGCTACAGAGTGAAACTGTCTCAAAACAAAATAATTTTTTCCCCTTTCCTGAGTTTCTTTAAAATAAACGGAGACCAGGCTCCCGCTGGGCGTCATGGCCCATGGGGAGCCGCAGGATCCATTTCTATCGTCAGCAGAGACCACATCAGATAATTGCCCAGTGTGCCCTTAGTGGTCACACGCTGTGACTTTGGACTGTCTTGCGCGTGTGCCAGAGGCACTCCACGTGTGGCTGCGCAGATATTCAATTCTCTGCTTCTGTTGTCCCGGGGAGTAGGCAGTGTCCAGGCATCCTCCCCTGCTGCATGGGCTTGATAACAGCAGGATTCATAGTTTTCTCTCCTCCCACAGAACTCAGCAACGGATGCCAGGAAGAGCATCCACGGCTGTCTTCAAATTCTGGTGCTAGCCATGGGACCGTCTGGGGAGCCTTAGTCTACCGGTTTCTTTCTACCTGTCCTGGCTAATGTCTTCCCCCCGAAAAGTGTTGCCCACGCCCTTCTTTGTTTCTTCCTCTTCCTCCTTTTTCCTCCCTCCCCTCTTCTCCTTCCCCAATTTCTCTGTCTCTTCTTAGTTCCTCCACCCCCAGTCTTCTTTTGTAGACCAGGGTAGCCTTGAACTCTTGAACCTTCTGCCTCAGCCTCCTGAGGACAGCGAGTGATTACAGGTGTACACTAGCAAACTCTCCCTCCAAGATTAGGGTAGGTACTTCTGTTTGGTTTGCGACTTCATCCCCAGGGGATCATGAGCCTGGTGCTCCATTGATGGGGCATCACCTACCCCAGGCCAGACCTTGCCTCATCCAATCAGATACCGCCTGCTGTCACCGCTTAAGGATCTCTCAAATACATCATTGTTCTTACAGAAGAAGACTGCCGCTGAGAGCTGAGGAGCTGTCAGGCGGTCATGTGATTTTGTTTCAAGAAAGTTCACATCCGAGTTCCGGTTTTGGATTCTTGTGCTTCTGCTCTTAGGAAGGGTGGGGACTAAGAGCATGGCTTCTGCTTCATGGGTAAAGCAGCCATTTTGGTATATTAAGGGTGAAGAAAAGCAAGCCTTCTCATGGTTTGATATTCTGGAAAATGGCATTTCTGGACTTGTTCTTAGACCAGGAAACTTCTAGATTGTTGAAAAGTGTCCTGGGACAGGGAGAACACCTAAACAACCAAAACCATGAGAGTCTATCAGTGAGGACTATATCTTTTGACACAGTGTCTTGGGAGAATACCGTCTGCACATTACATAATAAAGGCTGGGAGCAACCCTGCACTGAAGAACTGTTTAGGACAGAATTTGCCAAGGCTCTGTGTCTTCAGAGCCCTCTCCTTCCACCCCGTAGAGAGCCTATAAATAGACGGTAAGATGCTGGTGCACTACTTACAGTTCTGTGATTTGGAGACAGCCTGGCATGTACTATCAGAGAGCAAAAATAGAAATCTCAATGGAATGCAAACACACTCCTGCTCACACACAGATGCTCTCCTGACAAATCTGACCTTGATTGATAGGGTTGGAATCCATTCAACATTTCAAAACCGGGCTGAGAAAAATCCTTTAAAAGATGGAAGTAATACAGAACTTTCGCTGAAGGCCTGAAGAACGTAGAGAATCCTAACGCATGTTGAGTCAGACGATATGAAGTCCATTTCACAAGCCACAAACCATCAGTGATGTTCAGAGCACACGTAGGTGGCAGACTCTACCAAGCACTGCAGAGCCAGGTCCCAGTAAACTGATCCTGGCACTGATGGCCCCAAGGTTGGTAGGTTTGTGCCTATTCTTAGATGCTCTGTAGTTGCCTGGGGATTGAAGTAACAGGTGCTCTCCTGCCTCTGCTCATATGCATTTCTTATCCCCGTTTTATCTTTGGCCGACCCCAAGTTCACTGAGCGCCTGCTTTCTTCTAGGTGCTGTAGGGACAGCTGTGAATGGTGGAGATCAAAACCCCGCCCCTGAAAGCTTCTGTCCTGGTGGAATTTATATTCCGGTGACTTAGCTTTATCCACAGAGCCACTCCCTTCCTGAACTCACTCCTGGTAGACCCTCAAAAAGAAAGGAGGGGCCTTCTACTTGGTCTGGGTCTTAGCCATCATTGGTTTGACCAGACCTTCCTGGTATAGCACCCCCATCATTTCTCAGGCCCCCTCTACCCAGATGCATCACTTTCTCCCTGTTCCATGGGCTTTGGGGCTCCATTCTATCCCTGACTCCTGACTGATTCATCCATCCAGTCAGTTCTGATACCTGCTTGGTGATGTTCCAGAACTGTGTCCTTGGCACAAAGATGAATAGAAGCCTGTCTTGGTGCCCAGGGTACAGAGTGGATTGAAGGCAGGTTGTACATTAGCGAAGGGCTGAGCTTGGTGAGGGAATCCAATGCAGAACAAGCCAAGTCAGGTTCCCAGGAGGAGCTCTCCCCTGTCTTAGGGGGGGATGTGGAGGTCTTAGGGGATGTGGAAGGACAAGTGGGTGAATGAGTGGAAAGAGAGGCAAGAGCAGAATCTGGGGGTGACAGGAGGGAGGAGGATCACACAAGTCCCCACTCCTTTCAGATAAACGGGTGCTTGCTGCCAGACTGTCCAGCACTGAGTTCAGCCTACGGCAGGTGAACAGAGCAGAGCAGGTTCTTCCCAGATTAACACGAGGAATGAGCAAGCAGCAAGGGGCAAGCCTAAGTCCTGTGATGAGCCTTCTGAAGCGCAGGGACATGGTCTAGGAAAAGAAGAAAGTAGGTGGCGGGGGTCTTAGATGGGGGTCTGCCATCACTCCTCTTCCGTATCTTTCCTGGGTCTGAGACCCACAGCCAAGCAGACAGGGGTAACGGCAAGTGCCAGGATGTTGGTGGCAGTTAGGGTGCAAGTTGGTTCCCGAAATCCCAGAAGGAACTTGTCTCAAATGTAGAGGGCGACAGAAGGATTAGCACACAGGACAGAAATTGGGGGGCAGGGTGAATAGTTAGGACAGCCATGGGGAATGAGTGGCCAGGGCAGAAGTTTTGGGTATTGGGCTTCCTCAAGGGGTGATGTGAGTTTGGATTCTTCCAGGGCATGAAGAAGCTGGAGCACGCCTGGAGGATTGGCCATATTTGTATTTTGAGGAGATGCTGATAATGATGAATGTGGGAGACAGTGGGAGATACAGTTTTCCTGTGATATCAGTTAAGCAGTTTGTAAGACGACTTCATGACTTGGAGATCATACCAATCTCTTTAAAGGTGAAGTACATAGGATTTTTAAAAATTAATCCAGACAACTGAAGGGAGAGATAAAACAAGATTATCAGAATGACCATGACTGGCTGGGGGTGGTGGCTCAGTGGGGAGAGTGCCTAGCACACATGAAGTCCTGGGCTCCATCCCTGGCACTGGGCGAAAGAAAACAGGCCTGTAACTTCAGCAGTCTGGTGTAGGAGAAACTGTTGACTGGCCTACGCAAGCCACAGTTGCCCTGCCCAAACCAGCCCCAGTGACCATGCACAGCAGGTACTTCCTTCCTGAGCTAACCTGAGGCCTGCACTACATCCAGAGACAGCTGACGCAGAGACACCTGACCGGAGATGCCAATGAGGGAAGGAAAACACAGAGTCGGCCTGAACCAGTGGGACCTTGGGAGGGGCATAAGAGGCCTGCCTGCCCCTCCCCTCAATAAAGGAGGTGGCTTTTGCTACTCACCTGACCTTCAGCGTCTGTGTCACTGACTCCAGGCCTTCTTAACCCCTCCCCCAAGGGGTGTCCATGCAGGGTTGCCCCCAACATTGTGAAAGTGGAGGCAGGGGGATCAAAAGTTCGCCATCACATCTGCTTCACGGAGCGTTCAAAGCTAGCTTAGGGGATGTGAGACACTGTCTCGAGAGGAAGGAAGGGGTGATAATTGAAGCTAGATAACGGTCTACATGGACCATGCAGCTGCTGTTTGAGCATTTGAAATTCTTCATAATAAATGTGTTTCAAGCTTTATGGAAAAACTAATAAGCGCTAAGTAAATAGGGGGTTGTCAGCGTTCGCAGTAGCTACTTATCGGGCATGAGCTAGAACAGAGCTATGGAGTCATGACTTCTACCATATTAGCTTGGCCTCCCCATGCTTCTAAAGCCACACACCCTTCTCCATAGACAATTGAAATCATGCTTTTACATGGATTGGTTACTTACACATCGTCAAATGGTACTTTTCCAGGACCTCATAACACACACACACACACACACACACACACACCTTCTGTGAAATTCTAGACGGATGAAATTAAGTTGGAATCCATAACATTTAGTGCCCTGCTAATTGTGGCAGGCTTGTACTATCATTAGTGGCTATCTCCAGGCAGGTTGCACACAGAGAAAAATGTGTCATTAAGGATAGTGGGTGGGAACCTATATTTTAAATTCTCTTAGCATAATTTCCTTGGGTGGGTGGTGAATGCCATTCTGTCAGCTCGATGCCATCCGTTCTCGGACTGTGAAGAACTCGAACAGAAGAGGATAGGCGAATGCAACGATTTCTGTATCTATTTATTTGAATGGTCGATCCCTTCTCTGTGTGTATGTATCTGTGTGCATGTGTATGTGTGTGTGTGTATGCATGTGTGTATGCATGCATGTGTGTGTGCATATGTGTGTGTGTGTGCATGTCACAGCATGCACGTGAAAGCCAGAGGACATCTCTGAGCAGTCGTTTCTCTCTTTCCCCATGCTCAGGCAGGGTCTCTGATCTTGTCATTGCTGCTGTGCCACATGGTCCAGGCTAGGTGGCCTCCACTGTCCAGGGAACTCTTGGATCTCTGTATCCTGGCTCAGAGTGGAGAGTGCTGGGATAACAGACACATGCTATTACCTTCAGCTTTTCCTGTGGATCTAGTGAATCTGAGCTCAGGCTCATCAGCCTGGGATAGCAGGAGCTTTTACCCACTGAGCCATCTCCTAGGTCCAGTATTGTTAATTCTAATTGTAATGGTTTTAAGTCACAAGACTGTATGTTGTGATCCCTGAATTCATTTACTGGGCTCACACAAAACTGTCACAGCAGACAACCTACACTGAAGAACAGAGAAGATGGACCAAGCAGGTCAACTATAGGTTAAGTGTTTATGCATACATTTATATACCAATTAAATTGAACTTCCTCAGGCTTGTGAGGTACATTAAAAAAAAATAGCCGTAGACATTTTGATGCTCCCCTTTGGAACCCCAGCGGTATCATCTTAAGCCCATCTCTGGACGATGTAGTATGCGTTCCACTTTGAAGCCTGCGATGCTTCACTTTTGATCACCAGCTTGATTGGATTAAGAAACACCTACGGCACTGGTGAGACGTGTGTCAGGATGTGTCTGTGAGGACCATTCTAGAGGGGTTAACAGAGGAGGGAAGACCTGCCCTCGGTGAAGACGGTCACTTGTGCTTTGTCCTGGACTGAATCAAAAGCCAGCTGAGCCCAGTGTTTAAAGCCCTCTGCTTCTACTGAGAGGAGAACCAGCAGCCTTCAACACCATGCTTTCCCCACCTCCATGAACTATGCCTTCTGAACCTTGAGTCAAATAAACAGTCCCTCCATGAGTTCCAGCCTGTTGGGAATTCGGTCTCAGCCAGGAGAAAAGTAACTAACGCGGAGTCCTTTGCATGTGCTGTGGAGTCCTTAAACACTGCTGCTCCCTACTTTGTTGATGAGGTGCAGTTTACTCAAGGGACATTGCTCTCATGAGGTAGAATGGGACTCAAACCCAGGAGTGCTGAGCAGAGAATTCTTCCCTCCTGAATTATATTGTGTTAGTTGACAGTTTTGATGTTAACTGTGAATTGGGCAGGGAGGGGACCCTTGACCACTCTGTCACAGAAGGCAGAGAGTGAGAAGCCAAAAAAATAAATCTTTCTTAGACTCGGGCCAAACAGCCAGGCTGTGGCTGACTCTAGCATCTAGCTGTCTGCAAGTGAATCTCAGCTCATCCTAGTGCATCATGGGTAAATGGTTCCCTCCCAAAGTCTGGATGTCCATGCTGTTAAGATGGGGCCAGTAAGAATACCCATCTGACCGTGTTTAATCTATGTCAGAAAGTGGATTGGAACATGAACATTTTCTTTAACTGTTATTGTTCTGTGTAGAGGAGGTGAAGGTGTAGAATTGGTCCGTGTGCCCAAGCCTCAGAGGTGTTCTCCAGTCTCAATGCACATAAGTCACACAGTGATGGATAAATAGCCTAGTCACCCCAGTGACTCAACGCATCCTCACACGTTCTATGTTTGGTCTCACCTTTCACCCATGGCTAAGGTGCCCCAGATCCCTAAGTTCCCATGGGCAGTGGTCAGTCCCTTACCTCGTTTGAATCCTGTCCAACTCTATCTGCAGAAGCTGTAGCACTGTGGTCCTCCTGTCAACCATAATAAAAATTGGGCTCATCCATTCTAACTAGCTAGTCAAGAAGCCCGGAGGGAAAAAGGCCAGCACGGACAGAGCTTCCAAATATATGAGACAGGGACCCAAATAATGGCTTACGTTTTGAGGGTGGAGGCAGGCCTGGAATTGCTGCAATGGTTTTTCTAACTCACAACATATTGTAATGCCTTATGTTTGCTCAGTAGCCAAACATCTCTCTCTAAATGCCAGAGTACTGCTATTAAAAAAAAAAAAAAAAGGAAATGAAAGAAAGGGTTCTACTCCTAGGTTCCAAGCAAGCTGCAAATTTAAACAGGAGAAAAAAATTCAGGTATATAAAGGATGGGCTGTTTGTCACAAAGGCTGAGGAAAACAGCCAAGCCCACAGTAGACGTCCCCCGCCCCAGAAGGCCCTGATCTGCCAGACATTTATGATATGTCCTGGCTTGAGTCAAATGCTCCCATCCCTTCTCTCATTGAAAGCTCATAATGGCCTTCCTGCCAAAATGGAGCAGTGTGTGACCCAGATTGCCATCACTGGAGGAGGGTTTATTTGGAAAATGATTTACAAAGGAACACAAGATGCAAAGCCATCCCAAGATGCAAGCAGCAAGGAGTAGCCACATGGGTTCCTCTCCTCGGTGGACAGTGGTGTGCAGAGGCGTGGAGCAGGGTCTAGGATGAAAAAGATCCAGGAAAGAACTTAACTCGTCTCCTATTGCCAAGGAAACTGAGGCGCAAACAAATTAACCATCTTCCTTAGCCGTGCACAGATTGCGAAGTTTGCAAACCTGAGTCTGTTTGATCTCAACACCAGAACTTCAAAAATCGCACACTGTTCCTAGTCATTCGCTGGAAGTATCTCAGAGGAGAAGGATGAAGACTTGGAAGACGATCTCCTGGGAATTCTAGGCAAGCTATCCTGCATGAGGCAGCTTGACAGAGGACATTGGGAATGCGCCATGACCCTATGCTATATACTTCTTAGACAAGAAGACCTTTAGACCCTCAAGGACTTTGAGGTTGGTCCAAGTATTCGTTCAAAACCACTTGTGCCTGGTGAAAAGGAGCACCTAGGATGGAATTTAGGCAAATCATATCTCTACCCATGAGTTTGGGATTCTGATATCCCGTGGCAGCCAGGTAGCAATCTCCTCATCTTTTTCCTTGTACCTCAGTCGTTCATGAGTGTGCAGTTCAGTAGTATTAAGTGTATGTCAACAACTGGAAGCCGTGGACATGCCCACCAATGGATGAGTGGATAAATGAAGTGAAATATATAGGTAACGGACTTAATAAAGCAAGGTTGAAACATGCTGTGGCCTAAATAAACCTCAAAGGGGTTATGTCAAGTCAATTAAGTCAGTCATGAATGGACGAATGTTGTGTGGCCTGCTGTATTCGCTGGTAAGACCGGCTCTCTTGACAGCCTGCCACGGGCCTTCCTAGAGAATTTCATTTCGTTGGAGACTTCCAAATGCCGATCTTGGCCATCTCCTCACCCTCCCACTCTGCCTCCCCTTCTCTTGGGAAAATAGTTCATCTTTTTCTTTTTTTTTTCTTCAACTGCTTTCAGAGCAAATAATTCCTAGCTTCTCTCTCCCTTGTCTCAGGTGACCTTCAAATGCGTCCTTCTCAACTGAATTCTTTTGAGGCAAGATTGCACTCAGAACTAAGTCACCTGTAGTAGGTAGTTGGATAAGCTCCCCTCCCCTTCCCCGCTTTGTTCCCATCTGTTGTCTTTTTAGGAGAGGCTTTGAGCTATGTGTGTCTCGGCCAGCAGTAGTGTTATGCCTTCACGACATCTCCCTGGGCCTCCACGAGAAAAGCCGTGTTCAAACACACAGTCCTGAAGACATCTGGCAGCCTGACCTCGGTTACCTTGTTTCTCAGTGTTGCATCATTCACATCTTGTTCAGTTAGCAAATGCCTGTCAAGGCCCTTGAACCATCTCTTGTAGAACTGAGATGTTTCTCAGGATACGACAAAGACCAGAACCAGGCTCAGGTCTGTACATAGGGATCCTTCATGCTCTTCTTCCTGGGTACCGCCTAGGTTACTACATTTCCCAGCTTCCTTTGCATTTAGGCGGAGTCCGGTTCAAGCTACTGCCGTGGTATAGTTGACGTTGAGCGTAAACAGTGCTAGCCCTGCATTTGTCTTCCACATACGGACCTTCATTTGTCCTCTTTTCTCAAGTGATGATCAAATTCAGGAGACTCCCCAACAACCCCTCGGCTCACCCAGATGGTGGAGTCATCAGGTGGAGTCCTGAGTCCCCACATCACTGCAGGGAATGCTGCTACCCTATAGCCAATGGCATTCTTACTGAGAAACAAGAAAAAAAAAACCTTCTGGTGTTAAATTTCTTGGGTTAAAAAAAAATGAAATAAATCTTTTTTAAAAATAGCACGTGAGTGGAGAGATGGCTCAGTGCTTAATGTTCTTGTAGAGGTTCTGCATTGGGATCCCGGAACCCATGTTGGAGAGTTTACAAACAATTCTGGGTTATTTGACTCTCTCCTATGGCCTCAAAGCACTGTGTGTGTGTGTGTGTGTGTGTGTGTGTGTGTGTGTGTGGTGTGTGTGTGTAAAAATAAAAATAAACTAAATCTTAAACCACCCTGGTTTTGTAATTTATTAGCCCTATTCCAACTAAAACTTTCGTGCCCTTTGGAGTGTATACTCCATCGTAAGTCCCAGATGTCGTTTGGGCAGCCCCACGGGTCACAGTGAAACACATTCCAGGAAGACCAGCCTGGTGTTATGAGAGGATCGTGAGAGGGGAGTGCCTTGGGCAGGGAGGTCAGAGGGCCTGGGGTCTGCAGCTCAGGCGGTCATTGGGTTCCCACAGAGTTCCTGTTCTTCTTGTATTAAGCAAGTCCTCAAGGCTGTCCTCTGTGCTCCCTGTGCTTTCCGCTCTTCTGGGCGTCTGTATTTTCCTATCTCCATCTTTCTTTTTGCCATCAAGATAAGACAAAAGAAAAAAAAAACCCAGCAGCTCCAGCAACAACAACGACAACAAAAATCATGTCATCGAGGAATTGCACACTAGCTGACAAATGAACTATCACAAACAGACTTGTCAGGTCGAGAACGATGAGAGTGAATTCATGACTTCCGATCAAGGCAGCTCCATCATTGCTGGTCAACGGCGCATTCGTAGCGATGGACATGCTGCTCAGCACCAGCTCAGAGCCTATGGTGCAGTTGCTAGCACCACACACCTGAACCCTGGGATGCCCATCTCATGCATTTGGGGATGGGGGAAGACAACCTAGGGTCATAATATTCTCTTTTTAACTGGGGATTGGATTCTGGGTCTGGCACTCATCACGTGTGCTACCGGAACTGGCTCCCCAGCCCCACAGTGCCCTTGTGTCTCCAGAAAGCAGGATTGCTTCAGGCATTCACAGCACGGGCTCAGAAAATCAGCTTGAAAGAACTCCTGCTAGCTAAGTGGCAACAATTTGAGCATCAGTAATTGGTAAAGAGTAGCAATAATTGCATTTAATTGGGACAAGTGATGTCTGCAAAAAAAGCTATGAGTTAACAGTGAAAGTGACCATAGAGTTTTTAATACTGAAAAGTTAAAAATGATAGGACAGGCTCAGGGATCCCATGGATGTCAACAAAGAAGGGGAGCTGGGACCCCATGCTCTTCACAGAAAGTAGTAAATGCCCGCCAACCATGCAGGCAATACAGAACGTCCCTGGCCTAATCACCTAGCAACAGGCACCAAGCCCAGCAATGTTCTGTTAATCCCATTTTGCAATTTGTCAGAGAGATTAAGTGACCTTCTCAAGGCCACACAGCCTCTGGGTGGGGGAACCCTAACTGTGAACGCAGGCAGTCTAGCTCCAGGATCTACTGGTATGAAACTGTGCCACAACTCCATATAAGTGTGTGTGTGTGTGTGTGTGTGTGTGTGTGTGTGTTCGCCACAGTGGAGGCCAGATCAGTTTTCTCCTTCTAACATGGCTTCCAGAGATGGAACAAAGTCATTAGGCTTGGCTGCAAGTGCCTCGACCCATCGAGTCATCTCACCAGCCCAGATATTATTATTTTGTACAAAATAGAAGCCTATACTTGCTTGTGTGTGGATAATAATCAAGGAAGCATAAACTAGCCACCCATACATAAGTCAATTAATTCTAAAAGTATCAGGTCAGATGATGTCCAAAGGTCAAGTCAGATTGGTGGAGTGCTGATGGCCACATGCAGGCAGCCAAGTGGAAAGAGGACACAGCCAGTGTTGCACAACCATTAATTAGCCAAGGATCCCGGAGAGATGCAGGGAGTACATGGATCCAACGACGCATCTCCTAGGAGATGGAGCCTCCAGAAAGCTGCATGGATTGTAATAAAATATGGGGAGAAACGTGTGAGCTTTTAATAAAGCTAACAGGCAAGATCAATAGCGTAAAACGACAGCAAGAGAGGCACAGCTGTAGAATTCCAGCCCCAGAAGATGTTCATGCACGCTGCTTGCAGGGAGAGTCCCAGGAGCCCCACAGGCAAACCCATGTGGAAGGTGTATCGGTAACTCTTCTCAGGAGGCTGTGTTAAATGGGTACCACTCAGCCTGGCGAACTTGGCCTGCAGCCCTGTAGGGACCCTTCAGACTCAGTGGGTCAGAGAAGTTGCTCTTTGATTGGGTATGGTATGCAATAGCCCCAACCAGAGGGCTGGAGAGGTTTTGTGGGTAAAATGCTTGATTCACAAGCATGAGGACCCAGATTTGGGTCACCAGCACCCATGTAAAAATCTGGACAGGTGTGTGCGTGCACACACACACACATTACCCCAATCCAGGAAAACTATCAAATGTCTACAATGAAAACTTTGCAAGAAGGAAGAATGATAAATGTAGAGAAATACAAGGTACCTGACAAAGTGCTGGGTGCTATACGGTTTGGAGCAAGTTTTAGTGGCACGGGAAGTACAGCTGTAAGCCTTACTTCTTAGAATGTCTCCTCTGCTCTTGAAGCTGTCTAGAATTTTCTAAATCACCCAGAGACTGCTGCTGTTGCTCTACCTATGTATCCACAGGGCTCATTTCTGGGCCCCCAAATGACTTTCAGTGACCTTAATTGCATCTTTGTCACGGCATCACCTTGGGGCTTCCAGAATCCATCTGCTCCGAGCACCAGAAGAACCTTGGAATTAGCTGCCTCACCCCCACCTCAGCACAGCCCTACCTAATGACTAACAGGTGTGGAGGATGCAGACGCTCTCTCTCCTCCATCTCCATAATTCTGAGGCCTGGCTTTCCATGCCTTCCTAGAAATCTGCTCCTCAAGTCAGCACCTGCTGATAGCTGTCTAGACGGCATCCTCATCCAATTCACCCACCTCAAAGTGATTTTCCGTTTCCCCAGAGTTTCCCAATCCTCTTGGTGTTTTTGTTTGTTTGTTTTATCATTGTTTTTGAGACAGGGTCTCCCTATGGAACACTGGCTGACCTGGAACTTACTGTGTAGATCAGGCTGGCTCTGAACTCACAGAGAGCCACCTGCCTCTGCCTCAAGAGTGCTAGAATGAAAGGCGCGGGCCACCACCGCCAGCTAACCAATTTCTAAATCTACTGCACACACTTAACCTTTATCAGAGAAGTGTGCTGGCGCCAACCCAGCGGGGACCGCATTCATAATTGCAGTTTAACTTAATTAAGGGCAATTAGTTAAATTTGTAAGCACTATTTACATTAGCAAAAGAAGATTGTTTGAAGAATTCGCCAATAATCTAGTAGATGACTTCATCAACTGGGACCAAGGGCGGGCACGCGCATTCCTAGCTGCTTGTGAGCAGGCTCAAAGCCCCCGCTTTGAGATAAAGAACACGGGATGGCGATGTCCACACAGCGCAGAGCTGAGTCTGTGTTACACAGGGCAATGGTGGGCAGGTTCACGTAAGACGCCTCTGTGAGGGGCTGGTGGTCAGCCCTGGGATCGGTCACCACTAGAAGCCTTGGCTCCCTGAAGGCTGCCTGGATCTGGTTAGTGAAGGTCCCTGGGGTGAAACGGCCAGCAATTGGAGTGGCTCCTGTGGCGGCAGCAAACTTCAGCACGGCTCGCTGCCCAGTGTTCCTGGAGGAGATGACGCTGACATCAGCAGGGTTCTCGATGGCAACAATAGCCCGAGCTGCAAGCAGCAGCTTCTCCCAGGTCCTCTTCAGGTTGATGCTGCAGATGCCATCACTTTTCCTTTTGTAGATATACTGCTCCATCTGAAAGTCGAGGTTGGTGCCACCTAAGTGGGTGCCTGCAGCGAGGAATTTGAGGACATCCTCCTCCTTCATCTGCAGGACATCAAGGGCTCCGGACATTGTGTAAGTTTCCCTTTAAGTTACGTCGGGAACCAGGAACAACGCCGTATGGACCCGTCCCGGGGCAGCGCGGAAAGCTCATTCAGTGGGCCTGATGTGGTGGATGCTGGCCCGGGAAGTACTCCGCATGCGTGGCACTATCTCCCGTGAGCACCCATGGGAGGTTATGCCTGATCTTTACTTCTACAGAGACCCAGAGGAGATTGAGAAGGAAGAACAGGGTGCTGCTGAGAAGGCCGTGACCAAGGAGGAGTTTCAGGGCGAATGGACTGCACCAGCTCCTGAGTTCACTGCTGCTCAGCCAGAAGTGGCTGACTGGTCTGAGGGGGTGCAGGTGCCCTCGGTGCCCATCCAGCAGTTCCCTACTGAAGACTGGAGTGCCCAGCCAACCACTGAGGATTGGTCAGCAGCTCCCACAGCGCAGGCCACCGAGTGGGTTGGAGCCACCACTGAGTGGTCCTGAGCTCCTCTGCAGACACCTGAGCAAAGGGAAAAAAGGTGGAAGGAAAATAAAGTTCCTACAAACTGTCAAAAAAAAAAAAAAGATAAAGAACAAATCGACAATGGGTAGAAAACCCTTGTCCGCAGACAGCCTGCATGTTCGCTCACCAGCTCCCCGGGGAGAGCGGGCACTTGGCTCTTCCAGGCCTCGCGGTATTTTGGTGTGTATTTCTGCAACAGTACATACCAAGCTGTGTCATAATTTATTTGTTTCTGTGTGTGTCCCCAAGATTACAGTCTAAGGTCCCAGAAGCCTGGGACCCGGTTCCTTTGCCTCTGTCAGCTCTGCATCACACTCTAATCTTGGCACGTCAGTGGCCATGATACCTAGTTGTCAACAAAGCACAGGAACGGATGACTGGGTAAAGAGACATCTGTCCTGTCCAATAGACTCAGTGTCCTGCTGGCAGAAATGACTTTATATTAGCTGTCAAAACTCCTCCTGGGCTATGCAGAGGCTCTGGCAACCCCTTGGCTGTTAGTGTTGAACACTCAGCGTGTAAACGAGTGAATGAATGAATTGGTGAATAAATGAGAGGCAGACGTGTGACAGCCCCAGACTGTTTTTGAGCAAGGGCTATCAAAGGTGGCTTGTCTTCTGCTGCCTGCCGGTGGGATGGAGCTGAGCCCGGCTGTCAGTTTTGTAAATATAAAAGCCAACAGTTAGTCATTAACTTGTATCATACCAATTCCAGTTAATCAGCCCAGCTCCTTAGCACAATTTCCCAGCCTGCCTCTTCATCCACATTTTGAATATTTTTTTTTTTTTTGCTTTGGCTTCACGTGGAAACATGGTGAACCAATCCTATTATTGCCATAGGGGTGCTTGTCCACTCAGTCCATGGCACACCTAGGGGTACAGTCATTCAACCATCTTAACCAGGGGCAGACATTCCTTAGCCTGTTGTCCCTTAGGGCCCGCACTTTGTTCTTGTAAATAAAGATTTACTGAAACACAGCTGTCTCTTTTTGGTGATCTGCTATTGCTTTCACGCTCGTCATCTGTAATGGTGGGACAGGGGGACAGAGAACTTCTGCGTGTAAAGGTACAGGTATTAATTATCTGGTCCTTTGTGGGAAAGGAAGTTGCTGATCCCTTTTCCAGAGGAAGCATGACAGGAAGGAAACCCACACCACGCCGTCATGTATTCACGTGTGCAAAGGTCTACCATGTACCTGTTTAAAATGAATACACCATGTGTTATTCCTCCAGCTGCCCTGGAGGAAGAACTGTAGAAACAGTCCTGCTGACAAGATGGCAGAGGTATGCAGGATAATTGATGCGAGCGAACCTAACGCCATATCTAGTGATTGTGTATTTTATTCCTAATAAGAAAATATTCATAGAACATTTGTTTGATCATCCTCTGTATTGTTCATTCGCTCTCTAGGGTGATTCTTCTATAGCTAACTCTCCTTAGCTGGAAAACACTGGAACCGTGTGGTGCCTGAACCCCACATGCCTCCCCTGTAACCTGCAGACTCAGTGGTACTCTATCATACTACTGTACTCCTAGCTCTCCCTGTAAGGGCCACATGCTTCTCAACAGTAAAACGGCACTTCTCGTCAGCTAACATGGGGATTAAATGAGATAATTAGTAGCTGGAAAAAGGACTGTATTTAATGTAATTAGGGTTTTTGAGGTACTCTGCTAAGTGCTTTCAGCTTGCATTATCTCATTTGGCTCTCCCCAAGCACAGCAAATGCTGCCCCGACTTGAGAGCTGAGGCGGAGATATACAGGGACCTCGTCTCTTCCTTCAGCAAGCATTTGAGTTATTTGTTTATTTCATTGGCAAATAAGGGAGTTTTGCATGGTAGTTCTTGCCCATAATCCTAGCACTTAGGAGGCCAAATAGGAGGATTATGCGTTCCAGGCTATCCTGAGCTACCCTTCTTCAGGTAAATAAATAAATCTGATGAAAAGACAATGTTTTGAAATACATATTTATGGTGTAATGAATGGCTAAATCAAGCTATTTAACATAGGGGCTACCTTCATTTATCAATTATTTATGACAACTACACTAAAAATTCTATTCGGACAGCAAATTTCAAGCATACAGTACATTCTGAACCCATCTCTCCTATGTCTCCCACTTGCTTATGGAGACACTGTAATCACGTACTCACCGACTCCTGTCCACGCTCTCACCCCATATCCTGGCCACTCCTAGTCTGCATCACATAGGAACCGTAGCTGGACTCCCTTACTCTGTTGAGATTGGTTCTGGGATTCCTCGGGTAAATAGAACCATGCAACATTCCTGGATTTCTGCCCTCTTATTCCACCTACCACAGCATCCTCCAGGTTCAGACAGATGATAGCATCCCCGTCATCCTCGTCAAGATCTGAGCACATCCTGGTTTAATTTACTTTGGGTATGTAGGTCCCTAGTCCTAGCAGGATCATTTGGGAGATCTGTTTTTGTTTTTGTTTTTTAATGTATTCTCTAAAAGCTCACCCCACCAGTGTGTAAAAGTCCCATTTTCTCCTCCACCAATGTTTGTTACCTATTTTAATTTATATGTATGTAAGTGCGCCATGAGCGTGCATGAGCCCAGTGAAGCCAGAAGATGCCATCATATCTCCTAGAGCTGGAGCTCCAGGCGGCTGTGAGCTGCCCAGCGTATGTGTTAGGAGCCAGACTTGGATGCTGTGGATAAGTAGCAAGTGCTTTAAATCACTGAGAACTTTCTAGCCCCTAAGTTGTTGTATTTTAATCTAAAAAGATAAAACAATATCAAAAGATACTAATCGTTCTAACAGGTATGCTTTCATTTATTTTTTCAAATATTTGTTTTATTTTACTTATGTGTAATATTTGAGTGGTGGTGACAGGAGATCCAGTATGAGGTATAGGGTTCCAAAAGCCTGTAAGAGAGTCAGAGACAGCCCCTGTTCCCAGTGTTCCTAACCTGATCCCCCGAGTCATTTTGATTTTTTATTCCCCTGATGGCTAAGGGTGTTGAACATTTCCTTAAGTATTTCTCAGCCATTTGAGACTGATTCTTCTATTGAGAATTCTCTGTTTAGATCTATACCCCAGTTTTAAATGGAACCATTTGGGTTTTTTTCATGTCTAGTTTCTTGATCTCTATATATTTTGGAAATTATCCCTCTGTCAGATATTGGATTGGTGAAGATCTTTTCCCTTTTGCCGTTTTGTCCGATTGACGGTGCCCTTTGACTTACAGAAACTTTTCAGTTTCATGAGGTCCCATTTATTAATTGTTGATCTTTGTGCCTGTGCTGAACAGCGTGTATCACTGTTCAGTTCGGGGAGCTGTCTCCTGTGCCAGTGTGTTCAAGGCTATTCCCCACTTTCTTTTCTAGCAGGTTCACTGTATCTGCCTTGATCAACTTGGACTTGAGTTTTGCACAAGGTGATAGATACAGATCTATGTGCATTCATCTATGTGTCCAACACCATTTTTTTTTTGAAGATTTTTTTTCCCATTTTAGATTTCTGGCTTCTTTATCAAAAGTCAGGTGTTCACAGGTATGGGGATTTATGTCAGGGTCTTTGATTCAATTACATTGACCCACCTGTCTGTTTTTATGCCAACACCATGCTGATTTTATTGCTATGGCTGTGTGATAGAGCTTGAAATCGGGGACGGTGATATCTCTGCAAGTTCTTTTATTGGACAGGATTGTTGTTTTTTTTGTTTTTCCACACGAAGTTTGAGCACTGTTCTTTCAAGGTCTGTAAGGAGTTGTGTTGCGATTTTCATGGGGATTATGTTAAATCTGTAGATTGATTTTGATAAAATGGCCATTTTTACTATGTTAATTCACCTGATCCATGAACATGGGAGATCTGTCCGCCTTTTGATATCTGCTCCAATTTCTTTTTTCAAAGACTTGAAGTTCTTCTTGCACAGGTCTTTCATTTGCTTGATTTGAGTCACCCACATATTATGTGTGGCTATTGTAAAGGGTATTATTTCCCTAATTTCCTTCTCAGCCCATTTATCATTTGTATATGAGGGGGTTAATAATTTTTTTAATTAATCTGGTATCCAGGCACTTCACTGAAGATAGAATTTTTGGGGTCGCTTGTGTACACTATCATATCATCTACTAATAACGATACTTTGACTTCTTCCTTTTCAGTCTGTATCCACTTGATCTCCTTTAGTTGTCTTATTGCTTCAAGTATTCTCTACTGAATGTGGAGAGTGGGCAACCTTGTCTTGATCTTGATTTTAGTGGAATTGCTTTGAGTTTCTCTCCATTTAATTTGACGCTGGCACTCGGCTTGTTGTATATTGCTTTTATTATGTTTAGGTGTGTTCCTTATATCCCTGATCTTTCCAAGTTTTTTATTATGAAGGGGTATTGGATTTTGTCCAAGGATTTTTCAGCATCTAGTGAGATGATCAAGTGTTTATTTTTTCTTTCACTTTGTTTATATGGTAGGTTACCTTGACAGATTTTTGTATGTTGAAACATCTTTGCATCTCTGCGATGAAGCCTGAAGTACACACTTTTTACTGCTGAGCATCTTTTCAGCAGACAGTTGTGAACTCTGGTGATTTTAATCTTCGCTTCCTGGATAGTTAGTGATATTGAACACACAAATACACACACACACACACACACACACATATATATATAAAACATATACAAAGACATGTATGTATATTGAACAAATATATAATATATATCAAACACGTGCTATTTGTCTATTTGGGTGTCTCCTTTTAAGATGTGTCCATTTACCTAGTATTTAGACGTCATAGCCACAGTAGTTAGGCAAGAAGAAATGTGTCAGAACGGAGGACATCTAGCACTCCTGTAGATGGGGGACCTTATACATGCATAAAACCATATATACCAACCCAAACTTTTCAAGATGGTGGTTTCCCAGCAGGGAAGCCCTCAGCAGCATTCAGTCCAAGCTCTCTCCCTTTTAGAACCTGGAGCCTTCATCCTGCCCTCAGGGCTCCTCTTCCATCCTTCCTGGTAGAGATCAGTGTTTCTCTTTCACGGCACAGATCTCTTTGACAGTTACTGCTTCCTGGATCCTGCCTATCTGGAATACCAAACGCACTCTAACTCTTTTCATTGCCGAACAACAGGCACATTTTCCAGATCCTTCGGCTCCATTCATTTGCTCTCTCACTGTAGCTGGGTGAGAGCGGCAGCCATGCCGCCTCATGAATGCTGTTCTAGCTTGAGGTTTTCCTCCACCAAGCCATCCCATTACCTCCTGATATCGGTCTCACTCCAATTCTCAGGACATGGACAGAGTGCAGCCAGAGTAGATTATCAAAGGGACAGCCATTAGCCCAGTTCCCGATAGAGCCCTTGTTCCCTTCTGAAACCTTATGAGCTGGGCCACCACTATCTGTGTTTCTCTGGATAATCTGTTCTTCAAGAGGCCTACTTGATGTTTGTTTCTTTAAAAAGTTCCTGTCAAGTTGACAACTAATATTAACCATCACCACAGACTAGTGCTCACTGAGGGCTCCTCCTCTCAATGCTTTCTGATACTTTAATATTTGAGGTTCATCATGGACAAAGCTAGCAAACGTTCCTGTTTGTGGATGGTTGGGTCAGAGGATAGATAAGACATAGCTTGAGCAGACACATCGTGTCCGTTAGCAGACACCACGGTGGGGAAGATAAGACAGGGAAAGGGGGATTGGAAATACTGAGGTTTGGGGGATGGAGAAGAGATCATGCTCATGGCCAAGCACATTCAAAAGATGTTGACGGAAATGAAAGCTTGGGAAGTCAAACAGCCAGGGCATCTGGGGAAGAGCCTTGGAGAATCGCTCAGCTAGTTAGGGGAGAGCTAGAATTCTAAGCCCACCGGATTCCAGAGCCCAAGCTTACCAGCAGAACGGGAGTCCCCTGCTCAGTCTTCCTCAGGGCATGTTGTTCCCAAGTCTTGGTTCTCTTTGGCTGCTGCCTGTCACTGTTCTGGACACTGCTCTTCCCTGATGTGTTCTCACAGGTCTTTGGTCACACACTGTCCTCTGTCTTTGTAACTGGGTATTCTAAGACCTTATAAAGGGATAGCTCTACCCCATGCCATGCGGCTAGGGTGGGTAGGACTCAACCAAACATAACCCAGGGTTTCTAGCCCCAGCCAGAGAGAGGTCTCCAGCAACAGCTCCGCACCAACCAGGAGGCCACCAGGCATCAGAGGCACCAGACAGTTAGGCATGGGACCATGCCAGTGTGAGTGGTCTGAGCTCCCACCTGTGCCATGGAAATATTCAAGCCTGGGCTGCTGCTGAGGACAATGTCTGTTTGCATGGTCCTACCACAACCTGGGTCTGTGTTGACATCAGATGGCATTGGCCCTTGTTCCCACCAAAGGCCACATGGATGTCTGGAGTCTAGAATGCAGCCCGTGACCATGTTGGTGTATGAGATAGGATCTCACTCTGTAGCCAGCCACATAACTGAATATGTATGTCGTTCAGGCTAGCCTCTGAGGCATAGAAATCTACCTGCCTTGCTTCCCCTAGTGTTGGATTAAATGTTTGAACGGCTATACTCAGCTAGTAGAATAAATCTTGAGAAACTAGAATCCAAGGAAAGTAGCTGCTTCTCCAGGGTCTTCTGATAGCTCCCCCCCCCCCTTTTTCCTGCCTGAGCCCAGGCCTTGTCCTCAGTCCCGGCTCATCTCCTCGTCAGAGGTAGCGGCAGCCCAGACCCTGTATTTTTAGTCAAACTCCACTCTCAGCAGATGTGTGTCTTAATTGCCATAATCTGCCTGGGTGCCATTTTTGAAATCAGCTAAATGAAGATTGAAAATAGAACCCACCTCATCTGCTTGTTTTGAGATCAAATGAGAAACGCACACATTAGTGTGGGGCTTGACCTTGACACACGACCATGACTTCTGCACGTGAGCTGCGGCAGATGGAGGGGACACTTTGTGTTAAAGGGAGGTAGGCTGTGTTCAGCCCAGCTCTGCTGCCTCTGGGTGCCAACTCATACTCCCCGCACTGAAAGCATACTGTATTGGTAGCAGAAACTTGAGTAGCCTATGAAGAAAGGTATACAACTGCGTAAGGTAGTAGGTAGCCTTGAATAATAATGCCGATTTCAGTATTCAGTGACATAAAACTATGTTTGCAAAAAAGTTGAAACAGCATCAACTTAAGTACTACAAGATGAAATATATAGAGCTAAAGGTCCCCCAATCTGTCTGTTTGAGTATTAAGTGGGGCTGTGGATACACTGAAAATATCAATAGAAAATTGAGGGGAAGGATATGTATAAGGGTGACGGCAGTATCGGGCACTTATACCAATGCTAATATTGTTGCTACTGTGGGACCATAGCAATGTCAGCATCCTTCCCCTGCTAGGATGTGTTGTTGCCAACCTCGTCTGGAGTTCTGGTCCTGGGTGCTTGCTACCCAGAAAGCCCTTAATAGCCTTCATCCTGATCACATTCCATCTTCTCTTAGGCCTATGCTCATCACTTTCTGGTTGTCTTTTATTCAACATGCCCATGCATTTTCATTCTGAAGTAGCTCCAGATTGCGTGGATGGCTCAGTTGTTTTGAAAGTGTGTGAAGACCGAAATTTGACCATCAGAATCAACTAGAAAAAAAAATTTGCTGGGCATGAAGGCACATGCTTTTAACCCCAGTGCTGAGCAGACAGAGACAAGGAGGCCTGGGGTTCACTGGCCAGCCAGCCTAGCCTTCTACAGGAATTCCCGGCCCATAAGAGGCCCTGTCTCACCTAACAAAATAAATTCATCTGAAAAGATAGCCAAAGATTTTTTTCCAGGCTCAACCCACCTGTGTGCCTGTTCGCACACAAGCACGTAGAAAGTGACCAGAAACATCATGTCCTCCTTCTGTTTGGGATGACTAACAGAGCACAAGAGGAGAGAGGATGAGGGTGCCTTGGCCTTGACATAGAGAATCTGTTGGGGAAGCCTTCTCTTTGCGACAGTCTTCTGCCTGGTCCCCTATGCTGTGAAGACAGACAGTACCTGTGTATACTCTGTACCCTCAAGTATGGACTGTCTGTAAATGTCAATAAAGGGATTTCATGGGATGGAACGCACAGGGGATGCCTCAATAAATTGCATTTTAAGAAAAAAAAAACCTAGACCTGCCTTGTGCTCTAGCTATCAACAAAAGTGGTTCTAGACAGAAAGGCTCGTAAACGTCCATCCACAGCTGTGGGCGTACCAGATATGCTTGTGGGTATACCGGGTGTGTCTTTACATTGGATGGGGCCCAGAGCCCCAGATGTCCGAGGCTTTTATTTCTTGGTGCTCACATTTCTGAGTTCCAATTAATTGGATTGGGAGAGGCTGTAAACTTCACGACGGAGGAACAATCTCTTTGACAAAATCCACAGAACACCAAGTCAGAGATTCCTTGGCCTCCTCTTTGTTTACCTACACAGGGCTGAATAACCAGTGTGGCTTATCTTCCTGTTGTAATATGTTAGGTTCAATAGCCAGGAAGATGTTGTACACATATAGGCCAGAGGGTCATGTGGGGAAACATTTTTCAATGGCATAATTACCTAGAGCACCATGGGATAGCATAGGGATCCCAAAGATGCCAGCGCTTGCATTCCAGGTTGTTTTTCTCCCCCTAAAATCTGAAATTTCATTTTCTTTCTGTCACGTCTTTCTTCAAAACATCAATCAACATTGTTTTCAACACAGGCAGGCACTCAGATCTGCAGTCCTGAAGATGCCTGGTTCCCTGGCCTCACACCTCCCCCACAAAGGCATTACCGGGAGCAGGAAGCAACTCGTACCTTCTGCGGTTCAGCTCAGCCCTGGAAGAACCTCTGCAGCTGCCTTGCTCCACACACTGGGGACCTCCGAGTACCCTCAGCTCTCAAAAGCGTCCTTGCACACTATCTGGTGCAGGATCCAGTGTCAGAATGTCACTCTCTGCCAGGGCTTAGCAGGCTGCCAGCTGCCCCAGGGTGGGTTTCCCAGTGGACCTAGGGATGCAAGCGTATGTGATTTATTGAGATGCTCCTCTAAAGAAAAGCTTGGGATACGAGCAGGGGTATCTGGCATTGGCCAGACCCACGGGTGTGTAACTGAGACATGAAGAAGCCCTTCAATGCATGTAGCACAGGTGGCAACTTGACTTCTCTAGAACACCTGAGAAGAGAGCCTCAGTTTAAGAGTTAATCTAGAGCGGGTTGTCTGTAGGTCTGCCTGTGGGGGATTGTCTTCTTAATTGATGTATAAGGACCTAGCCCGTTTTGGGTATTACCGTACCATAGGAATGGTGTCCGTGCTAGTAAAAAAGAGGAGACGGCTAGCCGAGAGCAAACAGGCAAGAATGTAGGCATTTATTCTCTCTGCTCCCGACTGTAGATGTGGTTGAGTTTTCACCTTGGCTTCCCCAGATAGCAGACTAACTTGGAATTGTAAGACAAATGAACTCCACCCCACTACTGTAGTTTTGTGTCAGGACACTTGGTCGGAACAGCAGAAATGAAACTAGAACACACTGTCAGCCTGACTGGAAGAAACCAGACACTTCCCTCCAAGTGTCGGGAACAAGGTGAGGACATCATTCCTTAACATCCCTAGCCAACATTATTTTAAAAGTCATAGCCAGTGCTGTGAGACAAGAAAAGGAAATAAACTGTATACATATTGAAAAGGGTGAAGTAAAACTTTACTCCCAGATTATGTTCTTCTACAGAAAAAATATCCCAAAGCCTACCGAAAAAGAACCACCAGACCTAAAAGACTATATAGCTAGTTACCGGAATATCAGGCCATGAGTAATAGCAACAGATTATCTTAAAAGTAGGTAATGCTTTATATGTAAAACAATGGAGATGTCAAAGGAGCTGTAAGTGGATGCAGAATGTCATGCATTTATGAGCCAGAGGGTACAGGTATGAAAAGCCATCAGACCATACATTCATGGGCTAGAGTACCCAAGTCTGGATCACCTCAGACCATACACTCTGGCTAGAAGACCCAGTGTGAATAGCCATCTACAGTCAGTATTGTCTCAAGCAACATCTCAGTAGAGTGCTCTATGGATAGCAATGAGTGATTTTATCTTTTCTCTTATTGAAAACACGTATTTCCATAATATATCCTGATCACAGTTTTCCCTCCCTCTGCTCCTCTCAGTTCCTTCCTATTCCCTCTCCCATCTCAATCCACCCACTTTCTGTCTTTCAATAGAAAACACACGGGCTTCTAGGGGACAATTATAAAATTAAAGGTATAAGATAAAACAAAAACAAGCACATTGGAGTAGGACAAACAAGCAAACAGAAGGGAAGGAAGCCAAGAAAAGGCACAAGAAGCAGACGTAGACACAGACACTCACTCATTTGCACACCCAGGAACCCCATAAAAAGACAGAACCAGAAGCCCTAATATAAACACAAGGAGAGAGGCGGGGAGGGAAGGAAAGAGAAAGAAAGAAAAAATTTAAATTAAAAAAAATTCCTGACATATTATGAGACAAGAAACTCACAAAGAGGCCATTGATTTCATTTTCTGTTGGCCAGGTGCTGGGCACGTGGCCTACCCTTAATTGTAGTTTGTTTCCCCAGAGAGAACCCCGTGGAGAAAACTAAGTTTTCATTTGCAGATATTTATCCACCGGAGACAGCGCCTGTATTAGGGATAGGAGCGTGTGTCTACGTCTCCTTTCTGCTCTATGACCCATTTGGTGCAGACCCATGCAGGCTGAGCGTGCTGCCTCAGTCTCTGGGAGTTCACATGTGCGTTGATTATGCTGATTCAGAAAACCTGGTTTCCTTTGCATCCTCCATCCACTCTGGCTCACTCTTTCCACTTCCTCTTCCATGGGGTCTCCTGGTCCCCGAGTTACAGGATTTGATGGGGTCGTCCTATTTAGCGCTGAGTGTCCGAGGTCTCTCTCTGAATACTATCCGGGGGCAGGTATTTGTTTTTGTTCCCACCTGCTGCAGGAGGAAGCTCCTCTGACGATAGATGAGCAAGGCACTGGTGGCAAGTGACTTTAAAGTTTGTATGGAAAGGCTAGTAACAACAAGAAAATCCAGAAAAACTAGCCCCCAAACATCAGAACAAAACCTGGGGACTCAAGACTTGATTTCAAAACTTACATGACTGTAATAATGGAGGCAGTATAGAGTTTTGAAATAATATGCACAGACTCATGGGAGGAACTGGGAGCCCACAAACGGTAACTGGAATCCAACCAGATGGGTGGTTGTGAAGGCACAAGATATTTAATAAATGGTGCTCAGCCCAAGAGCATTTGCCTGAAAACTACATCTATCATTATTTACTTACATTAAGGAATATGTATGTAAGATGAAAATCTATAAAAGCTGTAGAGAAAACCATGTAATCTCTATGACCTTGGTTTGGAGAACGTGTGTAGATATAAAACCAAAAACACATTTGAAAAAGGAGACATTAATTTGGACTTGGTTAAAACTGGAAATCTTTTCTTGATGGCTCAGGAGTTAAGAGTGTGCAGCTCTTACAGAAGACCCAGATCCAGTTAAAAGTACCCACATCGGTCAGGTTACAACCACCCGTAACTCCAGTTCCAGGGGACCTGATGCCCTCTTTCAGTCTCCATGAGCTGCACACACACACACACACACACACACACACACACACACACAATATTTTTATTAAGACCCCTTTCTCCCTAGGGGTTACCTCTCCAACTATGAGATGCGGATTTGTGCCCGGTCTTACTGTAACTTGTTAGGCTGTGTTTGGTTGGTGTCCCTGGGAGGCCTGCTCTTTTCTGAAGGGAAATGGAGAAGGAGTGGATGGGGCATGGGGACTGTAGTCAGGATGTAATGTATGAGAGAATAAATAAAAAATAAACTTTTTTTTGAGAAACTAAAGAGAAGAAATTGTGAATTTTTATAGTGTTTGTTCATAGTTGAAAAAAACATAGAATCAATCAAGATATTTTTAAATGCATGAGTGGATAAAACACATTTTAGTAGATCTGTGTAATCAAGAATTATTTATCAATCAAAAGGAATGAGTTATTGAACCATGCAAAGATATGGACGGATCTTAAACTCAGATTGCCAAATGAGAGAAGTCATCTGGAGAATAAATATTGCATGGTTCCATTAATATGGCTTACCGGAAAGACAAAACTATAGAGACAGTAACTAGTCAGGAATTGCCAGTAGCTTGTAGGAGGAAGAAAGGGTTGTTGTGAGTCAGAACAGTAGATTTGAGGACTGGGGAAATGGCTCAGTCATTGAACCTCTGCCGTGCAAGCATGAGAACCTAAATTCAATTTCCAGCTACCCTCATAAAATATTCCTGACTGGAATCCCAGTGCTAGAGAGGCAGAGATAGGAGGATGCTTAGGGCTTACTAGTCAACCAGTCTAGCAGAATTGATGCACTCTAGGTTCAGTGAGAAACCCTGTTTCACAAAATAAGATAAAAGTCAGTGGAGGGATGTGCCTGGCATCAACTTCTGCACATGCCTGCACAAACACATCCCCTACGTGCTCCTCATGCACACATGTGTAAGCACATCTGCACATATGAACATTTACACACACCACATACACCACACAACAAAAAAGGATAGGTGATCTTTTTCGAGAAGTAGGTCAGTTGGGTATGATATGCTAATAGTTGATGACACTGCCACGTGCTAAAATCCACAAGTTTATGACACCCAGAATGACCTTAAGTACAGGTAAATTAAAAAAAATACCATTTTGCGATTTATAGGATCCAGAGGTAGAATGGAACATATAACAGAAGAATCTGACCATATTGCATTGTATGGGATGTATGGGACAAACTCACTGGAAGTGGTGAGGGGGAAAAGCATTGCTGATATAACTTTGCCTTTGGGGATGAGTGTACCTACAGGTAGATGCATACCCATGCTCTAGATGATCAAGTTGTGTTCAGGGGGTGGGTTGTTATATCTCTACTTGATGTGGGAGTCCCTTCTGTGTGCTGTGATTACCATTAATGAATAAAGAAACTGCTTTGGACCTATAGCAGGGAAGAACTTAGCTAGGTGAGGAAAACTAAAATGAATGCTGGGAGAAAGGAGTCAGAGTCAGAGAGAAGCCATGTAGCCCTGCCAGAGACAGACTCTGGGAACTTTACCCAGTAAGCCACAGCCACGTGGTGATACCCAGATGATTAGAAATGGGTTAAATTAAGATATAAGTGTTAGCAAGTAAGAAGCTAGAGCTAATGGGCCAAGCAGTGATGGAAATAATATAGTTTCTATGTGAATATTTCAGGGCTGAGCTGCCGAGCGGCTGGGAAATGAACAAGCGTCTCCCTAATAACAGTGCTCTAGTTCCTTTCGTGATGAGGATGAGGTCCTGATCCACACGGACAAAGTCACAGAGAGCAGAAAGTAGAGCTGGGATTCATGCCTGGACTGTGTGGCTCCGAGATCATTTCCTAATACTGCATGTTCTGCAGGAGGTTCTGGAACTCTTACAGGACCAGAGAACTGAGAAGGATAGCTCACATTTTTCCTGACTCCTTAGCAGGCTAGCAAGGGCTATTTAAACTATGTCCTAAACCTGGAGGGAAATCCTAAGCTCCTATAGAGAAATCCATGAATGATTCATGCCTCTGGGAGAAAAGATATCCTGTAAATACCAATGTAAATCAATGGTCCTTTGTACCAGTCAGTGCTGTAGATCTGAGCTAACATTCTCCAGTTGCCCTTGGCTTCTCTGGCTGGGGAAGAGCAGAGGCCTAGCAGGAGCTTTGCCTCATCTCATGCAGGAAGTGTGTCTTGCAAAATGTCTCATCTGGCAAGCTGTGGCCATAAATACCTATTTTCCATATTACCCCCAAGACCAGAGGTCTGTATCTGTCTGATTAAATGATTACCAAGTGATTTCTCCAAGGGTGTGGGGCTTGCCTGAGGAATCACAGCTGATGTGGGCTTTATAACCTTTGCTCATAATTGAAAAGGGTCCATTTCTTAAGGAAAGAGATAGAACAAGGTACAGCAACTGTTCATTAGAAACAAATGGCGGGAAGATGGAGCCGAGATCATTATTCCTAACTGTTCCCATTATTAACTGGGGTGGGGATGGGGGTGTGGGTGAGATGTGGGGGACGGCGAGTGCCACAAAATGCAGCATCTCTCCACCAGGTGCACACAGAAGTCAGTGCTGTGGCTGGAGCTGGGACTCTCCACAGTTTCTGGTTCCAAGCCCTTCTGCCCTCTGCTTCCTCTACTTCTTCTTTGTTCTTCTTCTGCCCAGAGTTCTCAGTGCCCTCTGTTGCCTGTTGTATACCAGGGTGCTGCTGTAACAATTAGCTCTGAACTCTCAGGTTTATGTCTCCAGTAGGGGTATCACATCTTTCTCCTATGTCCTCTGGAGCACATGGTTTCCAGTAGGAAAGAGGTCTATGGATGCCTATGTAGTCTTAACTCCCTCTGCCTTTAAGAGCCTTGTATAATTACTGTCTTAGTTAGGGTTTCTATTGCTGTGAAGAGACATCATGACCATGGCAACTCTTGCCAATGAAAACACTTAATTGGTTTTCATTATAGATCTGCATAAGTGTAGCCACTAATAACAAACACAGTCAATACTAGGCTATCTGGAAATCTCTTGTCAAAGCTGTTAATCTATACTTTAATGTAGCCTCAGGTAGATATTTTTGGACAAAGGCAGAAATCAGCCACATTCTTTGCCAAAATATCGCAAGAACAGTCTCACTTCTCCACAAGAAGTCTTTACTTCTACAATCTCTTGAGTCAGGCCCCACAGTTCAAATAGTCCTTAGCACCACTGTCTTCCATGCTCCTATTAGTATTAATGCCTGCTTAAAGAAATAGATTGCTCTCTTAATCCTAAATTCCAAAGTCCACAATCCTCTAAATAAAAGCATAGTCAGGCCTATCATAACAATACCCAAATCCCTGGTACCAACTTTTGTCTTAGGGTTTCTATTGCTCTGAAAAGACACCATGACCACAGTGACTCTTATAAAGAAAACTATCTAATTGGGGCTGTCTTACAGGTTCAGAAGTTTAGTCTCTTATCTTCATCATGGCAGGAAGCATGGTGACTCCAAGCAAACATGGTGCTGGAGGAGCTGAGAGTTCTACATCTAGATTGGCAGGCAGCAGGAAGAGAAAGACTCTGAGCCTGGCTTGTGCATTTGAAACCCCAAAGCCCACCTCCAGTCACACCCTTCCTCCCACAAGGACATACCTCCAAATAGTGCCTCTCCTTGGTGACCAAACATTCAAGTACATGAACCTATGGTGGCCATCCTTATTCAGACCACCACAAGTACCATGAAAAAGTTTTTGGACAAATCTGCAACCCAAGTGCAGGGGATGTTGAGAAGTGGAGGAGCACATGGCTCATGCGTGAGCACTCTATGCCAGTCTTTGATTGATATCTAAGATGGTTTCTAATCTTAATCTATGTTGGTTTGCCACTGATAAAGAAAACTGATAGACAAACCACAGTAGAGCCAATGCTTAAACTGTAGACATGTACTGTCCAGTGCAATCATCACCAGTCCCATGTAGCCGCTGTGATGGGAGATCATGGCCAGTCCTGTGTAGCCGCTGTGATGGGAGGTCATTGCCGGTCCTGTGTAACCGCTGTGATGAGAAGTTATTGTCAGTCCCATGTAGCAGCTGTGATGGTTAGTGTTAATTGCCAACTTGACAAAATCTAGACTCACTGATGGGCCTCTGAGCACATGTGCGATGGATAATCCAGATTACTTTAATGGAGGTGGGAAAACCAGCCCACTGTGGATGGCGCCATTCCCTAGGCAAGGGATCCTGGATTGTGTGAGTGGAGAAAGTGAGATGGGCAGCAGGCATGATCCTGCAGTATCCAGATAACCAACTCAATGTGACCAGTTTCCTTAGGTTCTTCTTACTGTGACTTACCTGCCATAGTGAACCATAACCTGAGGCTTAGAGAATAAACCCAGTCTCCCCTTAAGCTGATTTTGTCTGAGTATCTTAGCAATAGGGAAGGAAACTAAGGCAGTGGTTATTTTCATTGAAATGTAAATCAATTTAAATTAATTTAAATCAAAAATATGGTTTTTGTTAAATTTGCCACATTTCTCCTGTTCAACAGCACATACACCTAATCACTGCTATTATTGGGCAGCAGAGAATAGATTATTGCCATGATCACAGAATTTTCTCATTCATGCTAAAATGTTCCAGAATATTACAGAATGTTTTAGAACAAGTGTTAGATTGTGAATCTAACAGGTTTCAAAAAGTTCATTCTAGCCTCTGGCTAAGGTCTTCTTCATGAATATCAGCTCCATTTGCATGGTTTGACAGAAAGACCTCCGATTTTAGGTGATTTTCAGGTTTCCAGGTAAGGCTGATGATAGATGTCATGGCTTCCAACTACTAAAACTGAATACAGAGTCTCTGAGCACATTGGCATCTAAGTTGAAATCCTTGTGCTTTTACTCACAAGCTGTGAGACTTGGACCTGTTAAACTGATCACCATCATAGTGATTTGCCATCTGTGACGGCTGAGGTGAAAACATCCATCCACCTCAGAATGCTGTGATGGTGGCATTGGGAGTCAGCACTGGATGGAGTGCCCTGGGCCCTGGTGCTGATGGTGAAGGGGGTCAGCACTGTATGAGTGTCCTGACCCTGGTGCTGATGGTGATGGGGGTCAGCACTGGATGAGTGTCCTGGCTGTGGTGCATTTAAGAAAGGACTCCAGTACTGGAAATGACTCAGTGGTTAAGAACACTTTCTGCTCTTACAGAGGTTTTCCCAGCACCCAAATCTGGTGGCTCACAGATGCCTATTTCCTCAATTCTAAGGGATCCAATACCCTCTTCTGATCTGCAGGCACTGTTAACACACACACACACACACACACACACACACACACACATTCTTGCTTGTGTGTGTGCTTTCTTTCATAGACATTATTGTAATATTCTAGTAGGAATCAATAATCCATACAAAAAGTAATCATGAGTGATATGAAACTAAAAGTGACAGAAAATATGTAGTAAATAAGTAAGTAAGTAAGTAAGTAAATAAATAAATAAATGCTGGACTCAGGCAGATCTGTAAAAGACTGAATGATGGGCTCCGCTCAAGGAGAGAGAGCAAGTAGGGATAAGCGTAACATCTAACCTTGATGTTCAGCGTGAAGGTGAAACGACACAGTCTCACGGCACCACAAGGAACACTTACCGCTTTGCTGTTTAGCCTGATGAGATCCTGTGCCAAGAAATATGGATGCCCTGGGCCTGTTTGCCCGGAAAACAAGCATGGGCAAGGCTTTAGGTTTTCTTAATTTATAACAAGAAAGCTGCTACACTTTGCTTTGTTCTGTAAATATTTATTGAGCTTCTCCTACAGTTAAGACACCAGGGCGACAACAGCAAACAGAAAGCCAGTGGCCAACACCGCCAGCAGACCAGAGAGGGGCGGAATCGTTGCTCAAACAAACATAAAACTCACACTGTGACTCATGAAAAGATGTTCCGAGAAGGTTTCTCTAGGGGTGTCTCATCGGGAAGACCAGGGAAGGTATCCTTGGGAAGTGAAGACTGAGTGCAGACAGAGGTAGAACAAAGGCACGTGGGCAGATGCAAGGGTGTCATAATCTCTACTTCTGGAAGGAGAGGGACACAGATGGGGGGCACAGTGAGTACAGAGAAGAAACTCTTGATGTGAGGCAGAGTTAGCAGAGACCAGGCCGTAATGGACCACACAGACTGTGCTAATGATTTAAATTTGCCTAGAAGCGATCCTGAGCCATCGAGAACTTTTAGATAAGGTTGTGGCATGGCTGTACTTTGTCAGCGCATAGGGTTACTCTCGAATGAAGTAGACAGTAGACAGCGAAGGGATATGGACAAGAAAGGGTCTCGACCCTTGATTTTCAGCAACTCTCCTAGATCATCTATGGGTACAAGAAAAGCTCTGAGGTAAAATGTGCCTTTATCATTTTGTTTTTGATTCTTAAAATTAGACACATAATCATTTTTATTTACTTGAACATTTGCACTTTGTTATTTGGTTTCTTGTAATCCAGATTTTTTAAATCTTAATTTAAATGTTGCTTAAAGATTTATAAACATTTAACATATTGAGGCATTATCATTTTTAATACTTTTATTGATACATAGTTAATATTTATGCAAGTATATTTATGCACACATAAACTTTTTTTAAAAGCAATTTCCCAAGTCAAGCTTGGTTGCATATACCTATAATATCAGCACACTGGAGAGCAGAGTGGCCAGGCTGGCCTGTACAGAGAGATTCTGTCTCAAAAACTAACAAACAGGGGGTTAGAGAGATGGTTAGGTCCTGCTCCGGCAGAGGACCTGTGTTTGGTTCTCGGCACCCAGGTGAGGTGGTTCAGCACCACTAACTGTAGCTCCAGATGATCTGACTCCCTCTTCTGGTCTCCATGGGCATCTGCACGCACATGCTCCCACATCACTTTCCTCCCCCAACCCAGCACATTTAAAAAGCATTTGATAACGGGTCTATGTGCACATGTAACACTGATCCCCTCTTCAGCTTATTCAAAGGACCAGGACTCCCAGAAATTAAAACACAATCATTTTAGATAGTTTAATTCCTTATCTAATTCCTGGCTTTGGAGGACTGTTGGTGTTTCATTGTTCTGAATGTTTTACAGAGGCCAGAGCCACCAGAGAAGAGAGTTTTGGTGGGGGGATTGTCCGGATTAGATTCATCTGTGGGCATGTCTGTGAGGGGATATCTTGACTGTTATTGATGTAGGAAGGCTAAGCCCACTGTGGACACCACCATTCCCTGGGCAGGTGGTCCCTGGTTGGATAAGAAAGTTAGTTAAAAGTGAGTTTGTAAGCAACCAGCAAGCAAGGTTTCTCCATGGTTTCTGCTTCAAGTTCTTGCTTGTGTTGCTGCTCTGATTCCCCTTGATAGTGAACTGCGACCTGTAAGGGTGGAGCAAATAAACTTTATTCTACAAAGCTGATTTTCGCCAGATTGTTTTACCACAGAAAGCTGAAGGAAACCAGAACATTCGCTGGGATGGTGGAATCTCATTTAGCTTAGTCTTCATGCCCTGCTGTTTTATACCCAGATATACTGAGGAGATAGCACTTTTTAAGACTTGTATTGTACCAAACTTTTGCTCATAAGTATATGAGGAGTCCCACCATACTGATTTACTTTTGACAGTTCAGCTAGTATGGCTTCCCTTTCCTATGACCACGCCTCCCTCGCTCTGAAATGGGACTGTATCTAGTAAATGCATCCTTCTGCTGATCACTCATCTATGGTGTGATGACTCGACTTACCTCATACTTGCTCAGCATCCTTTAGGTGGTAAGGATTCAGCACCAGGCACCAGGACTCCCGCGCCCATCGCACCTCCCAGTCAGGGAGACAGACAGTAAATAGAAACAGATGTGTAGTAAACAGTGAGCTGGCAGGAGGGTGCCTTGATATTCAGGAAGGTTCTCCATGGAAGTGACTTTTGCATAGGACACCTGAGTGCTGTTGGGCCCAGCTTTCTCTTCCATCTGGATGTTCTGAGTACAAGAGCTGCATAATTGGCGAAATTTCCACAGAGCCCCTTCTGCTTTTGGGGTGTCCCTGCTGAGTACCTTCCTTCTGCTTTCCAATACCTTGCCCCTCAGGGGGCTTTCAGCTCTAGCTCTTGGCCACGCCTTTTGCACCTCCTCCCTACCTGCTCTCCTCTGGGGCTTCCTGGCCTTGCTCTGAAAACTCACACTGTTTCTTTCTTAAAAATGTTGATTTCCAGAGACACATTCTGCACCCCTGTGTCCATTATCCCTTTAAGTCTGATCATTTTGCCATCGATTCAACCATTCTTTTGCCCACTTACTGAGGAATTCATTTTCTGTGGCTTCTTTGCTCCAGGTATGTTATTGGTATAATCGCATAAGCGCTTCCTTAGGGGGTAAGCAATGTCTGTTTTGTCATCTGTCTGGTCCAAATACATGGAAGGTGTAGTCATATCCCTATGCACTTGCTCAGTAAGGGCGATAGTGCTAGTCCAGGCTTGCTGCAGTCAGGAAGGGTCATTCTTACTCCAGCTTCGCTCCTCAGCTTCTGTCTGCTTTGCAGTGTATACTGCACAGTGTGGGCACAGGAGACCATACCCCAGCCTTGCTCCCCAGGTTCTGTTTGCTGTGCAGCATACACCATACAGTGTGGGCACAGGAGACCACATTCTACCAGCAGGAACTTTCAGTGGGTCACTGAACTTCTTACAATCAATGTTTCCCTTCAGAACTCAAGCCAATGCTATCGTCTTATGATGAGTGGAGTCAGGGAAGAGCCACCGAGAGAGAAGGGCTCTCCAGTAACTCACATTCTACTTATTGCAGAAGGGAGTACCCAGGAGCTGGCTTCCAGTTCTTCCTAGCCGGCCCAGGAGTATAGGCACAGAGTGAAATTGGATGGAGTTAGGCAATCGTGTTCCCTACTTTCTTTGGGAGGAGGCATTTATGCTGTTATGAATTGAAGGGTAGGACATGCAGTGTGAACTCAGAATGTGCTCTTCTAGGGCTGGGGAGATGCCCAGTTAGTAAAGAGATTGCCACACAAACTTAGCCCCAAGTGTGATTCCCAGAACCCACATGTGGGTTTGTTGGCATGCTGATGGTAATATCAGTGCTGGGGAGGCAGAGATGAGGAGCTCTCTGGAATATCTAGCCAGCCAGCCTTGTCTAGACATATTTAAAAAAAAAAAAAAAAAAAAAAAAAAAAAAAAAAAAAAAAAAAAAAAACNAAAAAAAAAAAAAAAAAAAAAAAAAAAAAAAAAAAAAAAACAAGCTGGGAGCTGAAGAGATGGCTCAGCAGTTAAGAATACTGACTGCTCACTCTTCTAGAGGTCCTGAGTTCAGTTCCCAGTAACCATATGATGGCTCCCAACCATCCATACGGAGATCTGGTGCCCTCTTCTTCTGGCCTGCAGGCAGACATGCAGGCAGAGAATTGTATTCATAGTAAATAGATAAAAGATTATTTCCAAAGAAAACAAGCTCAGTGCTGAGGAACACTACCTGGAGTTTTCTCTGACCTACACAAACATGCACACAAGTCTACTCTGTGTATGAACATATCCAACACACACACACACACATACACACACACATACATACATACACATACATACATACATACACATACATACACACACACATACATATACACACATACATACATACATACACACATACATACACACATACATACATACATACACACATACATACACACATACATACACACACATACACACACACAATTTAAAGAGTTAAAAATTGTTCTTTTACATCAATCCCATCACTATGACATTTAGCCTTTTCTCTTTTGTTGCTTTTCTCTCTCTAAGACCCACTTGTGACCTGTGGTTGGTATCCTCAGGAAGACTTGCAGAAGCTTCTGGAGGGGGTGGTTGTGCTGTCTCTGCCTACCCTAAGGAAGATTTTTTTTTCACCCAAATTCTGAAGATGGAGTGTGCTGTCTCTGAGAGAATGTGTTCTCTGTCTGTGGAGGTGGTCAGGCATGAGCCAGGTCATCATTTCCCTGGTGCTGAAGCAGTGATCCCAACTGTCTCCAGTCAGGAATAACAAGTGGATTTCACCTTGGAGTCCAGGCCTGATGGATTGCTGCTGGCTGCCTGGGCTCAATGGAAAGAACGCCACGAACCATTGGCAAGGTCTGCCCTCAGCATGGAGAGTGGGGTGGGGGTGGGGGCGCGGCATATCGCCACCACACTGGTCACCTCTGAGAGAGAAAATGACCTGGGGGTTTGTAATGCATGCTCAACACACAAGAGCTACGAGATGGATGCACTTTATGTCTGCAGCATGATATTTTATAGAAACATCGGGAACAATGTGAGCCAGAGCTAGCTGTGTTTCAGGACGGGTCTGGAAATATCAGGAATTTCGAAGAACACTATTGAGAGGTGATAGATAGGACTGTAATCCCATACTGATATTAACTCCAGAAACGCTACCTCCCATGGGGCCTGTTGGTTTATTTGATCTTATTTGCTCGCTATTGAGTCTCTGGTTGATCAATATCTATATTTGTCAGTTGATGGGCATCTACCATGTCCTGTGTTCTATACTAGATCTTATAGGAGGCTCAAAGAATGAAAGTTCCTAACTTCATGATTTCCTGAGAAATTAGGATATAGTAGGGATATCTAGCAAGGACCTTAACTGATACAGCTCTCTGAGTGGGTAGTCTTCCTCCCCAGTACAAAGAACCTTTGTCTCTACTTTAGTACATTTTTCTTCTGCCATTTCATGAGCCCTGGGGATCGTCCATCAAAATACAGCAACTATCGCATTTTGCCTACCACCCACCCACTCGGGAGTGGACATGGGATTCAAGTCAGGCCAGACCCACCTGAGACATCTAACATTGCGGTACTCTAATGGCTGTATCCAGGGGAGTTGGCACGCATGTGTGCCACATTGCATGTGTGGAGGTCAGAGGACGGCTTGGCGGAATGTGTTCTTCTCCCACCATATATGTTGTAGGGATTAAGCTCAAATTATCAGCCTTTGCCATCTGAGCCATCTTGCTGTCCCTCCTTGAGTTTCTCACCATGACCTACTTTGGTTTTGCGGACTGATGACCTCAGAATCCTCACTTGCATGGTTCTTTAGCTTGGTATTGATGTTCAGGCCCATGGATCATATGCAAAGCTTTGGGGTGCAGAGGCTGTTTAACCATTGATAGAACAATCTAGTTCTCACTCAGGTCTTTTGCTAGAACAAGTCGGGAATTGGCTGGTCGAGGGAAACGGGCTACTCCAGGGTTTGCTTTGCAGACATCCTGAGACGCAGGGGTAAAACTGAGTGCACTATATTTTCCAGACTGCTAGTGGCTGAAGACTCTTCTGTGATGAGAAGAATACCTGCTATGAGGCATAGCACCAGGGACACAAGAGCGGGCATTGGTGTCTGCAGGGGACCCAGATCTCAGTCATGCCACTTGCTTACTGGGAGTGTAGGACAAGTGCCTTGGTCTTGGTCTTTCTGCGCACTGGTGTCTTCCTTTGCCTAGGGAATAGCGACAGCACTTGCTCGGTTCGAAACAAAGAAAGTGGTGAACATAAGCATGGAGCATCCTGGAGTTAGATTTTAGTAATCCCTTCAGAAGGGAGGCGTGTGTGTGTGCGTGTGTGTGTGTGTGTGTTCTAAAAGCACTTGCAGTTCCACATAAAAGTCAGTTTCACTCTGTAGCCTGTCTTAGAGTCTCCTTAAAATGCGTGTTGGGAAATAAGAGAATAATCACGTGCTAACTATTTTTACGAACTTCCCCACCCAAATGTCCCACACCAGGTTTCTTCTTCAAGTGACTTCACTTCAGACTGTATTAACAGTGCCCTCTGCTGCCCACAGCACCGCAGCTCAGTGGGAGCTCCTGGGGCAGCAGAGGTGGGATGTGGGCCCGAGTGTCTGGCTCTTCCATTTCTCCTTCACACCCTCACACAGGATCCTTTTCCATTCCACGGCTCTGTTTCTTCGCCTGCATTTCCAATGGAGCTCTGAGTCATCTGTCTCAACCTTTAATTCCAGACTGTGCCTGGACTTGACCCAAACCATAGATAGATCCCCGTGAGGCTGGGCAGATGATAACGCGTGTTTCTCTCACTCTGGATCAACAGAAGGCCGAAATTTGTTCCAGGGCGGCAGAAGCCAATTCTATTTTCTTGTGTTACAACGTGGGACTCGAGTCATGCGTAGGGCGGGCTGAGTGATTTCCTAATTCAGAACCAGTGTGTGATGTGTCGCACCATGCTGATCGAGTTCCATTTAGCTCCCCCTTTGCAGCCAAGTGCAGTTGTAAGATCCAGGGGACAGCACTCTAAATCTGCTCAATTCGTCATCTGTAGTGGTTACTGTTCCAGTGGGAGAAGTGTGTTATGGGGAAATTATCAAGAAAGCAAGTGTAAGGACTCCCGATGCGTCGAGGCTCCATTTGGATGTCCTATTGTAAGGTAATTATAATAGTCGTCCTCATGGAAGTAGGAAGTGGGGAAGTTAGTGATTCCTGCCGAGAACAGGGTGGACATAGGGGTGTATCTGGAAAGATGAAAGGTCACTTCTGGGTTTGACCTTGCACAAGTCGAGATGGGCTGATCCTGAATCAGCGACAGTCCAACAGCATCATTTTAACGACAGTCAGTTGTTAGTCACATGAATGGACACAGGATGGCGCAATCTGAATCCGTGGCTAGTTAACCCCTTATAAATCCATTTCTCCTAAGCCTGAGCACTGTCCATGATAACCCGTGCACTTTGCACACAGGTCGTGAGCCATTTGCTTCCTCAGTTGCCTTAGTGGTTATGCACCCAGACTCTGGGCTCAGATGGACCTGGGTTTGAATCCCGGCCATGTCAATATTTTGCTTTCCTTCACTTCCTGTTAGTTTCCTTTCCCATCTGTTGGACTATTATTGTGAGGGTTGAAGTCTATAGCCCTCCATGTCTGGCACAGACTTTGCTGCCATTTCAGTGATGGCGTCACGGTCAAGAGGAGTTGGCTCACAACTGCAGAAAAGGAAGTAAAGCCATGTATCCAAGGAAGCAGCAGAGACGAGTCACGGTCCTCGTCGTTGCCCTGTCAAGGATTGTCCAGCTGTGTGTTCTGGCTCATCTCCAAAGGTTTCTAAAACTCATGTCAGTAGACAAGCATGAGACCTGTGCTTTCCAGCCATGGACATATAGATCCATACAGTGTCTACATGACATGCTAATGTTAAGGGTAAAGTATAATTGTCTGTGCGTGAAGGCTTATACATATATAATTGCGGAGAACTTAAATAGAACCATCACCTTCTTATCTTGGAAACGAGGACATTCGAAGGCACACACTGCACCGACATCTGTTGGCTGCATTGGGCAGAGGAAGCCATTGTGTACAGTGTATAGGGTGTGGTGGCATTTCTCATTTCTCTACAGTATGCACAGTTAGTGCAGGTGTTTCCCACGTGTGCTTCTGGGATGTCAGTACCTCCAGGTAATTAGATTTCCCCTCAAGGGACTCAGGCTGTACGATCCTGGCTATCACCTACCGAAGTGACATTGGTCACAGCAGCAACGAGAGAGTGTGACTGGAGCATCAGTGACCAATCTGCCACTGTGCTGGATGGGTTTGTCTCCATGGAAAAACTTGGGATGGAAGTAATCCGCACAGAGAGTAGATCTTGGAAGGTCCCAAGGCTCCCAACCACCTGCCCGGAGTGGGGGCTCAGCAACTGAGCTGAAACACAGGGCTGCTCTCCTGAAGGTCATCGTAGCCCCACGTGTTTTGTAGGATGGCCAGAGGACCAGGGAGCCTGAGCGGTAGGATGGACGTTCATGGATTCAAGCCAGGTAATTCAAAGTGATTTGAAGAGCTTATCAAGGCTTAGGTGTCCTTTCCCGCCTTGCATAAGCCAGTGGCGCACTTTCCCCAGAGATCAGCGCTGATTAGTCATCACGCTGCCTGAGGACATCTCAGAGTTGCCAAGTCTGACAGGAGTCTGGTCTAAAGGACAAAGGACACAGCAGCCTCGGCAGGAAGAGTTTGGGAGTGGGGGTGCTCAGCTGTATCTGGGACTTACATTTTGTTGAAGGTCAACAGACAGATGGCCCCCACATAGAGAGCCATGGCCAGTTAGACATGGCAGTGGCTGGCTAACAAGCTAGGGTCCACAGACTCTCATCACACACAATAATATTTCTGCCTGAAGACCTAGAAGAAGGAACACAAGGCCCTGGAGACAACTTGGCATTGGAGTCACATGGGAATTGACCATGTGATTATCAGGAAGTCATGGCCGCCTTTGGAGCTAGACAGATACGCTATGGATTCTGATTGTACCATTTCTGAACTGTGTAAGTGGACACAGATCACTTACCCTTGCTGATCTATCTTCATCTGCTGTCCTGAACATCAGTGCAGCCACCATAAACATGCGACTCCCAATCTACTGTGGCCAATGTGACTTGCGGCAGGGTAAAGAACCCACTTGGTGACAAGCACGAAGTATTTTGGAAAGGAATAGGAATGGGCTGAGGAGTGGATATCCAGCCCAGTGGATAATGTGTCCACAGCATGCCTTTCTTTACTCTTGCTGCCGTGAAATGACCTGATAAAAACTGCTTAAGGAGAGAAGGATTTTGATCAGAGTTTGAGGACACAGCCATCACGGTAGAGAGGTCACGGCAGCAGGAATGTGAGGCAGCTGCTCCCGTCCTGTTTGAAGTCAGGAAGCAGTCAGTAACGGATGCTGCTGCCCAGCTCTCTGTATTCAGCCCGGGACCTCAACCCATGGAATAGTACCACCCACAGTTACAGTTGGTTCTCCTACCTCAGTAAGCTACTCAAGACAATCTCCCACCAGCATGCCCTGAGACATCTTCCTTAAATAAGTCTAGGTCCTTTCAAGTTGACAGTCGCTATGTCTCTGGTGACAAAATTTGTACCTATCTTTAATGAAAGACACATGGGAACAAATTCAGTGCGTATGTCACCCTCTACCACATTTTGTCACACAGAGCATCTTACTACCTACAGGACTAAGACCGATTCTCATCACTCCACACGCCATGACTGGTGTTCAGATTCCCAGTGCCCATGGAAACGCTGGGAGTGGTGATGGCTTGCCTGTAATCCCAACACGTAGGAAGTGGAGACAGCAAATTCCCAGGGCAAGCTACCAGCTAGAACAGCCAGACTGAGGGGTTCAGCAAGAGATCTTACTGCCTCAGTGAATAAAGGGTAGACTGGACAGAGAAGACACTGGATATCACATCTGCCTGTATTCACCCACACAAGTGTGCCTATTCACATGAGAACACACATATGTGTCTCACATATCACATGCACAACACAACTAAAAAAGGAATAAAAATATTTTTTATTTTTTTGATGATTTTCTTTATTTACCACAATTTGATGTATTAATAGTATTTCAGAAGTTATGGGCTAAATAGTATTTATTATTATTATTTTAAATTTTATTTTGCATTCCAATCCCAGTTCTCCCTACCACCCCTCCTCCCATTCCCCCTCACTTCCCCCCAACTCATGTTCTCATCCACTCCTCCCAAAGAGTAAGGCTTCCCATGGGGAGTCAAAAAAGCCTGGCACATTAAGTAGAGGCAGGACTAAGACCCTCCCACCTGCATCAAGGCTGAGCATGGCTTTCTACCATAGGGAATGGGGTCCAAATTTATTATAAGCTAAACTTACTAATTTTTTATTATGAGACTAGAAGATTTAGTTACACTTGCCACATGCATAGAAAATGTTCAAGATGTCCGCTATCCTATTGGGAAATGTTGGTCTATAGTGGAGACTTATTAAAGAGGAGGGACAAGAGCTGGTGACAGAAAGTGACTCAAAGCCCTGCTTTGTGCAAGGCTCTATGCTCTATGTAATCCTCTCAGCAGCAGAACAGGGTGACAACTTGTTTATTATACCATTTTATGCATGAGGATCAGACAGAAATTATTTGCTCAGTGCCTAACAGTGAATGTGTCAGATGGTAGTTAGTTCAAACTCTGTATTTGGACTTAAGAACTTAGTTTCTGAAGTATCAATTGTTGATTATCTTACATCCAAGAAATTCAATGGTGGTCTATCCTGCCCCCTGCCATCGTGTGTGTGTGTGTGTGTGTGTGTGTGTGTGTGTGTGTGTGTGTATGGGTATGGAGAGAGAGAGAAAGAGAGAGAAAGAGAGAGAGAGAGAGAGAGAGAGAGAGAGAGAGAGAGAGAGAAGAGTTTCTATGCGTAGTTTTGACTGTCCTGGAACTTGCTCTGTAGACCAGGCTGGCCTCGAACTCATGGAGATCCACTTGCCTCTTGTCTCCTGAGTGCTAGGACTAAGGGAGTGTACCACCACTGCCCAGCATTTTCTCCCCCTTAGTTAAGGATTAAATGCAAGCTCACTGATGAACACTCTGCTTAAGGTCTTGTTGTTCAGTAAGCTCTCTAGAAACATTGATGGCTGCCCTTAATGTGAATACAGCAAGGAGGAACAGGTGGGGCAGGTGGAAAAGGAGAAGTAATAACAAGAGGTCCAGAGGAAGAATGAAACAAGGAAGTACCAGAGAGGGGACTGAGGAAGGAGAAAGAGGGTCTGGAGAGACAAGGGCTCATTGGTTAAGAGGTATTATTGTCATTGTTATTATTACCACTAAGTATCAGAACCATCCTGGGCACTTCTCATACTATGTGATGGGATAGAAGGACCACAGCAAGCCTGTCCAGGCTTCACCCTTCTTCAACCCCTTACTTTTTGCTTGACTGTCAGTCTTGCTCTTGAATATTTACTTCTACCCAAGGACACTTTACTGTGGCCTGTTGGGTGTGCAAGAGTACTCACTGTGTACTGTGGCAAAGGGGTTGCTGCTGGGGACCAGCGAGAGATGAGCGAATGGGATGAGAGGGTGGGGTTGGGATTGGGTTTTATGAGAGCTTATTTTAGCTTCTGATTCAGCCCAGGAAGTTGTGAGCAAGCCCTGCTCTCTACAGTTAGGCATCAAGTGTTCTAAGGAAGGTGTGATCTGCTGTTGAAAAGCTTGGTGAGGGTAGGAAAGAAACAATTGCAAATCTAACCCTGTGGAAGCCAGTTGGGGCCAAAGGGTGCTACTTCCCTTTAAGGAACCGAAGAGTTTCCTTTGATGCAGTTGGTTACGCTTCAGTGTTTCATTGTATGGAAGAATCAAGCAATCCAGTGACCTAAGAAGCCTTGAATTGTGAAATATAGAGCCCCAGCAGTGTCTGTCTACCTTGGGTTTGGAAACCTCTGGTGACAGAATTCATATCCAATTATGCTCTGAGACACAATAATCAAGAAAGCTGTTTCCGCTAATCTCAGTCACCCTTTGTCAACTCAACACCTAGAGTCTCTTGCTTGAAGACCAAGACAAATTCACACAGGCAGTGGATGGGGAGTGTCAGCCTACGCTGCATCTCTGCTGTGCTAGATTCAAGCTGAAATTTTACAAGGGTCCTCGGGCAGTCCTTGTGCTAACTCTCTAAAGCCCTTCATTTTTAAACCTTATTTTACAAGAGAATCAAATTATTGTGCTGGCCTATTTCATTACAAGTTAACAGAGCCAGAGTCCCCAACTATGTTGACCTGACTCCCAAAGCCATATTGATCCCCTCCCCACCATGTATCTCTTTTTTTTTTTTTTGACCCCATATCATGATCAGAGCCTTTTCTACTTATACAGGACTCATTAATAAGACCTCCCAGAGACCAGAGCTGACTCACCTCCGCTGGCATCCGGACTAAGCCCCGGAAATCTCCTGAAAGGGGTAGAAGTAATTGTTCTTGTGTTAAATCCAACTTGGCTTTGTTTTGAAGTTAAGAAAAGAAAAAGATAGATGGGTGTTCTGGAAGGAAAGTCAGTTTCCTTAGTGGAATCAGGAGAATGAAATTAGTTACCAATAATTTGTGTTGTATATAAAATCTCACACATGCAAATACGTGTATATATATGTATATATCTCGATAGAAAGATTGGGTTTTAATGTTTTGATGGCTGTATTAGTTACCATTGTTCCTTAGAATAAATATTATAACCAAAAGCAACTTATAGAGTTTATTTCGGTTCATGGTTTCAGTGGGATACGTGTCTTTTATGGCAAAGAATTATGGCAGCAAGAAGCAGGCATGACGGCAGGAGCAGGAAGCTGAGGAATCACATCTTCAGCCAGGAAAACAAGCTGACAGGGAACAAACTCGGAGCAGGGTGAGGCTATGACCTCTCAAAGCCCACCTCAGTGATGAACTTCCTCCAGCAAGGCTGTGCCACCTCCTCAAACCGCCCTGGCAACCATGGACCAAATGCTCAAATGCCTGAGCCTATGGGGGGGGGGGGGATTTGTCATTCAGATTATCACTATACTTGATATGGCCTCTGAGATCATTCAGCGTCTGCTGTTGCTATTTTTAAATTAGAACAATTGGGGTCTGGAGAGTTGATTTGTCAGTGAGAGCAGATACTGCTCTTGCAGAGGACCCAAGTTTTGTTCCCTGCCCCTACATTAGGTAGTTCACAGCCACCTGTGACTCCAGCTCCCGGAGATGTGATGCCCTCTCAGGCCTCCATGGGCACTGCAGTCATGTGACATAATCCACTCTGGCATACCTACATACAGATAAAATGGTTCATATGGCTGTTGAAGTTGTTCAAGTGATGAGGGAATGAAGCCTAGTTATCATAAAACAATTTCTCAGATGTGAAACTGTCCCTGCGCCCTCCAAGCCTTCTGCTCTCCCCAGAGGTGATCCTTCTGTTAGTTTTTTGCAGCTCTCTGTGGTCTTTATTATCATAAAGCATTTCGTTGATAGGAACATATGGATGACTTCTTACGCTGTACACAGTTCCATAGCTGGCTTTGCATATGATGGATGACGTTGTTTTCCTTAGTGGCTATGTTAGCTGATTTTCTCATTACACTGACCAAATCCTGACAATAAGTAGCTAAAGGGGGGAAGGATTTAGTCTGGTTCACAGTTTAAGGGTAAACTGTCCAACACGTTGAAGACAGCATACTAACTTCAGGAGAATAAGGCAGCTGGTCACATTGTCTCAAAATCAAGAAACAGGGTTAGGGTATATCCTTTAAGGCCCACTCCCTAGTATTTTACTTCCTCCTCTGAGGTCCATCTCTCAGAGTTTGTAAAACCTTTGAAAACAGCCAAAATCTGGGACCCGTGTGTTCATGAGCCGGTGTATGGGGAACATTCCACATTTAAACCATAATATTGGCTATTTGATACCCCAGAATACAGACATAAAGGAGTTCATTCAACCATGTTCGAAGATAGGCATTGGGCTAGGGCCTTGCTTTCCACCAGTATGAAAATTCTTTCACTCCAGAGAATAATTGAAAATTTACAGTCAACATATAGTTGAGTAAGTATTTAAGATTTTATGTTAACTTTTTGGTGTCAAGTCCAGAACCTTTGTTACAGATGGAATTTGCTTCTTGACATACAGATTTTGCTACGTTTTAAGTTTTTATTTGAAAGACTTTTATGCCTGTCTTCTGGACAATGCTAGTGATCCTGGTTTGCTAGGAGAGTTTAGGAATACATCAATTGAAGAACACGGAAAAGCTGCACTCTGGGGATGCGGAGTTCCACTTCTCCTGCCTCTGCCTTGAGGACTGTATTCAGCTGGAAACAGGCACTGGGAACTGATGACGGTCAAGGGAACTAACAGATGTGTTTATGATGGAGGGCAGTGCCCAGACTTTTCATATTTAAGGTCTTTAATTAACTGTGCATAATAATCCATTTTAGACATGAGGTCTAAGGTGTCTATAGCTAAGCTCTGAATCTAGACTAAGCCTATCTGCAGCCAAGCTTGAATTTTGGCAACTGTTGTCATCCAACAAGAAATCTCCAAATATTCTAGGACCAGCTGCCATGCTGGTTGCGAATTGCACCCTTAAGGAAGTGGTCCATGGGATGTCCTGCCTCTCCCTCATTCCTGGAGACACATCTTGCCTCCATAAAGCGAGTGACCAAGGGGGGTACATCGTGGCCTGGAGCCCTCAGTGGAGACACTGTCACGTGAAGATGAAGACTGATGCTGGAAGGATGCTTCCATAGCGATGAGATGCTCTGCGGAAAAGACCAGGGCAGAGTCTCCCCGAGAGTCTTCCGAAACTATAATTTCAAACGTCTAGCTGGAAAACTGTGATTGAGTAAATTAGTGATTGTTTTTAAACTACCAAGGGCTTTGGTTATTATCCTGGTGGCCCTAGGCATTGTATGAATTTATTATACGAGAAAAGGAAGGGAGCAGCCTTCTAGTCTGAGTAGAAACAGAGGCTGGGGAGATGCCCTTGCAGTTAAAAGCACTTGCAGTTCTTGCAGAGGACCCTGGTTCCATTCCCAGCACCCATGTCGTAGCTCATAACTGTCTGTAACTCCAGTTCGGGTGGTCCCATGTATTCTTCTGGTCTCTGGAGGCCCCAAGCATGCACGTGGATCCCATAATAGGTGTAGGAAAAGCATTCATATATAAAATATAAAAATAAATAAATCTAAGTTAGCAATAGGAGACTTGCTAAAATTTATTGCTTTGGTCCAAAGTTCGGTTGTTTTCTGCCACTATTTGGTTGGTATAGTCATTGATTCTCCCTTTCATGGGAAAAATTTCACTGAACTTGTGTATTTGTTTGAGATAGAATCTCATGTAGCCCAGGCTGGCTCCAAACTCCAGATTCTCCTACCTCTATCTCCTCAGTGTTGGGATAGCATGTATGTAGAAACGTGCCTTCCTCACAGGGCTTATTTTTGACTTGTATCCAGCAAAGCCTTTCTTGCTTGTGTCAGATGGTAGCAGGCCTCTTACTGCGCAATGAAGGGACACTAGCCCACATGAGCATGTGGATCTGGCAGGCCTTGCCCTTCTCCCCAATTCGCTCTACCTTGCTAAAAACTGTTAGATTACATTCCCAAAGCTAGCCACTAAGGTCTAGTCCCTTATTTGGCCACTTCCTCCTCCTAAGGCTAACTAACAAGGTCCAACTATCGAAGTATTGATATCCAGTAATCAAAAGCCCCCTTTGGCTCACCTAATTAACATGCTCAATTAAAATTAAGCCCCTCATCTTAACATGGGATTTCCCCCTTTACTTTTATAAGCTGCTGTTTTCCTGTATGCCACGTCTGTCTCTTCTCTATCCAGAGACAGTCTTTTGTCCCTCCAGGACAAATACTCCCGCCCCGTTTCCCTAGTTCCCTCTCCCTTCTCCCCTTCCCCCCCTCCTGTCTTCGTCCCTTATCCCTCCCTCTGTCCCTGTGGGTTAAATAAATCTTTGTGCAGAGAACTTGGTCACGGAGGTCCTGAGTCAATACCTTTCCTTTCAAGCAATGCTTCTGTATCTCATCTGTTCTAGGAGCTCCTGTATCCCCATCATCCTTTGATTTGTGCATTGGTCAAGGCCACATGGGCTCTGAGCCCTTGAAGGACAAAGCCAGTTGTGAGCCCAAACCAAGTTTTCCCTCCAGAAGGTATTTTCTGTTCTATGGGAACATCACATTTGCCCCGCCCTGCGGGTCAGACCATGATTTCCTCAAGATTCTGATGGATAGGTCATGGGAATATGGATGCAAATGAATTTTGAAAGCTGACGACAGCTATTGTTTGGGATAATGGAAAGTCATTAAGCGTATTAGCGGCTGATTCTATAATTAAGTGCTAACGTTTTCTGGATGGAAACCTAAGTAACAGGAGAGATTGGCCATTTGCAAAACATGTTTAAACAAAAAAAGATTTAGAGACAAGAAGTGCCTCTCATCTTAATTATTTTTTTTTTGCATCATAAAAACCCAAGGAACAATGCATCCGGCGGCAGCATAATGGGTGTACGGCAGCTGCGGAAAACATCTCACTTCCTTTGTTTGGAAACAGTGCTTTTACATTTGGAAAGAAAAATCTTGTCCAGCTGATTTGATTCCAGAGCACAGGAGGATCTGAGTGAGAGATAGGTGATGTCTAAAGAGTCTCTGTCTGTGTCCACCAAACACTCGTGCAACACCAATGAGGACCGTTGCTGGGTGTCAGTTTGCCAGGGCTTTCTCTGGTAAACTATTGAGTCTAAAGCTGGAGGAAGATGAAGAAGCTCATACCTGCCCTTGGTCCCCAAGAAACTCGATTCCTAGGATGTGGAGAGAGGAGAGACACCTTCTCTTCCTGAGTATCATCATTACTTCAACTTGATCTGAGAGTCAAGTATGATCAGTCTGTACATAAGGAGCAATACTCTAGCAATGCCGTCAAACATATCCAGGCTCGCAGGGCATCCTGCCTTCAGCATTCTTAAATGTGCATCTGTGGCCAATAAATTGTATCAGTGGGCTGAACAATGGCAAACATAACTGTAGGCCTCCAAGATCCAGCCTTCACAAGGACAACTCTGTCTTTATCTGTGTAAAGCTCCGCTCCCCCACCCACCAAATTTGTTATCACAGGCCTGCAAAATTAGTTCTGTTTTGAAAAATCACATGGAAGAATAATGAAGGAAAAGGAGGCAGGAGATTTGATTCATACGGCCGCATTGGGAGATGGAGGTCAAGGACCTCAGCCTGTCTTCCAGGATAGGACCGTGAGTGGCCAGATGCTATAAGGAAGGGGCAGAAGTGGGGAGTAGGGGAACATGGATAGCTAATCATCCCTGTTCAAGTCATGGTCTGATTAATCATTAAAACAGTCTTTGGGGTGGCTCAGAACTCTTCACTATCCTCATCATTGGAGGGGCGGTCTGATCCCCCTGTTTAGGTGGAAAGCCTCAATTCCCATTGCAGGATAAATGGGGCGGTCTGTCTGGAAGGCTCTGCTGTCCCCGGCACTCAAGTGACTGAAGATTTAAGGCAGTGACTGAAAACCCCCGGGTACTTATCTGGGAGTCTAGAACAGGAAAAATATCCGAGTTATCCTTATCTTACTGCCCTCGGTCTTCAAGGGGGATGACAGACATAAAGTAAGTTTAAGGCTAGTCCGTCTGGTATGAACGGTTTTGACAGTCCTTAAGTGATTAGCATTCCTATGCCTGCATGTAGGGTTAAGCAGGAATGAGAAGTTTGAAGGCAGAGGAGACAGATGCCAAATTAAGGCAGAGATTCGGTGCTTTGATCTTGCTGTTCAGCCAGCACTGGGCATCTGCAGGACCAAGTGGAGAGTCAGTGCTTTAGAACGGGAGCATCTGCTGAGTACAAATAGTGGTTCAGCACCAGCTCCCACTAATTCCTCATCAGCTGCTTCTGGGTCAGGCTCACATGGTCTGGGCTGGGCTACCTAAGGTGCTCAGTGAGGAGACTTGCCTGAGCTAAACAGTTAGGACGGTCCTTGTTAGTAGGAAAGCCATCTTTCCTTCACGTCTGTGTCATCCCTCTGTACTGGCCACAGTACCCAGAGATAGATTTCTTAAGTACTTTATTGGGTTTTGGATCCCGTTCGAGAAAGCCAGTCACAGGGATCACTGTGAGGGCACTGTGTGCCCTAAAATTGGGAAGGCATGGGAGATCAGGATCTTTAATGTAACACTGCAGATATAGTTTCTTATTCTGTAGACTCTCCAATTAGCATATTCAGTTCCTGTTTCTAAATGAGGTCTGGTTGGCTCATTCCCTCCCCTTTCTGGCCTACTGGAGTACCTGTCCTTGTGGCCCCACCCTAGCAGGACGCCAGCTCTAAAGACCAAGGTCACTAGACAATGGCCACTTCACAGACACTGACAGGACATGCACACTGCACACCCATGAAGGGCATCCAAAGCGCGTCAGACGCTGCTCGGCTAGACTTGAGTGTCCCATGGCTCAAACCCCGCCCCTCCTGAAAGGCCCTTGCTGCCCTCTCAGGTGGACATGAGCAGAATCTCTCTGCCTCTTTGCTTGGCACTGACAGATGGTCCCCGGGTGAGCAGGGGAAGACGGAGTTGTCAACCAGCAAATATCTGCGCAACGGACGTGACCCCAGATAAGAGGCCCTCACTCACTTCCTCGAGGTGGGAGAGCTTTCAGCTTCAGAAATTCAATTTCCTCCATTCATGCAGGGAACTTGAGGCCTGGGAAGAGCTGATAACTGTTGGTTCACTCGCTCAGTGTCTCTCTAGCCCTGAGAAGTTTGCCCAACTCTTCCGTTCTCTAGGAAGTCTCCTTCTGAATGATATACTCAGCCAAACCCTTTGTGGCCCATTGCACCTCATAAGGACAGCTCTTTTATTCTTTTTCTTTCATTTGTTCTCAAATATGTACTGGATATTTCCCATGAGCCAGGTCCTGCATAAAGGATGATGACAAAAGTGATCATTTTGCTCTCATGTAGTTTACATGTAAAAGAGAAAGGTCATAGACAGATAGCCCAGTAAATATGTACTGTATCAAAGGCTGAAAAGAAAATATGAGATTGGATAAGAAACAGTGATGGAGTATGCATGTGTATACATGTGTGTGATATGTAGGGTATGTGAATAATACATGCTTATGTATCTGTATGGAGTGTGTGATGGGTGTGCATACACATGCATGTGTGTATGTGCAGCTTGTGCATATGGCATATGTGGGATATGTGCTGGGAGTGTGGTATATGCACACATGTTGAATATGAGTTGGATATGTATGCATGTGCATATGTATGAGTGTGCATGATCTGCATATGCATGCATGTGAAGGGTATGTGTTGCTATGTGCATACTCACATGCATGTGTATGTGTGTGTGAGTGCATTATAGGTTGGAAGTGTGGTGCATATGTACATATGTATATGTTTGTGTACAAGCATGTGGTGTGCATGCATATGTGGGTATATATTGGGTGTGTGCATATATAAATGCATGTATATGTGTAGTATGTGTTCATATATGAGGTATGTGTTAGGTGTATTTACCTATATGGAGTATGTGTGTATTTGAATGTGTCTTAGTTAAGGTTCCTATTGCTGTGAAGAAACACCATGACCACAGCAACTCTTATAAAGAAAGCATTTAATTGTGGTGGCTCACTTACAGTTTCAGAAATTCAGTCCATTGTCATCATGATGGCGAGCATGGCAGATGTGGTGCTGGAGGAATAGCTGAGAGTCCTACATCTTGCAGGCAACAGGAAGTCAACTGAAACGTGGGTGGTATCCTGAGCATAGGAAACCTCAAAGTCTGCCCCCACAGTGACACACTTCCTCGAACAAGGCCATACTCACTCCAACAAAGTCACACCTACTACTAATGCCACTCCTATGAGATTATGGGGGGCAGTTACATTCAAACTACCACAGAATATCTAGATAGATAGATAGATAGATAGATAGATAGATAGATAGATAGATAGATAGACAGACAGACAGACAGACAGATACTCACATCTGAGTGGGACTCTAAACCAGACAGTTAGTCAGAGGAGGGTTTCCATAAGCTGTATTTATGCAGGATCAGAACTCGAGGAAGTGGGTTCAGAGGGGATTTCAGGAGGGATTCCTAACACGTGGAGCAGCATTTGCCTGTTAGAGGGGCACTGAAGAAACTAGTGGGAGCATAATAGTGAGAGAGCTGGAAGGTCATCAGAACTGAAGTTGTTCTGGCTTGTCGACCCAACTAGAAAGGTTTAGTTTTGCTGGAAGTGTTAGCGAAAGTGTGACAGACAGAATAATGACCCTTGAAGAGGATCATGTCCTACTTGCTAGAATCTGTATACACACAACCTTCTACACAAAGGGGTCTGTGAAGCTGTGATAAGCTAAGCGGTTCCCAAATCACCTCCAGGGTCTTTGTGAGAGGGAAGATGATGCTGTGTCAGAGAGAAGATGGGCAACAGAGTTCAGAAAGATGTAGGATTGCAAACCAAGGACTGCAGGTGGCTCTGGGAGTTGAAGGATCCAGAAAGAAAATCTCCTCGGGGTCTTACGATATGGCTACTTCTTGAGAGAAGTACGTGAAGAAGGTTGAAAAAAAGACTTAGCCGAGAAGAAAGTATAGTGTTTGGCCTGTGTGATGATGAAGGGTAGATGGAGTCGGCCTGAGATGTGGCGTCCCTTGGACCCAGAGTGTAGGAGATTGGTTATGGTTCTGAGAGAGAGAGGGGAACACTGATGACCCCAGATTCCTGACCCCTTGCCTTAAAGCATGAACATGTCATTTTCTGAGAACAGGGGAGGTTGGATACTTGGTGCTTGTGTGCGTGTGTGTAGGCAGAGAGGAGAGGTCCAGAACCCCACCTGGATGTGTTATGTTTGAAACGTCCATCAGCCATTGTAGTAGAGATGTCAACCAGGCAGCTGTCACTCCTGACATTCTGAGCTACAGGTATATAAAGCAAGAGTTGGCTGTGTGGAGATGATGCTCAGCTCCATAGGACTGAATGAGACTGTCCAGAAGAGGCAGGTTGACTGAAGACAGCACAGGCGGTGGGTCCAGCATTCCACATAGGTCGTCTTACTCCTAGCAGGGCACCCCGCCCCCGTCCAGGGCTCAGGCTGGTGAGGAAACCTCTTGGAATGCTGGTAGCTCTTAGAAGGGCAAAGCAGTTTCTTAGTTCCCTCACTGCCCTCTCCCGTTTGGATAGTTAGGGCTGATTGTCAACTAGACTGGGTTTACAACCGCAGAAGAAACAAGTCTTTAGGCGTGTCTGTGGGGGATTATCTAGGTAATATTACCTGAAGTAAGAAGGCCTAACTTCAATGTGGGCAGCACCATTCCATAGACTGAAGTTCTGGACTGAATAAAAAAAGGGATAAAGTGAACAGACCACCAGCGTCATCTCTTTCCACTTCTCAACTGTGGATCAGTAGAACTGGATCAGCTAGCACTCCAGCCACCATGCGTTGCCTACTATGGTGAGCTCTATTTCTTTTGTCGTGTCTTCACTTGCATCAATGAGGTGGTATCTTATACAACTACCTTACACACTACTAGACCCAAACTGACGTTCTCAGCAGGAATCCGTGATGAAAAGATATGGTGCTTGCTACAACGGATAAGAAATAAGCTTGCACGTTCAAGCAAAGGCTACAGTCATATCCATGTGTGCACTCTGACACCCCTTGCCTGAGTGTACCCATGAAACTGCTTTAGTACGGTTCATCAGATAAATAATGATTCTAAGAAAAGGGCAAATACTTGGCGGAAGCAGAAGGAAGCGCACAGTGCAGAGGACGCGGAGGCATCCTGGATTGATTCATGGGCTCCTGTTGACTGTTTCCACGCCATAAATCTCGGTTGAAGAGCCTTACTGTATCCGAAATGAGGGCCCAGAAACCCCAAACAAGAACACAATGGCTCACCGGGGAAGGTTTTAACCAACCTAAGTACTGCTTCCCTTCCCTGAAGAAATCTCCTCCATCTGTGCTGGAATCGTTATCTCTGCCTTCCTTGGAAAGGCAGAATTTGTACTCTCCCACACCGGAGCTTTTGTGACTCACCTGACTTCAGAGATGGTCCATGATAAACTTCCCAAATGAAGAAGGGAATGAGCACTAATGCCTCCCCACTCTGGGTAAACGAAGAGCGAGGTGTGTGTGTGTGTGTGTGTGTGTGTGTGTGTGTGTGTGTGTGTGAAGAGAGATTAAGTGTCTTGTAACCATTATAAGAAAGCCCAATTGCAAACACCTGGTTGTATTTTGGGGCCCTGTTATGGTTTGGATGTGAAATGTCCCTCATAGGCTCCTGTGTTTGAACACTTATTCCCTGACTGATGGCGCCATTTTGGAAACTTATGGAACCTTTGGGAGGTGGAGCCTCAGTGGATAAAATGGGTAACTGGGAGCAGGATTTGAGGCTTTCGGGCCCAGACCCACTTCCTGTCTGCTCTTTATGGACTGCAGACACAATATGACCTTCTGCTCCATGTTCCTGCCACTGTGCCTTCCCTGCCATGATGGACTACACCCTCATGTGGCAAACCAAAATAATTCCTTCCTCTGTTCTTTTGTCGGAAAAATCAGCTCCCAAGAAACCCATAGAAATGCTTGATGAGTTTTTATGGAAGCTGTCTTCTGGTACAAAACGCTCACACCACTCTTGTCTAGCCATTGTACGCATGGCAGAGTTCCTGATGCTGGTCCGTCTGGTTAGCTGTACCCAGACAACATATCATATACGAGTAAGGTTTTATCTCTTATTTTGACATCTGTATGACAGTGTGGAGTGTCCCAAGGGGCTCTGGTCCACATATTTTCATATTTGGTCCTGGATGAAGGGGATAACATTTGGTTACAAGGAAGCCTCCCCCTAGTGGATGTGGGACCCACATAAAAGCATAAGTAGAGTTACGCAATGCCCCTTACAGCCTGCGCTCAGAAGAAATGTTTTAGAATTTCCATCCAGATTCCACCAGCCAAACACGATGCATGACCAAGTTCGTTGTTATGGGAAATAAGAGTATACTCTTCCCATGAAGGTTGGGGAAAAGGAGGAAGAACTTACCAAGTAATAAGCTGACCTCTACAGTGAGGAATGTGAATATTTGGTTTGAGATGGGACAATTTTAATAGATCAGTATCATGTTTATGTGTGGTACTTCTCAGGATTATCGCAATGGCCAGTCTCTGTTGGTTCTACTTAGCCACCAGACTCAGGCTGGATCTAGGATTCTAATTGTTCATTTTTCGTATCAGCTAAGTCCATCATGTTTCATTTCCTTTCTGTCCTGAGCACATAGAGGCCTCGTGACTGAGTTCTAGCTGATGGAACGTGGTAGCATCCCAGGCCTGGCTGATGCCAGCTTCCCACACTCGCTGTTCCAGGCTCTTTCTTCATGCTGAATGTCCTCATGTAGGGTGACAATGAAGTTAAAAATTGAAGACACAAGTTGCCCGCAAAACTATTGAAATGTTGTAATTTATATGGGAGAGCAATTAGTGCTATCCTGACTATACACGTAATGTAGACTATAATAAAATTTTGGTGTGGGGGGAGGGGCATATGTACACATATGTGTTCAGGTGCACGCAGGTAGGAACCAGGAAGAATGTTGGGTACTCTGCTCTCCAAAGTGTTTCCTTTAGGCAGGATCTCTCATTGAAGCTGGAGTTAGGCCAGCAGCCAGAGAGCTCCAGTGATCCTTCTGTGTCCATCCCCTGAAGGCTAGGTGGCAGGTGACCTCAGCCATGCCCAACTTTCTACATGAGTGATGGGAAGTTTAACTTAGTTGTAATGACACAATAAGTACTCTTACTGAGCTAACTTCCCAGTCTGATTTATTAATTTTTAGTTTCATAATTAATAAAAGACTCACTTTCTATACCTCCAGAATCTCTATTTAGACGCAGTGGAATGTGTCTACAAATGGAATGTCCTCATTTCTAAGAGGTGCCCCCACCCTCCCTTCAGTGATATAGCTGATGACAGTTAACTATTACCGAAACTTTATATGCCAGACACTTGATGCATGTGGGTTCTATCTACATTCTGAATCTTGAAGATCCCATGATGTTGACAGTGGTCATTTTTCTAGGTGTAAATCTGAACTTGGTGTACACAAGACACCAGACAGGATTGGACTGCTGGAAACAGAGATGCCGGGGCTGATGCTCAGGTGGTAAGATTATATTTGCATGGCTTGCGACTGGGCTGAGAGCCTAGCCAAGTTGATTGCTGGTCCTGCTGGCAGCCCTGTCTTTCTTCAGGTAGCTTCTCAGGAGTCTTTATAAACCAATGGTAGTTTTCCACAGCTTCCAATAGCCCAACTCTCCACTGGAGCCTGGCTCTGGGTCATCCCTCCATCTTGTAGGCGGAGACTGTGCATTTGTTTCCTGGGCCACTTAGACCCAAATAATCACATAAACTATATTAATTACAACACTGCTTGGCCAATGACTCAGGCATATTTTTAGCTAGTTCTTATATCTTGAATTAACCCATTTCTTTTATTCTGTGTATCATCATTAGACTGTGGATTACCCGGTTAAGTTCTGGTGACTATCTCCTTTGGCAGCTGGGTGTCTCATTGACTCTGCCTACTCTATATATCTTTTTCAAATCTGGCTATATTCCTTCCTGCTATAGAGGGAAGCAGCTTTTTTTTTTATTAACCAATGGTAATAAAACATATTTATAGCAAATGGAGGGAAACCCCACATCATCCCATCTCTGCCAATCTGAAGCACCCCACCATTCTTTTCATAGCATCTGTTTTGATCTTGGTCCCTATAAGTCATTGTTCTACTTAGAAACCTTGTCCTGTCTACCGTTTGCGCCCCAGACCAAGGAGGCCACATCCACAGGGGAGCCTCTCCTACTCCTGGTGATGGAGAGACTGATTATTAGCGGCTGCGCTTTTCAGAGTGCTGAAGCCAACAATGGCAGGAAAAGCACCATCGGGGCTGCCACGTGGAGGCAGTGGACTCTGTGGAACAGTAGTGAATTGCTTCCAAGGGGCATGCTCACACTCTGGCAGCATAATAAGGTGCTGGCCAGGTGACTCTTGCCAAAAGGAATATTGACGCTCCCTTGTTGGCAAAAAGCCTCTTCTTCAGGCTGGAGCTGGGCGCCTGTCCATGTCATTTAACCTTGGTGTCAGTTTCCGAGAAACAGCCAAAGACAGTTCAGAGAACCAGCGAGGTTCTAGAGGGTGACACAGGGTGAGAACATGGAGGCCTGCAGGGAATACCAAGCCTGGAGTCCTCCACAGGCCCCAGATAGTCACAGGCTCAGCCTGGAGTCGATTCTGTTGCGAATGAAAGGTTTAGGGTTCGGGGTTCAAGAGGGACACTGAGATGAATTGCCCGTTGGGCTAAGAAATGTATTAGGAGAGTAAGCGCTATGGGCAGAGAGGCAGACAATAGTGTGGCAAGGGCTCTGAAGTGAGGACAGGCCCATACTGCAGATGGGTTTTTAGGTTTCATGTGCTGATATTTTGTTTGTGCTGTAACAAATAAAGCTTGCCTGAAGATTGGAGTGTGGAGCTAGTCGCAGTAGTTGGCCATAGAGGCCAGGCAGTGGTGATGCATACCTTTAACCCCAGCACCCAGGAGGCAGAGGTAGACAGAGCTCTGTGAGTTCAAGGCCACCCTGAGCTACATAAGATTAATCCAGTCTAAAAGAGAAACGGGGCCAGGCAGTGGTGGCTCACACCTTTAACCCCAGTGCTTGGAAGTCACACACCTTTAATCCCAGCACTAGGAAGGTGGAGACAGGAAGAGATATGGCTGGGCAGAGAGAGGAGTGTCAGGCAGGAGGAGACAGGGGCTCAAGGCAGTCAGACTGAGGATTCCTGGAGACAGGCTCCCCCATTCAGCCTGAGGATTCGGTAGATGTGAGAACTGGTGGCTGGCTGCTCCATTGCTCCAATCTCTCAGTATTTACCCTGATATCTGACTCCACGTTTTTATTATTAAGAACCATTAGCATTCTCACTACAGTTTCAGATGGGAGGCGTTTGTGTGTCGCGTGGTTGATAAGCAGTCCATAGCACACGCTTTTGGTCAGGCTGTCTATCATTAAGCTCTGAGATTCAAGAGGGTGAGAATCTAGAAAATGAATCATATTAGTTTTGGAAAACAAGTTACCGTCACTTTGATTAGCTGTCACAGTTCAATCAAAACGAGGAGCTTTGCAAAGTGGCCTGGCTCTGACCATCAGTGAGCAGTATGTGGCAGGAGGGTCCAGATGACAGCCTGGCCTGCAGTCACTTCCAAGTCTCTGCACAGCTCGATTTCCTCACATGAACACTGGGGTGTTAAGAAATTGTGCCCCGAAGAGATGGGGCTGCACAGAGCACCTGTGTCTGTGAGATCTGTTCAGACTGTGGAGTCCTGAGTGAGCTCTGTTTGGTCCACAGTGTTTTTCGTGAGGAAAGTTAAGGTTCCCTATGGGGGGGGGGGCACATCTTGAGACTGCTTGTAAATTTACCTCCAGCAAAGAGCGTCAGAGGAAAACATGTGAGAGTCCCTTGCATGGCTCCTTGACAGTCTCAGGTGCGGACGTCTGACTGATTCCCATCCGGAAGCAGTGATTTTTGTCCTGGATGGGAAGACTCGAGGTTATGTACTGTAGTGGCAAAGGAAGCAGCCATGGGAGCAAGGCTGGCCACTATGAAGCTGGAAGATTCCAATCAGAAGTGCTTAGTTTAAGGATAGAAGTTGCTAGAATGATGGGTGTGTCAGGGACGAAGTCCTAAGTCGTTGTTGTCGTGACTGGATCTCCCCTTTGACTCCGTCATTCTTAGAAAGCCCTGGCCTAGGAAGTGGAGTCTTTTTAAATGTCTCGTGCTGAGGGAAATGCCAGTCTAGCTTCTGGTTCATAAGCAGGTGGTGGCCAACCTGAGTATGTGTGGAGCAAACTGCAAGACTTGGGATGTAGTTGGAAAATGATTCGAGGAAACCCCCAATAGAGAAGTAAAAGACAGAGGTAATGTATACCAGCTGAAAGACACCGGTGCCCCATTCCCTAGAATCTGAGACGATTGCAGTACTTGGAACGTGGCAAGGACACAGGCTGACCAGCTGAGCCCTAAGTGTGGCTACAGAGATCCCAGTGACAGGCAGACAAGGAGAGGAAGCCTTGGGCTAGAGGCCCTTCTGGTGACTACTGCTGCTGATTGGAATTTACTGCCCCAAGGGAGGATGTGAGGTAACTAGTAGACACCCTACCAATACTCAGGAAACCTCTTCCAAGGGATGTCCCAGGGACTGAGGTCTTTACCATTGTTCCAGTTGTTGCTGCCTCAAATCTTAGAAGAGGCCTCCCTCAATGTGGCCACTCATCAACCCTCCGCCCACATGTGTGGAGCTCTAAGAAGTTACCATGTGACATCCTCAGTGTGAGGAAGGCCAAATGACTAAAAACCGTACTGAGGGATGAAGGCTTTAAGTATGTGGCCTCGTCTGGCTACCTCCCCTCATCGCTGGGTACACTGTCAGGGCCTCTGAGGAGGGGGAAATACACTGCTCTGTTGACCCTAGAGGAACACTTCACCACCCATAGGCCCTCAGCTCTAGTGACCCTTAGAGCCACTTCTTCAACCAACCAAGCTCCGAATAATCTGTCTTTCCCTTAAACTCTTTGAATTCTTCTGTTCTTGAAGTGCCTCTCGGAGAGGAGGTTGTTGTTATGCCAAAGCAGCTTCTCCCATGAGCCTTTGTTACACAAATACGGTAGACGTCTGCTTTTGTTCCTCTTGCTCCATTTTCTGGCACTCCCCATCTAGGCTTTTAACAGGGTTTGTTATAAATGGAAAAGAAAGGCTCGGTGCCTCCCGGGGCAGCCGCGCATTCTTCTTCTAGCTCCTGCCCTCTAGCGCCTGTGTTTCCAATAATGAATGTCACAGGGGGCCACGGGATGAAAGAGGACTGATAAGGGCAGCCCTCTGTGCTCAACTCTGCAGAGCTGGCTCCAGGTGCTACCTCCAGATCCCACAGGAGAAAGTACTTCCTCTGCTGTCCCGAGTCTTCCTCAGCCAGGATGGCTCTCTGTGATGGACCCGGGGAAGAGGGAATGCAGGGCTCAGAATCCAGGCATTTAAGTGTATTCGGCGTTCTGGCTTTGCCAATACTGTGTGTGCTGTGAAACTAATCACAAAACTAATGACCAAAACTTCTGTGCTTCAGGCAGGGCCTCATTATAAGAGTGGGATGCTCCCTGGTAGCCCAGGGACCCTCACCTCCCTCCTGTCATTCATCCTTTTATATGCTTTATTTTTGTAATGACTCAGGGCTAGCTAAGGGTAGCAGAGGTTTCCATATGTGGACCTCAGAGGCTAGGTCTTGAAAAGCACCATGATTTTCCATAGTGGATATCTGAGTCTCAGTCCCCATGGCAGGAGGACACAGAGCAGTCTTTCGGAAAGGCCCTGGTGGAGGGGAAGTGGGGCAGGGCCTCCCCTGTTCAGTCTTTGTCAGTCACGTGAGGAAGCTACTTTCAAAGTCCCTCCAGCCTTTGGTGGCTGTCAAGCTTGCCAGGCTCTTGGTTTCTGGTGAGGACTCCCAAATGAGAATTTCCTTTCTTAAACTGATAACCTCTGCCCAACCCATGGAGATACTGAGCTGTAAGAAAGTGGTGTGTGCATGCATGTGTGTGTCGGGAGGCCAGAGGTCAATGTCACACATTTTCCTCACTGAGAAGTCAATGTTGGGTGCCCTCCTCGATTGTCCTTTGCTGTAGTTTTCGAGGAAGAGTTTCCTCCCTGGACCTGGAGATCACTGATTCAGCGAGGCTGAGAACGGCTGGTGTGAAAATCCCAGGGATGCTCCCGTCTCTGCCTCCTGAAGACTGGGGTTATGGGAAGGGAGGGCTGTGAACAGCTTTTTTATGTAGATGCTGAGGATCTGTCATGGTTGCAGGGCAATGTTGCTTGAAGCCACTACGTTGGGGCAAGCAGAGTTAGCTGCTACTGTGAGTTTAAACGTGCAATACCACAGAGAACTGAAGGTCAGACCTAGAGAAGCCGAGTTTTGCTTTTAATCTTTGGAGTCAGTTTTTTTTTCCCAGAAAAAAAAGAAAAAGAACACTAGCTTTCTTTTTAAAAAATGTTGGTGCTTCTGAGAACCGCACTGCAGGAAGGGAAGGAGAGCTGTGTGCCCGCCACTCAGGAGCTTCGTCCTCTCCCGCTCTGAGCACACCAAGTTATAGGCTTTAAACAATACAACAAAAGGACTGTGAATGTGGCCTTGAAGCCTTCAGAGGAAGGGTCTTGTGACATTCAGAAAGGAAAGATGAGGTTTGCTAGGGCAGCAGGGATGGCAAGGTGGTTTTGGCCATGAATTCCTAAGCTTCGGACAGCTTGGGGAAAAGGGTACCAGAAATCAGGCTTTGAAAGAGGTTATGGTCAAGGAATCTGCCCTGTGTCACTCAGGATCTCCCAGCAGAGTGGAACAGCAGGCAGCTGTGAGCGGCTGTGCGCAGGACTGAACAGACCCAGTTCCTCTGCTTATCACACACACTGAGACACTTCACTTTTCAAAGATGTGAAACAGACCTTGGACCTTGGATTCACATCAACACCAGGCAGAAACAAAAGCTGGAACTGTAGCACAGATCTGCGAAGCCAGAGCCCAGGGACTCCGGGGCACCTTCCTGGATGCTCCCGATACAACGGCACTGCATATAGTTTAGAGAGACCACGGAGGCTTTTGTAACTGGAGAAAGCAATTCTCTGTCACGTGAGAACCTTGGGCCTTCTTTTCAGGAACTCAGGTGGTAACTGGGCTCCGAGGAAGTCGTCTGCCCCTGGGGCTTTGTAAAACACCCTTGGCTGAAGCAGGGCACGATCATAGATGTCAGACAAAGATGGGTGCCCGGGGTTTACCATAGGGGATCCATACTTTACAGGCAGCTGAGAGGGCGGCAGGCTCACCTGGCTTCGCACACCCACCTCTGCAATCATGGCATATGAAGACAGGATGGAGAGCTTCCATCAGAACTGAGGATGCTTAGAATTGCTATTTTCAACGCACTGAGCCTTGTAAACTCTTCAATAAACCAGGCTTCTCAATAGTATTTTCTTTCCTGATTGAAAATAAAATGTAGGCAATTGAAGAAATAAATAAGATTAGAGAATTTTTTTTCATCGGGCAGAGACGTCTTCCTCTGGGCACTCAAAAATACGGGTCATTTTTAATAGGTCTCATGGGCAGGTCAAATGGTGACGGGAGAAAGCTAATCAAGACTGCTGAGATGGTAAGAGCCAAATCCCACTGGAAATCAACAAATCAAAGGGGAATGGAGCCAAAAGTTAAAAAAGCATCAATTCAATCAAACAAAAATAAATAAAAAAAAAAAAGAGAAGTGTATTGGTTGCTTATGTGAAACTTTAATTTAGTTTCCCTCTGTCTGCTGCTCGGCATGCTTCTTGGTTCAGATTCCCAAGGGAGAGATGGATTTCCCCGAAGCAGCCCAGTTCTTTCCCAAGCAAGCAGAGTAGAATAGCGTGGTGGGAGCTACAATGCTCGTGGGTGAGGAAAGGCCAGGATTTATGGGAGACTAGAACCGAGGGGTCTTCTAAAGTATCTGTGAGCAGTATCCACATGGCCGGGGAGCTAACCTAGACCACAGTGTATGTTGGAGGGTATAAGAAGTACAAGGCTAGGGGCTGGAGAGATGCCTCAGAGGATAAGAAATCTTGATAGGCCAGCAGGAGGACCTGACTTCAGAACTTAGCACCCACATAAAAACAGGGCATGGGCTATGCACATTTGTAACTGGGACCCTGGGACTTAGGGGAGGGAAATCAGGAGGATTTCTGGGGCTTGCTGGCTAGCCAGGATAGCTGAAGACAATGGCGAAACTTGGGTTCAGTGAGAGACTGTTTCAAGGGGGAAAGCCCGAGAGTGGTGAACTAGGATGCCTGACATTGTTGTCTAGGTTCTCTGGGGTTGTGGGCTATAGGCTGGTTTTTCTTTGCTTTATGACTGTAAGACACTTATAAGTGAGTAAATATTATAGTTGTGTTTCTGGGTCTGAATTACCTCACTCAATATTTTTTTTCTAGATCCATCCATTTGTCTGCAAATTTCAATGTTGTTATTATTATTATTATTTTGCTGCTGTGTAGTACTCCATTGTGTACATGTACCACATTTTCCTTATCCATTCTTTGGCTGAGAGGCATCTAGGTTGTTTCCAGGTTCTGGCTATTACACATAATACTGCTATGAACATGGTTGAGCACATGCCCTTGTGGTATGATTGAGCATCCTTTGGTTATATTGCTGGGTCTTGAGGTAGGTTGTTTCCTAATTTTCTGAGAAAGCGCTATACTGATTTCCAAAGAGGCTGTACATGTTTGTAATCCACCAACAATGGAAGAGTGTTTTCCTTACCCCACATCCTCTCCAGCAGAAGCTGTCATCGGTTTTTGATCTTGGCCATTCTGACAGGTGTAAGATGTAATCTCAGAGTTGTTTTGATTTGCATTTCTCTGATGGCTAAGGATGTTGAGCATTTCCTGAAGTGTTTTTCAGCCATTTTAGATTCATCTTTTGAGAGTTCATTGTTTAGGTCTGTACCACATTTTTTATTGGATGATTTGTTCTTTTGATGACCAATTTCTTGAGTTCTTTGTATATTTTGGAGATTAGACTTCTGTCTGATGTAGGGTTGGTGAAGATCTTTTTCCATTCTGTAGGCTGCCAGGTTGTCTTGTTGACCATGTCTTTGCTTTACAGAAGCACCTCAGTTTCAGGAGGTCCCATTTATTAATTGTTTCTCTCAGTGTCTGTGCTACTGGGGTTATATTTACGAAGTGGTCTCCTGTGCCAATGCGTTCAGTGTATTTCCCACTTTCTCTTCTATGAGATTCAGTGTGGTTGGTTTTCTGTTGAGGTTTTTAATTCATTTGGACTTGAGTTTTGTGCATGGCAATAGATATGGATCTAATTTTTAATGGCATTTTGTAAATATGCTGTAATTGTGATATTCTTAGTACCAAAAATTATTTGTTATTTTTCTGACATTCCTCTTTAAGTGAGTACCTGCATTTCATCTAGCAACCCTACTCTAAGGCCATTCTCATTCATCAGAGCTGCTGTAGAGGAAGACTTGGGAAAAGTTAACTCTGAGTCTCAAATTAAGTCCTCTGTGCCCAACAGCTGCTTGTGCTTGTATCCTGCTTGGGCTCAGTGGCCTTTTTCCATTTTTCTTAGAAGCATGCTGGCACGATGGGATAGCAGAGCCCTTGTTCCTAATTCTGGTTCTGCCACTCAGTGACAGAGAGCTAGACCGACCACCTGACTCTGCGATCTTGTTACCTGTCTAGAGGTGGGATCTGGCCTGGTTACTTCAGGGTCTCAGTGAGAGCGTCCTTCTTGTTATCACTGGTGGATAACTTTCTTCTACAGAGCTCTTGATCTAGTCAGGTTGACAGCCAAGACCAACCACAACTGCATACAAACATGTCTGCCATACACACACACACACACACACACCCATAAACCCATACACAACTACCACAAGAGGTGATTTTAAAGTATTTTATACACACACAAACACACACATATATATACAAACATGTATACCATATACAAACTCCATGATCCCATATATACAAACATACCCATGTACACAGATACACACACAGACCTATAGACAAATATAAGCATATACATACATATACAACATACACATCACACACACAGACACACAGATATTCACAAACATGGTACATACATATACCCATACCATATACACATCTATATGTCAGGAGCCGTTTTCCTTCTAAAAATCATTACAGGAACCATCGCCCTGGGGAGTCTGCAGAGAACCCCACACCCATAAATTGTGTTAAGAATCATTCTATTGACAGAACCTACCCCACCCAATTAAGCTGTTAATGGAGAACTATCTGTTAGTAGAACCCGCCTCACATTCCAGCTATCCAGGGAACTAGGTGTGGCAACTCGTGACTCCTTGGCCTACAAGACCTGACCAAAAGTAACCTCCTGGCCTATGTCACCTGGACCACATGGCAAGATCCCGTGCCCCTGCCCCCCAAACCCTCATCCAGGGGCTATATAAGCAGCAACCAGGACTCTAATAAACGGAGGCTGTGACAAACTTAGCATGGCCTCCTCCTTCTTTCCTAGCCCATTCTCTTCCAGATAGCACCCCTCCGTGACCCTGGAGTAACTGACTGCCAGGCGGGTTACAATTCCTAGACTCAGTGACCCGCCAAGGCAATCGGCATCTATACACATATGCACATGCATATATACATACAAACACACAGCCTTACACAAAAACCAGATACACATGTGGATATGCACAGGGTAGCTCCATGAAATTATGGGCATGATACTACTTTGCTTACGCTGATTATTTCACAGCAGACACATAAACGTACCAAATGATCAAATTATATACCTTGAAATGCACAATTTTTTAAAAATATTTTAAAATACTGATGTGAGAAATAAGTGCATATGGATTACAGTACCCATCAGGCACCAGCCACACAGTAGGCATCTGCTCTTCCTCATCCCATAGGCGGACACAGCACACAGCCCTTTCCTGCCCTTCCTCACTCTACAGGCGGACATGGCACACAGCCCTTCTCTCCCCTCCCCCACCCCAGAGGCAGACATGGCACCTAACCTCCATTACCAAGCATCTCTTGATATTGATCACAGGACAAGACAATATGCTCTCTCAGCTCTGTCTCATTCAGTGCCCAGAGAATGGACCGAGGCCGTGGTTTCCATCCCCGTGTGACCAAGAGACTTTGTGAACCCCATCCTCATGTTGGCCTGATAATGATCTGAGGAGATGGAGCTTTTGGAGACTTCTGTCCCTTTCGTTATGATTATGTGTATTTGTCTGTGCTATGTGTGTACCACACATGTGGGGGAGCCACAGTAGGCCAGAAGAGGGTCTCATATACCCCGTAACTAGAGTTACTGTCTTAGGAGGCTGCTGGGTACCAAACTTAGGTCCCTTGGAAGAGCAGCAAGGGCTCTTAACTGCTTAGGTTTCTCTTCATCTCCGATGAAGCTTTTGAATGGCAGAGCCATGATTTCGAGCCAGGACAGTGGGGCCTCCCAAGTTCTTCCTGCTAGTTCCTGTTCCAGGGCCTCTCCTTGTAATCAGGAGACACGTGTCCTATTGCATGGCCTGTGGAACAACAGAAGTGTCAGATCCACCTTCTGTCCAGGTATGTCTGGCTCCATACCTGTTCGTTATCTGAATATCCAGGCTGTCACACGCTCTCTCATGGACACTTGAAGCGACACGTGGAATTCGCTCTGATGGGGAAACGAGCAGCGAACGCGTAGACAGTCACAGGAGAGACATGTCATTGTCCTGAGGCACGGGACATGGAGATGTATGTGGCTAGGGAGGGGAGAGCGGAAGGGGTCGTTCTTATTAAAGGTGTCCCTGGAGGGCCTCTCAGAGGAAGTGACGTGTGCATAGAGACCTAAGCTGGGTATGCGGTATAATTTGCAGAGGCCTGGCAGTCACAAGCCTGGCGAGCTAGGCTTAGTGGCGGCTCAAGAGAGGGGTCAGTGCGGAGGGGGTGTGCAAGGGAGCTGAGGCCAGGTGCACAAGGCGTTGGGGGTGCTGTTACTGCTCAGGGATGGAAAACACATCGTCCCCCGTGGCTATTCTGTTTGTGATCCGGGGCGCCCTTCACAGCTTCAGCAGAAAGGCCCCCCATCTCCAAGGAGTGGGCGCCTGCGGAAAGAAACCAATCATGCCACTTATCGCCCTGGTTTGAGAAGTAATTGCAGACACATGTGTAAAGGGCAGGGCAATCTTTTCTGCCAATTACGCGCCCTGCTATTAGGCGATTAGAAGCTGGTACAGTCATGGTGTGAGGGATTAGCCACGTCTCCTCTGTGACCACCTCCGCTTCTCCGCTGCTCCCGAGGGCAGGCTGCTCCCTCTCCAGGGACCGGGCTCAGCTTGAACAGGTGTGTCCCTAGACCTGCTTGTCCTTGTGAACAGAGCTTTGAAAAAGGGGCTTTTTAAAGAAAAGTGCAGCTGGGAAATAAGGCTGCCGCAGGACAAGCTCACCTAAGAGCGGTCCTTGAGGAGAGCTGGTCCCCAGTGATTCCAAGGCTGGGCTCCACCTTCTCACAAGGTTGCTTTGTTCTGTTGGGAACAGGCAGGGTCTCTGTAGTCCAGGCTGGCACGGCACTCCCTTCTATAGCCCAGACTGGCCTGGAACTGACAGAAATCCTCCTGCCTCAGTCTTTGAAGAGCTGGGACAGCACAGGCTCCCCTTCTGGTTGATTAGGGTCCCAGTTTGTTTGCTTGCCCATCTCCATGAGCTTTCTTTCTGTGTGCCCTGCATTCTCTAAGCCTGTATTCCCCAGAGCTTCTGTTGTCTGCCCGACACAAAGCTGCTCTTCTAAGTTCACCTTGGAGCCCAGTGGTTAGAAGCTTTGAGACTGAATGGCCTTGAAGTGAGATACCAGCTCCGCCACTCCAACTGTCCTTACACTCCCAGCTTCCTCTGTCACTTCGGGTCGGTGGCAGTGTGGGGTGCTCCATTGCTCTGATTTATCCTCGCTCTCAGGTCTGGTGGAGAGGCCGCTGCAGCCCGGCAGCCCGGCCATAGCTGCATGGCCAGGGTCAACAGTGGCAGGAGGGATTATCTGGTGGGAAGAACTGAGCCTAGGGCAGAGTAGTTCTGCAGGCGGTGGCATGGGGGTGAGGGGCAGGACTTGTGGATAAAGCTGTTAGGCTGGAAGGCAGAGAGGAAGCTCCTGGAAAGGGAAAAGGTATTGAAACGAGAGTGGACTTGCCAAGGCCAGTGAGATGGTATAGCAGGTAAGAGTGCCTGAGTTCAATTCCAGAAGCCACATGGTAGAAGAAAAAGAACATATTCTCTCAGTTGTCCTATGACTGCACACATGCATGCCCCCAATAAATAAATACATAAATAAATAAATTTAATAATAACAAAAAGAGGGCTTTCCAAACTGCATGCCAACCGGCTGTGAATAACTGGCTATGAAGTCTGGTCATGACCTTGCTTGTGACCTTGGGCCAAACACGGAAGCTCTCTGTGTCCTGTGTCATCCACAAAGTGAGCTATGTAGTAGAATATCACAATGTAGGTGGAAAGCAATGGGTTGACCAATGCAAAATGCTTAAATGATGCCCAATACGTCATCACAGAATAAATGGAAGCAGATTAAAAGCTCAAACCCTGTTTTAAAAGCACTCTCTTGCTTTCCTGTATGAGGCTGGTTCTTACCACCGTTTCATCCTTTCTCATGGTATTCGTGTTTCTTACTTCCCACTACCACCCAGACAGGATGAAAATCCGCGCCCCCCCAGAGCCCGTGTTTGTGTTTGTTTGGTTCCTCAATGTATTCTCACCTCTGTTTCCTAGGTAGTACTTGGCACACGTAGGATACAGTCAATCTTCTTGAGGACCAATCAATTGAATGAATGATCAAAGATATGAAGAAGCAATTTTTTTTTTGTTTTTTCGAGACAGGGTTTCTCTGTAGCTTTGGTGCCCGTCCCGGAACTAGCTCTTGTAGACCAGGCTGGCCTCAAACTCCCAGAGATCTGCCTGCCTCTGCTTCCCGAGTGCTGGGATTAAAGGCGTGTGCCACCACCACCCAGCGAAGAAACCAATTATTATCTTGTGGATTTTAGTCGTGTTCTTAACCAGCTATGAGTGACATTCAGCTGCCTGCCCAAGCTCTCAGGGGTTGTGGGACACGGATGGTGCCCTGTGACATTATGAACATACATTTTGGAAGGGCATGAGGTCTGTGAGAGGGCTGGCTTCTGCACGCCATAAGATAAGTGCCCAATTTGTGGTTATCTATTATTACAGTTTGTTTTCTGTTGCTATGATGGAATACTATTACGAAAAACAATTTTGGGTTTTATTTGACTGAGCTTCATCTCAGCGTTTTCAATGTTTTAGAAATTTTTAAATATATTTAGAAATTTTTATATAATGCAATTTAAAACAAATTGAACAAAACGGAATTGAACAAAACAAGCAAATAGAAGGAAAAGAACCAAGAGAAGGCACAAGAAACAGATTCACTGGATCACATACTCAGGAATCCCATACAAGCATTAACTAGAAGATATAAATATGTGCGTGTGCACGCACAAACACACACACCCACCCACCCACCCACCCACACACACACATATATATGCTGTGGGACAATGGTCTTGTACTCCGTAAAGATGTGTCACATGCATGGTTTAATAAATTGCTGATTGGCCAGTAGTCAGGCAGGAAGTATAGGTAGGGCCACCAGTGCAGGAGAATTCTGGGAAGAGGAAAGGTTGAATCTGCAGTCATCACCCAGACACAGAAAAAGCAAGATGAGAATGCCTCGCTGATAAAATGTACCAAGCCACATGGCTAACACAGACAAGAATTATGGGCTAATTAAATAAGTGAGAATTAGTTAATAAGAAAGCCTGAGCTACTAGGCAAACCAGTTTATAATTAATGTAGACGTCTCTGTGTTTCTTTGGGATTGAATGATTGTGAGAATGGGTGAGACAGAAACCTCTCAACACACACACACACACCTGTATATTTAGATGATAGATAGATAGATAGATAGATAGATAGATAGATAGATAGATAGATAGACAGACAGACAGACAGACAGACAGACAGACAGACATGCAGAGGACCTGATTCAGACCTTGGCAAACCCTGTACCTGCTGCTTCTGTGACTTCAGATGAGCATCGTTCCTGTTGATTTAGAGGTTCTTGTTTGTTCGGCATCCTCCATCCACCCTGGCTCTTACATTCTTTCTGCCTCCTTTTTTGGCAGGGTTCTCTGAGTCCTGAGGGGAGGGATTTGATGGAGACATCCCACTGGGGACTGAGTGTTCCACTTGTTCCCTTATCATTATCTGAATAATGCCTGACTGTGAGTCTCTGTATGTCTCTACTGCAGGAGGAAGATTCTCTGATGATGGCTGAGCAAGGAACTATTCTATGAGTATAGCAGAATATCATTAAGAGTCATTGTATTGTTACATTTTATTTATTTAGTTTTTAAATAGTAGTATTTGGTTTTACCTTAGGTCCCTGGGATATGTAATCTAAAGTTCTTGGTGAACCAAGCAGGTATAGTTCTTGGTGAACCAAGCAGGTATAGGTTTTATCTTATGGCGTGGCCTTAATTGAATTCAGATATTGGTAAGTTGCATCCATGCATCCACAAGTTTTGTGCCACCATGGCCCTAGCATATCTTGCAGGCAGGACACCATTGTAGATCAAAGGGTTTATGGTTGGGTTGGTGTTTATGTTTCCCCTTTTGTAGTGCCTTTTAGTATCAAAGATGCTAGAATATAGGGGTGAAGATTCTATATAGGTGTGATCTCGACTTCTCCATGTTCAATGAGTTATATAGGCATTGTCTTCGGCAATGGGGCCTTGCTGTCAGTTTGTAAAGAACAACTTATAGTCTTGGCAAGAGCCTGGGTTGTTTGGGGATTCCTATGAGATTCTTTGGTTAACAACTCAATTAGCTGTAACTCAATACCAGGACTGGAAGCTCCATTTGGTGACAAGAAATTGCTAGTTTGGGTGCTGTCTCCCCCATTATTTGGCAATTTCATTTATATCACCTTCATATATGTATATATTTTAGGAAGGTTCTACTGCATTGTGTTCCCATGGTGCCCCTCAAATGCCCTTTATTTTTAGCAGTCTCTCTGTATTCCATTCCTTGTTCCTCTCTTCCCTTTCCCTCTCCAGGCCTCCATCCATACATAACTGTCTATTCCAGAGGCTCTCAACCTGTGGATCATGACCTCTTTGGGGGGGGGTCAAATGACCCTTTCATAGGGGTTGCCTAAGACCATTGGAAAACACAGATATTTTCAGTATGATTCTTAACAGTAATAAGTAGTTATGAAATAGCAACAAAAATAATTTTATGGTTGGGGCTCACTATGACATGAGGAACTATATTAAAGGATTGCAGAATTATGTAGACTGAGAGTCACTGTTCTATTCTATCTTCCTTTCCTAATGAGATCTATCTGTCCCTTCTAGTCCCTTACTCTGTATCTAACCTCTGTGGTTCTACAGACTGTAGCTTGGTATCATTGACCTAATAACTAATATTCACATATATGCAAATACATACCATATTTCTCTTTCTAGGTCTATAATACCTCACTCAGAATGTTTTTTTCTAGTTCCATTCATTTACCTATGAATTTCATGATTTAACTTTTTTAATGGCTGAGTGATAGTTCATTGTATAAATGTACCACGTTTTCTTTATCCACTCTTCTGTTGAAGGACATCTAGGTTGTTTTCAATTTCTGCTTATTATAAATAGAACGACAATGAACATGCTTGGTCAAGGGACTCTGTGATAAGATGAAATGTCCTTTGGGTATATGCCCGAGAACGGTATAGCCGGATCTTGAGGTAGATCAGTTCCCATCTTTGTGAAGAAATGCCATGCTGGTTTCCATGGTAGTTGTGCCACTCCCACCAGCAATGGATGAGTGTTCTCCTTACTCCACATCCTTGACAGCATGAGATCTCACTTATTTTATTGATCTTAACTATTTTGACTGTTGTAAAATGAACTATCAAAGGAGCTTTGATTTTCATTTCCTCACAGCTAAAGATGTTGAACATTTCTTAAAGTATTTTTCAGCCATTGAGTTTTCGCATTTGAGAATTCTGTTTAAACCTGTACCCATTTTTTTTTAAATTGGATTGTCTGCTTTCTTGATATCTAGTGTATATATATATATATGATATCTAGACACATATATATGATATCAGCCCTCTATTGGATGTGTAATTGCTAACAATCTTTCCATTCTGTAGGCTAGCACTTTGTCCAAACGACGGTGTCTTTTGCTGTAAGAAGCTTTTCAGTTTCATGAGGTTCTGGTTATTAGTTGTTGATCTTTGTGCCTGTACCAATGGTGTTCTGTTCAGAAAGTCTTCTGCTGTACCATTGAGTTCAAGGCTATCCCCCACTTTCTCTTCTGTCAAGTTCAGTGTCTCTGGTTTTATGTTGAGGTCTTTGAAACATTTGGACTTGAGTTCTGTGCAGAATGATGAATATGGGTCTCTAGTATCTTCTACTTGTAGCTGTCCAGTTTGACCAGCACCATTTCTTAAAGATACAGTCCTTTTCCCATGTGTGTTTCTGGCTTTATCAAAAATCAGGTGTCCCTAGGTGTGTGGATTTATGTCTGGGTCTTCAATTCAATTCCAGAATTGAATTCTAGAATGTCTTTTGTAATTTGTGTTTTGACCCATTTAACATTCAGTGGAAAGTTGTTAGGTTTCCATGAGTTTGTTGGCTTTCTGTTATTTCTCTTGTTATTGATCTCCTACCTGTGGTACTCAAAGAGGATATAGGGTGTTATTCCATTTTTTCTTATTACCTTTTGAGACATTCTTTATGTCCAAGTATGTGGTTAATTTTGGAGAGAGTTCCATAAGGTATATTCTTTTGTGTTTGGGTAAAATGTTCTGTAAATACCTGCTAGGTCTATTTGGTTTGTGACATCAATTAGCTACAGTATTTCTCTGTTTGGTGTTTGTCTGGATGGCCTGTCTATTGGCAAGGCGGTGTGCTGAAGTCTCCCACTGTCAATGAGTGAGGGTCAATATGTGATTTAAGTTGCAGTAGTGTTTCTTTTACAAACATAGACACCCTTGTATTTGGTGCATAGATGTTAAGAATTGCAAGGTCCTCTTGGTGGGGTTTTCATTTGATAGGTATTTGTCTCTTTCCATATCTCTTCTGGTTAATTTTGGTTTAAAGTCTATTTTGACAGATATTAAAATAGCTACATCAGCTTGCTTCTTATGTCCATTTTCTTGGGATATCTCTTTGCACCCTTGTACCCCGAGGTGATGTTTATCCTTGATGTTAAGCTGTGTTGCTTGGATGCAACAGAATGATGGGTCTGCTGTGGTGGTTGTCAGGCTCTAGTGGAGACATATTATCCTGGCTGCTATTGACTGTGATTTTATGCTGGAATCTAGACATCTGGGTTTGGGAATATGCTAAGGCTAGGTGCTGATAGATATCTGGTCTTGTTATTCGTTGAGGGGTGAATTTTGTGTTCTTTTTTTTTTTTTTCTGTTGCCCTCTCTGTGTCTTGGGAGAGTGTGGTGGCCGTGTGCTGCCTGGTAAGAAATCCTTCTGGGATCCTCATAGATGTATCCACTGGTGTTCCAGGCAAAATGTGTTTCTAGTTATTGTAATACTTAAGATTGGGGATGGGCTGGGTGGGGCCGAGAGGTCCATAGGAGGGAGCAAAGCTGAGTGCCTCACCAGGACCTGCTTTGTTCCCTGGTGATGAGACTGGTGGCGTGGAGTTGGAGGAATGGAGGGAGAGGTGAAGACCTACAGTTATCCTTCCTTCCTCCCTGGCCAGAGGGGCCTGTGGGTATGGAGGGAGAGGTGAAGACCTACAGTTATGCTTCCTTCCTCCCTGGCCAGAGGGGCCTGTGGGCTCCCAAGGAGTAGGGGCTGGGGTAAAGCAATGGTTAGGGTTAAGATTTGGAGGAATAGATCTATGTGAGCCACTGGAGATCAGGGTAGAGAGGAAGGGGAGGCCACAGGAGGTGGCCTGCTAGAGAGAGGACTGGGGATGAGACAGGGGGATTGGCTTTGGAGAAGTTGAGGGAGGGGCGAAGATCTGTAGTTAGCCTACCTGCTTTCCTGGCTAGTGTCATTTTTGAAATTATGAGATTGGGTGTTGCTAAGTGACCCAAGTTTACCTTGAGTTTAAGATCCCCCTGCTGTAATCTCCATGACTACAGGCTTGTACTATCAGGCAGGCCTGATTAAAATAATTAAATAATAATAAAATCAAATATGACAATATTTTAAATAAAAATAATAAGCCAGTAAATTTAAAGACAAAACAATTAAGCTCTTGATTAGTTCTTGGGCAACAGTCTTTATTATTTCTTCAGTTGTTCCCACCATGTGGTACAGTTCTTGGCAGGCGGCCAGTGCTCAACAGTGATGAGCTAAGTACTTCGCCTGGCCAGGCTCTAGGGAGCATTGGAGTGGAATCTGACTCTAAGGGGAGTCAGAGAAAGGGAAGCCAGGGCTTCCAGGGGAGAGGTAGTCTTCATGGCTGCACAGAGAGGCTGTGGATGCAGCCCAACATATCCAGGCGCTCAGATCTGTAGACTAGTGCCACAGGTCACTTCACTCAAGGAAGGTTGGCCAGTCACACGTGTCGGTGGAGGGAAGTCACTGTGTTTTGTGCGAAGCTGGCAAGGAGTCACTGTTGAGAGCACGGATGTGGTGGGTCTGGGTACGTGTCTTCTGCTTAACAAATGTCCTGGTTCTCGTGACTGTTTCTGAGGCGTGAATTTTGCTCAGAGCTATGGAGACTGTGGGAGAGAATTGGAGTTAGCCCCTTAATTCAGGCAGCTCCTGAGGGAAATTCATCAATGAATCACTTGTTCTTGGTGTATGAATTAGAATTTGAGAGGCTCTGGAGAGGGTGGCAGCAGAAGTGGGCTTTAAATGATGATACGTGGCCACCAAATGGACTCCTGCCTGCACAGGACAGAGGGGATGGGGAGACCCCCAAGGAAGCAGGAGATGCGAGGTACTGAAGATGAAGTAGTCTCCCAGGAGGAGGACAGACAGCAGAGGGTTCTGTGTGGTTTGTGCTTGAGCTTTCGCTGAGGAAAATGTAACACATCGAATCCTATTGCTTAGCGTTGCATGCCAAGCTAGGGATTTGGATTGTGATAGTAAGGCCACAAGTTGTCATTGAAAGGTGTTTGTGTGTGTGTGTGTGTGTGTGGTGGAGGACAGAGGTTGACATTGTGTGTCTCACTCTATTGCTCTCGTCCTGATTTTTTTGAGACAGGGTCTCTCTCTGAACCTGAAGCTCACTGATTTTGTTTCACTGGTTGACTAGTGAACTCCAGGGATCTGCCTGCCTGTCCCCCGATCCCAGTGATGGGTGGCAGTCATGTACCACAATGCTTGCCTTTTATGTGGGTACTGGGGATTTGAACTCAGGTCCTCGTTCTTATACTCTACTGAATGATGACTCTTCCATGCTGCCTCCATCTCTGCCATGGAACGTCTTATACTGATACTAGAAGAATCAGGAATAAATTTCCTCTTACTTACTTCTAAAAGAGATAATGCCTAGGTCAAAGCAGACACTCAATACTTACTGGTTTAATTAAAAATTATTCCGATGGCAATATAGAAGTAGAGCTTGATGTTGGCACACTGTAAGTTCATTGCTTTGATTCGAGAATATCACTTCTTTTTATTAAAACTTGGTTCCTGTTATCAAAACAAATATTGAATGAATGAATGAACAGATGGATGGATGAATGAATGAATGAATGATGGATGGATGGATGGATGGATGAATGGATGGTTCTTTCTTTGTTAGGGGCCTGCAAGCTATTTATTCAGAACACTAGAGCTGGGGAAGTCACAGAATGAGTAATCATTTGAACTCCCAAAGAATAAGCATGGGGCCAGAGGCATCTTCTGGGACTATGCTGAGGCCTGTCTGTCACCCATGGGGCTCTATGACAAGCTATGAGTATTCTTTGTCTTCAGTCCTGACACTGTGGTCTCCAGAGTCCCCTGGGGACAAACAACAAATCAATAGATTCTTTACATGTACAAGGACCTGGCACTTCGAAGAGGCTTGAGATGAATTCCTGACCTGTCAGGGCAGGGAAAATCAAGTGAAAACACTGCAGCCTGCCTTGTTCAGATGTGCTCCAGCGGTGTCCCATCCTCTCAACTCACCTTGGGAAAGGGTACCCTCAGTTTACCCATGGCCCATCCCACAGTCTGTTAGAACCAGGTCTCAGCAGGATCTTCCAGGACCTGGCACCAGTCATTGAAGTGTGCATACTCATTTCTGACCAGATTTTGTTCTGGATGGTTTCTTGGCAGGGCCTGGCCATCATCAGCCAGCCCTGGGAGCACTCTGGATTTTCGCTGAAGTCAGAAAGCCTCCAGCATATGCCCCAGGTTCCATAAAAACATGTATTTCTTTTCAAAGCTTATTTGTGTGTGTGTGTGTGTCTATGAGTGTGTGTGTGTGTGTGTGCGTGTGTGTGTATGCCACATGTGGGTATCTGTGGAGGCCAGAAGAGATTATTGGATCCCTTGAAACTCGATTTAAAGGCAATCGTGAACTGCCTGGTGTGGATGCTGGGAACTGGACTCTGGCCTTCTACGAGAGCAGTCTGTTCTCTTTAATGGAACCACCTAGGCCCCATTTATTTCTTTAAATGTAAACTCCTGTGTGCTCATCATGAAGTTACTGAACAGTGAGCACTAGCAGACAGAACTCAGGGTCTAGTGACATGAAAAGAAGCCACCACAAGGAAGGTAGCGACAGAGGATAAAAGGTGCCATGAAGAATAGAACTTGGGGGATGAGCTAACAGGATGGGAACTGGCAGAAGAAAGGCCTTTCTCTGCAGAGATGACCTACAGATGGGCTCAAGGGTCAAACATGACCCAGGCGTGGGAGTGGAATCTACTAGGTGGAGAAACTGGTATATATATACAGGGGCCCACTGTAGGGAAGAACCATGCTTGTTTGATGATTTGGTGACTGATGGTGCAGTACAGCCAGCAAAAGGCAGAGAGAAAATGAATGCAATTGGGGAAGGAGAGAGACGGGAGCTTTACAAGACCTCACAAGATGGGACAATCTCCTTTTTCCCATCATGCACTATGCGGATGGTTCATGGCCCCCTTGAGACATGATCACTTTTGAACTTCACTTTGTAGAAACAGGAGCGGCCTAGAGAGTGGGCGTTGTCCTGTGGAGTGTTAGGAGGGAATGGGGAGTATGTGTGTGTGTGTGTGTGTGTGTGTGCACGCGCGCGCATGCGTGTGACACACACACACAGAGACAGAGGCAGGGGGTGTTCTCTGATTGAACTTAGAGCTTGCCATTCCTCTAGGCTGGCTGGCCAGCAAGTTCCTGAGATCCACCCAGCTCTGCCCCTTCCCCTACCCAAGCACTGCAGTTAAAACTGCACACTGCCATTCCTGGCTCTTATGAGACTGCTGGGGATCTGAACTCAGGTCCTCAGGCTTATGTGGCAAGCACTCTACCCACCGAGCCACCTCTCCAGCGTGGGATTCTTGAGGGAACACAGTTTAAGACCACTACTGCGGCAGAGGGCTGGAGAAGACCAAAGGTGTAGTGTTGGGCTCTCCTTTAGCAGGAGCCAGCGAGAGTATTAGATGGGCCGGGCAAGGTCTCTTTGATCGGCACACCCCTTTCATATCTACTGGACGTCTGCTGTGTGCCAGGCCACGTACAGGCAAGAGCAGACGCCATCTCTGACTTAACACCAGCCATTTCCAATCTACAGAGGCTCAGATTAAGAAACAAGTGTCTTGGGCTCCCCCCTTCTGCTGCTCACTCGGTTAAACCCTAGCAGCTGCCACACATTTGGAATCATTAAAATGTAGTTTTCTGTGCTTAACTTGCTTCCCCAGATTAACTTTCCCCCACTCATTATGGTGGCCCTGACCTTGGTCTATTCATAAAAACACCGCAGACACCATTAGCCTGGTGGGTTTCGTTCTGTGCCACAGAAGCTTATCTTCAGAGGCATTGGCGGATTTGGATTACATTGCAAATGAATGCATCCGCTGCAAACGTTTGGGGATCCGCGCTGCATTGTAAATACATTTTCCCTAGTAATTGTCAAGCGATGGCCTTACAATCCCGCTGGCGGGAGGGAACCAGCCGCTAAACGCGGTGCGGCTTTGCAGCACTGTTCAAAGCAGAACCAAGGGATTTGCCTTGGAGGAGACCAGCAGCCAGGATTAGCTGGGTGAAAGGAGAGGGCCACTGGGTATGGGGAGACATTGTTGAGGACTTGGATTTGTGATTATTAAGAGCATTAATTATGGGATGTGCTCGTGTAAATGTCTATGCCAAAAGTGAGTTTGGTTTTCAGCCCTACCCTGAGAAGAGCACAGTCCAAAGAATGGTGTTTGGATTAATTATTTTTACACGGTCGTGATTTTAAAAAAATTCTTGGCAGGACCAAGTTAAAGGGAGAAGGGTTCATTTTGACTCAAGGTTTCAGGGGATAGGATTTTTTATGATATGGCAGTTGGGGCGATTCTGCCCCTAGTGGTGAGAGCTTGTTTTGTAGCTTGTTCAACATAACTGTGGATCAGGAAGGAAGACACTGCAGCCGGCTGTTGGGTTGGATGGGAAGACTCGGGGCTAGTGGTTCACTTGGAACAACTATATATTATGCCTTTTACCCCAAAGGTTCCACAACATTCCACCACAATTCCATCAGCTAACAACCCAAATTTCGAACGCTGGAGCCTGTGGTGGGGTGGGGTGACAGTCCACATTCAAACTATAGCAGATTCGTTTATGTATTCGGGTTTTATTTCTGAATAACAAATAGCCACAGCTCTGTTTGTGTCTCATCATGGTAAACATGGCTTCCTACCTATCCATGATTGACTGGGCCTTGGTGGATCTGAGCCGAGCAGCCCACTGTGACTGGCAGTGCACATCCGGGCAGAGCTTGGCTGGCTGAGATAGCCAGTAGCCAGGGAGCGAGCAGAATTTCCATGCAGATGGCAGAGGCACAGGGCAGTGTGCTGCCTGGTTTCAACTGTTGACTCGATACAACCCAAAACCACCTAGAAAGAGTCCCAGTGAGGGACTGTCTAGCTCAGGTTGGCCTGTGGGCATGCTCTTGGGACATTATCTTAGTTGTCTTAACTGATGTGGGCTGGCCCAGTTGCCTGAAAGTGAGCACCATTCCTGGGTTTGGGGCTCTGTACTCTAAAAGCTGAAAAGGTGCCTGAGCACCAAGCAGGCACACACACACATTGCTCTCGGCCGTGGGTGTCACATGACTAGCTTTTTTTTTTTTTTTTCAGATCCCTGTTGTGTTGACCCTCCTGCTGTAGTGGAAAATAACCCGAACTGTGAGCTGAAATAAAGCTTTCGTCTCTAAGTCCCTTTTTCTTGTTTTTTTTTTTTTGTTTGTTTGTTTGTTTTTTTAGTTACAGTGACAGAAACCCCAGCAGCCCATGAGCTGCACCCTGCCCTCCCCGCCATCTTTGTCACCCCAAGCCACAGGCACAAGGGCAAAGTCACAGTCAAAGCAGTGTGCACCACCCGTGAAAAGTCGGAGTCGGGTGCCAGGGATGGATGAGGACCAGGCAAAGCTGTTCTGCTTTGTTCGGGAGGGGGTTTGTCCTGATCTATCCTTGCATAAGCTCAGGCTCTGTACCATATGCTGTGCTGGGTGGTGAGGGGAGGGGCTGCCGTGCCCTCCCTGGGCCCTGTTCACTGCTGAGAATCCCCAAGAGAGAGTTCAGGCTGTTGCTGTCTTCTAAACAGTCAACACAAGACCCTCTGACCAAGTATGTTCTCGCTTCAGTCAGGTGGAAAAGGTGATGTAAAATGGGAATGAGAAATTGAACTCCTCCTTTGAGCAGCTTGAACGATGCCTGCCCTGGCAACAGGATGGAGACTGACATTTAATCTGGACCCTTTCCTGTTGCCATCCTCGGGTCCCCAGCCCTTTCCCCAGATGCTCCCTCCCCATTTTGCCCTTTGTTCTAGCTCAGGGGCTACCCATCAGGAGCATAAGCAGGCTAGAGGTTGAGGTCTGGGGACCTTGAGAGCATTAGGACCAGTCTTATCTCAGGGACACCTGCCAGGTAGATAAACAATCACACGTTCATGAACACCCACATACACACAACATGCCTGACCCACACAGACAATGACATTTTGCCACTTACCTAGTTGGGATTATAATGAATAAACTTGAAGTTCATTTAAAATCTACCATGGAGTTCTGGGCCAGATTTTAATTTATTTATTATTTATTTAGGTCGACATTCATAACAAGTCCCATTTCTGATCAGTAGAAAACCAGGATAACTTTTGACAGCCTTGAGATCTAACTGTGGTAAACTCATGCCTCCCATCACCACCACAAGCCCCATGGCTTGCCCTTCTTCAGGCCTCAAACGCCTCCTGTAGCACCTTTGAAGGGCTGTATATTCCCCCTCCAAGTCACAGGTTCCTAAGCACACGAACCTCACGGCGTCATTTCTTTCTAGTGTCTACCTCAGTGGTTCTCATCCTGTGGGTCGTGGCTCCATTAGGGGATGTCAAAGGAGCTTTCTCAGGGGTCACCTAAGACTGTGGAAAACACAAATACTTACACTACGATCCATGACAGTAGCAAAACTTTAGTTATGAAGTAGTAAGTAAAAGAATTTTATTGGTTGGGGGAATCCCCACAACATGAGGAACTGTATTAAAGTGTTGCAGCATTAGGAAGGCTGAGAACCACTGGCCTAGCTCCTTGGCTAATCTGCAATAGACTCATCCTGAGAGGTTTGTGGTAGCCAAATGAATAATTGCGAGTTATGCAGAATTCTCTAGAGTAGTGATTCTCAGGGATATGTCTTCTGTGTTGTGAAATACTCCATCCCCATGTTTCCAAACCAAATCGAGGGCGGGGGGGAGGCTCGAAATTTGCCTTTCTGGAATGACTGACCCTGGTGCAGGTCTAAGTCCTGAGAGCCACTTGGCTGCTGAGCTGATCTGTTTTGGTTCTCACTGCAGAAGTAACCCCGGCCACTGATTTGGGGTAAGGGAGACACCTAGAGGGGGTTCTAATGGTTTTCCAGTCACGGGTTAAGGCTGGTGTCTGAATGTCCAGTGTTGCTGCTAGGGAGGGAGGGAGGGAGGGAAGTTCCAAAGGCACAGGCCAATTTAGCGAAGGTGACCCAATCTCCTGCCTTAGTTACTGGTTGGTGTGATAAAATACTGTGACCAAAAGCAACTTACGGAGGAAAGAGTTTATTTTGGCTCCTGGCTCCATAGGGACAAGGGTCTATCACAGTGGGGGGGCATGGGGGCGGGGAGCAGAAAGCTGACCCATCACATCTTCGACTACAACAGGAGTCGGAGAACGAATCGCAAGTGCGTGTGTTTGGGGGAAGCTACAAACTCTCAAAGCCTCCCACCTGTAATGTACTTCCTCCAGCCAAACTCCACCTCTTAAAGGTTTTGTAATCTCCCTGAACAGCGCCATCCGCTAAAGGCTGAGAGTTCAAATGTGTGAGTGTTGGAGACATCTCTCATTCAAACCTCCATATGCCCCAGTCCTATACCTGTTGCTGTGTGTGGATATCGCTTCTCTTAAACATGTTCACAGACCTAAAGACATGAAGGAGTGTATCCAGTCTTATTCCTCAGTAGAGGGGCTCCTCCCTTGGTGAGGAAAGTCAGGAGGATGTCATGTTCCAAGTGTCTTCCACGAAGGATCTCTAAGCACCCACCCACCCACACACCCACCCATATTTTCAGTTTAGTTCCAGTGAGCTTGCCCACAAACACTCTTTCAAGGCTTGGCGGAGATCATAGGGAAGTGTGTGTGTTTTAATGTCAGCTTCCCATGTCAGGGAATGTCAGGTAGGAGGAGGGAGTCTCAACTGAGGGATTGCCTCAATGAGATTGGTACGTGGTCATGTCTATGGAGCATTTTCTTGACTGCTAATTGATGCAGGAGGGCCCATTCAATCATGAACAGTACATCCTTCTGCTGGTGGGTCTGTGTGCTGTAAAAAAGTTATCTCAACAGAAGCCATTAAGAGGATGAACAAAAGCTGTGTTTCTGTTCCGTTCCTCCTTCGTCTCTGCCTCAGTTTCTTCCTGTTCTGGCTTCCTTCAACAATGGGCTGGAACTGGTGAGCTGATATGGACCCTCTCCTCCCCAGAGACAAACGACCCTTTCAACCAGAGTGTGTTCTCACAGCAGAGGGAACATGATGCCACATCAGCTACTTCTGCTGTCTTATGATCAAGCACTGCCCAACAAACAGTGATGGGAGAGAGGAGGGGTTTATCTGGTTCAGGTCCATCCTTGAAGGCAGGTGTGGCTGTAAAACTACACCAGTTCCGTCCAGCGCTCTACTTGCTACGTGCTACGGGAACTAGGGTGAAAATTTAAAAACATACACATACAGAAAGAGACAGACAGACAGACAGGGCCACGGGGACATCCTTGAGACAAGAATGCCAAGAATGCCCACTTTATTGTGATCAGGAGGAGCTTATATAGGGCTCTGGCCATGCCCCAGCTCTTGGGATCTTTCAGCTGCAGACTCAGCAGAACCCACTCCCCTGCCAACAGGGTCTCGTGCTCAGAACAGCTGCAGGCTGCTCAGAGCAGAGGAAAACAAGTTGTTTACAAGAAATTCAGGGTCCAGTGGTCCGCAGTCCCCAACATGCGGCCACAGGTGCTTCCATGGTGGTGAATGCACATGGCAGCCACTTGCTCTCATCTTGGTGGGATAACAAGCAGAGATGTGACAGAAAGTGTCAGTCTGTCATAAATACCAAAGCCTGTGTTTCTGAGAGATACACTTTATCCAGCCAGGACTCACCTCCTAAACGTACCACAAGCTTCAGAAACAGTGCCACCCGCTGGGAAACATACATTTGAACACATGATCCTGTGGGAGTTGGGGGCCCATCTTTCATCCAGATCTTAAGGGAGAGGAAACTGAAACAGAGAGAGTCTCTTGGGACTTGGATTTAAGCTGGCCTACCAGTAAGTGTTTCCCAAGTCACGTGTTAAAGCCAAGTTCAAGGTGAAGTATGGTGCTGGTTGGAATGACTTCGTTTGGAGGACTGAGTGTCAAAGCAGAAGCATAGAAAGCTCTGAAGAAGCATAGATGACATTCGGGCTTAGGAGAAGCAGACGCTCCCCTGACCAAGATTTTGGAGTTGAAGAGACCTAAAGGATTGTGCAGCATTTTAAGATGGCAGCATGGTTAGCATTAAGACTGACTGGTGCATGGCATGGACTTCCTTCCACACCGCCCCAGTAGGTCCATTATATTCCAGGGTCTCCAGGCACCCTGAGAGCTGTGTCTCTTCATGGGGGTGCCTGTTTTTCATTTTACCATTATTCTGTTACAAACAGTGCACAGGAAAAATTTGAAAAAAGTATCTCTGCTAGACTACATACTTACTGCTATCAGTCCATAGGAGCAGGCACATGTGCACACACACACACACACACACACACACACACACACACATCCTATGTGCACATATATACAAGCATGTGAATATCCACAGCCATCTCTACCCACTCCGGACTATATTTGGTGACATCATCCAAGCAAAGGAAATAGTCCCCATCCCTGGTAGCCACAGGAGGCAACTGCTGGCTGTTGAATATCTGTCAGTTCTCAGGCCAAGTTGAAGTGCCTCGAAAGGGTGTGAACCTCCAATGGGTCTAAAGACAGTTTCACATCTGTGACAGTGGCTGGACTTGCTGAGGGCTGGTGTCCAGGAGGCAGAGTGAGGACAGGTAGAGAGCTGTAGTTCTCTGAACCATCATTATTGGTCCATTGATTAACCCATCAGGCAACCCCCCCCCCCAATTAGGGACCCAAATAAGGGAAAACAAGCTGAACCACACAAACAAAAAATAAATTTCCTTTTCAGAAGCCTTTTATCATCAGAAGCTTTGGTTGATCAAAACTCTATCCCATGCTTTATTACCAAATCATATTTGCTGAGAGTAGAGGGGAGTAGAAGGGAAAGGCACAGAGTATCACTGACCTTTGCAGCCATCTTTGGAGTGTGACCATATTAAGAGTCCCATTTCATTGAATGGAAACAGAGGCTTAGGGTATCAAGGCTCTAAGTTCAATGTAGGTGGAACCTGCTGGCTTCTCTCCAGCCCTCATCCTGCTGGCAAGACTCTTCCTACCATTTTAAGCTTAGAGAGCCAGAGATCACCACGGGTTTTTGGGAGCACCTCAAAGCTTGGAAACTCAACTCTAACCTGCCTTGGCGAGTCAGTTTATGGAAACTGGGGCAAAGAAAGAGTATCCTCAGATACTCAGATCAAGTCAGAACTTGACTGGAGCTTTCCTGCTTGAGAGTAGACGTTCCCAGGACAGAAGCCCAGGGATGCTGGTGGATGCTGGTCTGGGAAGGTCAAGATTTCAGTCCATGAGCCGCATTTGTCTTTGCTGAGCCCATCATGCTCACAAAGGCATCCGTGCCCTGAGGTTATTCACCTCAGCTGTGCATGTGTGTGATGGACTTGAGGTCAGGCTGGAGAACTGCCCTTGGCCAAGTCAAGCCATCTCGCTCATGACTTGGGGGAATATGTAACTACTGGTCTAATTAGGACAAGAACCATAGGCTTCTAACTCCAGCAGGGCCTATTCTGAAGGGCTGTTCTAAGGGGAGGCTCTGAGACAGACAGGGCCTTATTGGTTAAGTGCATCTTCTTCACATCTGTTTCTATGCTTCCTTCCTACGGAAGTTTCCCTGAGAACATTCCCCAGTAAAGGAACTTGCACAAATGCCCCTGGCCCCTATTTCCAGGGAAACCACCCTGCCTTTCAGTGGCCATGAAGCACCCCAGCCTTGCTGTGATACCTGTCACTCCCAATCACAGCTTCTTGGCTAGGTCCACTCACTTGCCCCACCCCAATCAGAAACAAGTCTAGCCCTGACATTTACTCAGAAGGTGCAAGCCTGGATATATTTGGCGAGAGGCATTAAGTGTGACGGATTGGGGAGAGCACAGGAAGGCTGACCAAAGGGTGAAGGCAGGACACCAAATTGTTATGGAGTACAGCTTAGGACCCTGTCTACCCAGAGAGGAGTCTCCCTGGATAGAGTGGTTGTTATGGAGATGAGGGAGGACTGTTCTATTCCACCAGTGCACAGTCACCTTGTTCATTTTCGGTTTCTCTATCTATGTTTGGTAATCTCCATTCTCAGGGCATCTGGCCCCTGGTTGACCAGATGGCTGTTTTCCTGGAACAGAGACTAACAGAGATTTCAGATGTCTTTATTTGAATCTTTTTAGACTCCATGTTTGTCCCTTATCTGTGAGTAGTAACATGGGTATGGATTTCCATACACATGGCTCCCATACTATCCTCTTATGTCATATCATCTACTAAAGACCATATTTATTAAATACTCAGGGTAGATGGCGCTATTTAGGCAATAAGATGAATGGATGAAGGAGCCGTTTCCTCAGCATCTTCTGTGGACTCTTTGCGTGGCATTGCTATCTGTAGGATGTGCAGTTGGCTAAGACAGCCATGCCCTAGACAGCAAAATATTGTCATCGATGACCTTGGGATGACATGCAATGACCTTATGGCCAAGAGCCAGTCAAGGGAAGAATTTTAGAAAGTTTTTCAGTTTGGATGTGTGGATGTTTGTCACTGAATCCTCACTCCGACCCTAGGAGTCTAGGAGTTTTAACCAGAAGACAAACAGAAACGCAGAGGGTCTGGGCAACTTGCTGCTGAGTAAAGATCTGGGGTGTCAGCAAGCTGGGGTGTCAGCAAACTAGCTAGGCTCCAGACTGTGCTCCTCCCCTCCTTCTGCTACTTCTTGATTAACTTAGCCATCTATTCTTTAATATACCAATTGCTGTCTCCATGTTCCAGGCCCTGCACTGTACATTGATCGGGCTGTTTCTCAGACCCATTGGATCTGAGCACGGCCCGTTGTTCAGTGTTCTGCTATGGCAGATGCCATATAATACATCTGTAACAGTCCTGGGTGTAACTTATACACATGTCTACAACAAAAGTGACGTCACCTACTTTTCATATTGCTCTGGCCACCTGGAAGCTCATATCCAAATCGCAGCCAAGCCGCGGCAGTTTGGAGCTAACCTTGTAGTTCTCTCAACTTGGCTGTGGCCCAGATTTTTCTCTCTCAGGTAGATAAATTCCCTTTCTTGTGAAAACACCGTGAGTCCTTTTAGGAAGAAGGCTGCCTGAAAATAAGGACTGTACTGCCTTAGCCTTAGAACTCTGTCCCTGTTACTCTAATCTCCAAGATTCCTTGAGTCACAGCTAGTACTATTCTGAGTTCTTCACAACAGCTCAGGACCTCTGAAAGGTCACATCCACGGTGTGGGGAGCAGGGGGGGGGGCAAAATTTGCTCAAGTCATAGTCCTGGCTTTGGTGCCAGGCGCGCGCTTGTGGAGTGGAGGCCAGTCACTCTCACCTGAGCAGTTAATAAAATCTATTGCTCCTTGATGGATTTTTCCTGCAAGCTAGAATTGATCTGTCCTCTTTGTGATTTGTGTGATGGTAGAAAAACACCAAACACCACCGTGGTAAAGCCAGTTTTGGGGAGGAAAAGAAAAAAAAAGGGGGGAAGACGGAAACCAAAGGCAAAGAAATCTACCAGCAAGGCTTTAAAGACATAGCAGGCTGGGGCTGCTTGGGTCATTTCATGTGATTTATTGGGAATAAAGTGGATCTTATTAACATTTTAATAAAGATAATCTTTTTACACTGTGTAAGAAGTGGCTGCAGGTCCCGGGTGCAATTCCAAGGAAAGTGGAATAGGCTGGTATTGCCCAGCCTGATTTGTGAGGCTGGGTCCCAGGAGTACAAAAAAAAAAAAAAAAAAAAAAAAAAAAAAAGGCAACGTGCTGCCTCCTTGCTCTGAGGGGGCTTACCCCCACCCCCGCGAGGTGCTTGCTCCTATCTGCCATGCAAAACGAGGGAGCGTTATGAAGGAATCCGTCTTGTAAAGCCATTGGTCCTGGTCATCAGCCGCTACCCAATGCTTTCGCGATGCTGCCGCTGATCTATTTGGGAAGTTGGCTGGCTGGCGAGGCAGAGCCTCTCCTCAAAGGCAGGCTCCCACGGAAAATATGCTCAGTGCAGCCGCGTGTGTGAATGCAAACGCCGCCAGGCGCTTCTTCTAGTCGGGCAAGATGCAGCCGAGAACTCCGCTCGCCTTGTGCGTTCTGCTGTCCCAGGTAGGGAATGCGAGCCGCGGGCAGCGCGCTCCGCACCAGCTTTCGGCGTTCGGATCGCCCTGCTTGGCGATGGTCAGGAGCGATCTGAGGGTCGCGGGGCTCCTTGGCGCGGCCATGCAGGCAGACCCGGCTAGCTCAGATGCGAGGTCACCCCCAGCTCCGATCCTAGAGGGGCCTGTCTCCGCAAGCCGGCTAGTCTCGGGGTGTGTGTGTGTGTGTGTGTGTGTGTGTGTGTGTGTACACTCGTTCCGGGGAGGACAGAGCCTTTTTGCAAGCAGGGGCGACATCCTGGCTGACATCAAGTGAGGTAACTTTGGTTTGCCTCCTCCAGAATCTCGTGTATCGGGTACATACTCCTTTCGAGACGACTCCTGGGCGTTGTGCTTGCCCACTTAGCCCAGCGTCTTAGCCGGGAAAGAGCCATTACATTCGGGATCGCGAGCTGCTGGACTGCCGGGCTGGGAGAGGCCAAAGCTGGCATCACTGACTTCCCCGGGTCCTCTCTTCGCCCAGCCCGGCTGGCAAGCAGCAAGGCGCCTCCCGCCAGCGGATCTCCGCAGCCCGGCTGCTGCTGTCTTTCAAAGCCCAGGCGCTCGCCGCTCCCGCATTGGGGTCTTCCGGCTCTCTAGCCCTGGGCTCGGAAGGGCCTGGGAGCAGTCCCCTCTCCAGAGTGCAGGCCCAGTACCCCAGCTCCTTGTGCCCCCATTGTCCAGCCAGCTGGAGCTCCTGCCTGAGCCCAGGCTGCCGCCTCTGCTGTCTTCCCCCAGGCGGGTGGCGCTGAGAGCAAGGAAAAAGTTCAAGCCTCCCCACCAGGCTGCAGCTGCTTGCTGGGTGACCCTCCAGACTGCTGCGGTTCCAGGGCAGGACTGAGGGAGCAGGAGAGGCGTGCCGGGGCTCTCCTCAGCCGGGCTGAAGCCCAGAGATCCCTGGAAGTTTGGGTATAGAAAAGCAATGCTTAGGGGACAGGTAGAAGCTTTGGAGGCTAAGAGGGCGCGCCCAGCACTCCCCTGGGGATGGATGCTCCAGAGAGCATACTGGCTCAGTCCCTCCTTGTCCTTTAGGCACCCTCTGGGACCCAAAGCTGGCAGCCTACAAGTGGGTGGGAGCAGCAGTGTAGGGCCACGCAGAAGGGAGTGGAGAAGAGAGGGAATGCCTGAGGCATGGGTGTTGAGTTTCTGGCCAGGATTCTTGGTGCTGGAGGAAAAGGCACATGGTTGAGCACGAAGTGGGAAAGAGGAAAGGAAGTCAGGGTTCTAGGTAGCCTTCTAAGGGGAGACACCTGCTGAAGAGAGTCTGGCATCCCAGAAATGCGATGGCCATAGAAACGACTCGTGTGTGTGTGTGTGTGTGTGTGTGTGTGTGTGTGTCCCTACCAGGATCCTGCAGAAGAGGAAGATGCTAACTGATGGCCAGGGGCTTTCCCATCCTGACTTCTGGCATGTTCTTCTATGTACACACAGTCCTGGGGACCAAACAGTTGTTGTTCCTTCCTTACCGGGAATTTGCTTGCTGATTGTCTAGGGGTCTTGTTATGGACCCTATGCTGCCGTTTGAACCAGCTTTCCACACCTCCAGGGCTCTTACTATCCCTAAGGTCGTACATCTCCCAGTTAGCAAGGTGGGGCAGAGCAACGCTGGATGGAAAGATCCAGGCAGATCCTTCTTGTCCTCTGCTGCTCGTAGAGCCACCGTGGGCCGGTTCTTCACTCTGTTTGAGTTCCCAGGTTCTCCACAGTCAGAGAATCCATTAACATCAACCCGGAGAACTGCTGGGCTGCTGAGTTGACAAGGCTGCATGCAACAGGCAGCCTTAGGCTGCGTGTTTCACAACGTCCACCTCGCTGTGAGCTGTTGGCCTCTGGGGCGTGGACTGTTGCCTTACCCGGGGACTTTCATAGTTTTCCTGTCTTAGTATGGGTTTTTCTCCCTCCGTGTGATTCCAGGGCTCATCCAAATTAATGCTTTTTCTATGAGCAAAGCAGACTGTGGGAGAGCTTGCAAAAGTCTCCAGGACTGGGGCTGCGGGCTTCAAACAGGGCGCCTCTGCAAAGCAACTGGTGTGTCTCCTCCTGCGGGGCAGGCTGGCACAGGTGGCTTTGAAAGCACACTCGGTTGCTTCTGAACTGGAAATAAGTGGCCAGCCCTGAGGGGCTCATTTCTCTCTTTTGATTGTCGTGCATAATCAGGGCAGGAATCTGCATCAGGATGGTAACTGATGTTCTCCTGGCGGCTGCACCTGGAGGGGAAATAGTCTCTACCCATGCAAGGTGCGATTGAATTCACCAGCAAGGGATTTAAGGGCAGGGGGTTCTTGGTGCCAACCAGAGGGGTGGGTGTGTGCATGGCGGGGGGGGGGGGGGGGGGGGGGGGGGGGGGGGGGGGGGGGGATCCTGGAGCCAGTGAGTCAACAAGCCTAACCCAAACTTTCCCGAGGCAGAAAGAAAACAGAAGGAAGGGGAAAACAATGTGATCGAGGGAATTAGTCACTGCCCTGCGGAGCTGGGGCAAGCCCATGTGTGTTTTTCCACACAGCCATGCATACAGCAGGCACTGGGCCCAGCTTGGAAGCTATCAGCCTCTGGCTGCTCGTTGGCACACTTGCCACTTTCCAAATTTGGGAGGGTTGGGGGTGGGGGTGGGCTTCTAAACAATAAGGCTGGAAGACCTCTCCTCTCTCCTGGGGTGCTCTGGGAAAACCTGTCCCGGAAGTAGCGGCTGGAATTTGGCTACCTTCACGAGAATGTGCAACAAATGAACACAGAAGCGTGAGTGAGAAATTCCACTGCGGCTGGGATTGCCCACTCCCATGAGGCGGCACTTCCACCCAGCCCAGCTTCTCACAATGCATGAGCAATCCCCCAAGTATTAATTTCTAGGGAGTGGCTCAGGTCTGGAGAGCTGTGCCCCCCCCCCCAGAGTGCCCAAAAGTATTTCCATGGAAATCTGTGCTGTTGGTTTAAAGTGGAGAGTTCTTTCTGGGAGTGGGCATCTTGCCTTCCAGGACTGCAAGTGAGTCCCCGCATCTTCTCGTGTAGCGGCCGCCCTGCCCGCTCTATTTTAAGAGCCTGGTTCATGTGCAAAGCCTTTCCCATGAGGACAGGGACTTGGAGTCCGAGAGGGCACCCCAGCCTGTGACTTCCACTTGGAACAGCCTGCGCCATTTCAGACGTTCCAGGGAAACATGGGAGCAGAGAAAGTGTCTGCTGCGGTGAAAGTTCGCATGTCTGAACATTATTATAAATATTTTTAGCAAATCCCAAAATAGTTTAAATACACTACTAGGCTGAATATGTGACCTGGATTTGTGTAGTTCCACCGAGTTACTGGAAACCTCCAAAGTGCTCTTAGCAGATCTTCGCTCTTCTACCTCCTTCCTTCTTCCCTTTTCCTATCTTGAGCTCTCCTAAATAAAATCCATTTCCTTCTAAAAGCATCTTAGGTGTGTTAGAGTAAAGTCACCCATCCCACCCCCTCAAAAAAAATCATGCCCCACCATGGTGCGATCTGTCTTCAGGTACTAGGTCTTGGCAGTGAGAAGCAATCAGTCGCCTGAAGTTAAGGGAGAGCCCAGGTCTTGAAAACCGTACTTTTCCTTTCCGTCTGAAAGCACAGCTACTCAAGAGCCCGGATATCTTCTGTTGCGTGGAAGGGAAGGGAACGATGAAGCTTTGCTTTCGGTTCCTACCTGATGACAGGCATATTATCTTAACAGCCTAAAATCGTTCTGTGGTTGTGTGTGTGCACACATGCCCATCTTTGTGTGTTTTGATCTGTTTTTTTTTTTTTCTTTTTTTGTACCTGATGAAAATTTTCTCCAGAAGGGGGCTCCATCCACAGCCTTACAAAATTCCGAGCCTGCAGGTCTTATTCTGGAGAATTCCGCTGAAGCGAAGCAGGTTCATCAGAAGGAAACGCTTTCTGTTCTGGGTTTTCTACTACACAGTGTCCCTCGCTCATTTCCCACGGTCTTTTCATCCTCCCTTTCCCTTTCTCCTCGTGGCTGTGGTCACCGTTCTATCTTTACTCTTCCACCCCGTGTCCCTGGAGGGTGTGAGCAGGGACAGCTTTCAAAGGACTTGGCAGACAGTGCGGTCCTGGGCCAGGAGGAAGTCAGGACATTTCCTGCTGTTTTGATTCTGGTTAGACCTGGCTTTATTCTTTAGGCTGCAGAGTCAGGAACCATTCTGCCTGGGAAGGAAGAGAATCTTTCGCCACGACACACCTACCAGAAGGGTGAATCCCTCGGTGACAGCTGGTGTTTCAGCTCCTATTGAGAAGGAGAGGGACATATTCGTCTGTCATCCAATCACAATGATCAGTCCAGCAGAATCGAATCAAGCCTCCAGAGGCTTGGGCCCTCTTTCACTTACCTGTCGGCGAGGTGTCTAGATGCCCTGGTGAATCGGATCTACTGAGGGGCGCTGCCAGCACAGTTCCCGATGGCCTGTTGCCTCTGCCACCAGAGATACGGGGTGGTGGCCGTATCCTGGGGCTAAGGATGAGAGTCAACCTTCTCTCCTAGGTTAAGGCTAATATGAAGAAGTGACATCTCAGACTTGTTCCCACCTAGTCAGAGCCTGGTAGGTGGGGACTGGGGATTAGTCAACTGAACCTCATGTCATCTGCTTGATGGGATCTATCCCAACTCTTCAACTTTAGTTTCTTGGCAGGAGTTCAGACTGGCAACCGCTGGTCAGTTCAAGCCCATGGAGGTAACTGGTGGCCCAAATCTCCTAAAATTCATGACATCAATACATTTAAAAGACAATCCAGATTTTCTGTATTTCTTGAAAACTCAGAGGCCCTATTTTTAAGTTCTCTACGCTGTTTGGTAGGAGCTGAGTTGCTACTGCCCCCTTCAGGCAGAACCTGTTTTGCATTTGGCCGTAATTCCTCCACCCAATTCTGGAAGTGCTCTGCACACCCACCATGGGAATTCTGGCTACTTGATCCTACAGCTGACTGATCCTGCTATCATAAACGCAGGCTCCATAAAACCCATGTGGACTGCTGCATAGGACTGGAATATTGGCGGGGAAGGTGCTTGTGGTATAAGCATGAGTTCTTGAGTGAAATCCCCCACACCAAGCGTGACCCCGGCACTGTGAGAGGTGGAGGCAGGAGGATCACTAGGGCTTGGTGGCCACCAGCCTAGCTCCAGATTCAGTGGGAGAGCCTGTCTCAAGAGAAAAAGGTGTAGAGGGGTAGCGCAGGACACCCTATGATCTCCTCTGTCATCTGAATGTGCGCACACACAAGCACACGCACGTGTACCCACACATTCATGAAAGGGTAGTGACACACAGCAATGCTGATGGTGAAAGTAGAAGCAGGTGACTCTTAGATCCCCTCCACGAAATGCAGATGTGTGTTTTGAAACCAAGACAACCCCTCCTCCCCCAGGACGTTATTGTCAGTGGCGCTGGGGACGAACAACACCCAGACGATGGCTCTGCTCATGGTAGCGATGTAAGGACAGGCAGCAGCCTGCAGCCCTGAGTCCCTGTGAACTGTGGCATGTTAGAGACACGCTAGGACATGTAAAGCTGGTATGTTATACCCTCAACATCCAGAAGGACCAGCAGCCAGGGAGAATGAGAAATCACATTCTCAACTGCAAACAGAAAGCAGCAAGCAAAGTGGAAGTAGGGCAAGGCTGTGGCATACTTCCTTCAGCGAGGCTGCGTTCACCCTCCTCCCCACCCCCAGACAGTGCCACCAACTGGGAACCAAGTGTTCACATACCTGAGCCAGTGAAGGATATTTCTCACGCGAGCCTCCACACGCTAGCGCTGCCCTGAAACAGATGTTCTGTGTCTGTCCTGAACAGCTGATGCCCACTGCAGCCCTGCACAGCACACAGCATCAGAGCTGTGGCTAAGATTCTCTGGTTCCATTAACACGACAACAACCTGTGTGTCTCATCCTACTGGAGTGAGTAGGCCCCTGAGGGCTTTGGCTTGCCATACAACAGACCCCCCCAAATGAGGGTAAATATAACTACACATTCCAGAAGTAAAAGTGATTTCTTTTTTTCCCCACTGCCAGCCGAAGTCAAGTTCTTGAAAATTAACATTAGCAGTAGGCATGTTTTGGCACGTCACATCGAATTTCAAAGACACCAGCCAGTGTCACCGATCTGCTGCAGAGGCACAAAGACCCTGTGTCTCCCAGCTGAATACAAGCTGAACTGGGCGGAGGGCAGAAGTCCTGACACATGCCCAGGCAGGGCCGGAAATGAGCTCAGCCTCCTGCAGAGCCTAGAGGCCTGCGAAGGAATGCTGCAGCCTTCACCATCCCTGCCTCCTGGTCGCCCAGGCTGTCATTGCTTCCCTTCCAGGTGGCGGAGAACCGTTTGTGCGGTGTGATACAGGACAGCGCTAGTAGCTGTGCACTTGGAAGCACGAGCTTCTGGGAAACTCTCTCTGTCCATCTGTAGAGAGCGTCTGGGCTTTATTGTAGAGCCCACAGCTGGGATGGGCTGGGCAGGCTCACCCTCAACTGCCATGAGCTGTGGGCATCTGGGGACATCTGACTCAGAGGTGACAAGTTATAGCCTGTGGGCTGGTTCCTGCCTGAAGTCTGTTTTTATAAATAGTTCATTTGGACCAAAGCCATACCTACTCGCTTATAGAATTGTTACGACTGCTTTGTGTGTTAACAACAGAGTTAAGACTGCCTGGCCCCCCGATGCCATCTGTCTCTTTATCAAAACTGTCAGCTGACCCTTGGTTTAACTCAAAATTACAGGCAGAGAGGGAACATAGAGACTTTTCAAAGGGGTGTGGTGAGGGTTTCAGGGATTCTTCACCCCAAGTCCCAGTATTGAAGTACATTGACCTTAGGAGAACTCACTTTGGACCAGTGTGCCCACAAATATCTAAGATTTCTGCACTGGCCCACTGTGTTCCATGTAACATTGTTGTGTTTAGGGTCCTGTTGCTAATATGGCAGATTCAGTTACCGTTCTCTTGGGGCTCTGCTTGGCGGGGGGGGGGAATCAATATCAATTAATGAATATTTTAAAAGCTAGACAACCACTGTGAAGGAAGGCAATACAGTTGTGTGAGGCTGTGCCACCACAATATTGTGTTTGTTGTCTGGGTTTTTTTTTTTTTAATCTTTCTCCTCTACTGAAATCTCCATCCCATGGTGGCAAGTGCTGTTGTCTTCTGATTCATCCAAGACTGTATCCCTGCGGCTCACAGCAGTGCCTGGCACAGAGGAGGCACTCGGGAAACATGGGTGGATGAACAGATGGATAATGGAAATAAGAAAGGTATCACATTCTGACAAAGGGTCTGGGAGCCTTCCCTGGCAGCCTTGTCCCGGGGCTCAGCGCCTCGGGAATGAAGTAGGCTGACCAAGACCCCGGAGAGGGTAGGCATGGGAGAGGCATTCTAGGAAGAAGGCACAGACTGGTTGACACCACTGTGCAGAAGGGGATAGCCCAGCCTGGAGAGCGATCAGGGGTGTGGCCAAGAGGCGGGCAAGCCCTTAGGCCTTTGTGGGTCACTTCAAGAGTTTTAGTGTTTGTTTCCAAGTGATGGGTAGCCATGAAGGGCACAAGGGGAGGGTGTGGAGGGACCGGGCTTGATGTCTCCCAGGTTCAGTGCAGCGAATGTCTGGAGTGGGATGTGATTTCAAGATGATAGGGGCCTGAGCTCAGGGAGAAGAGACATCTAGAGGGGAGGGACAAGATGTGTAAGACAAGCTGATGGGGGCATTTGTGGGGAGGACCTGTGGGGTACGGGGGTGGCTGGATTAGGGATGTCAGGCAAAGTCTGAGGGTAAGGGACCCTGCTTCAGTTCTAACCTTGCCAGCAGGAGCTTGTCGCTCAAAGAGGAGCACAGGTGCTGAGCACCTGGGTACATGTCGTGGATGGGGGTGCTGGCCAGACGGTCTAGTACTCAGAGGGGCATCTGGATTCCATGATATGGGTGTTCTCAAACCCTGTCTATGCCTGCATCGGGGATGGGGACTATGGGGTCCTGGATATGTCCTTGGTTAGAGTGACCGGGGTGAAGCCCCTACAATTAGCCAATCTCTGAAACTTTTCATGCAAAAGATATTTGCGAGAAGCCTTGCCAAGCCTTTTAATGGTTTTGTGAACATTCAATCAGCAGCGCTAGAGATATTTCTAACATGAAGCAAATAATGATCTACCAGTTTCAGAGTCATTTGGCGAATGCTAACAAGCCTTTCTTCCAGAGTGCGGTGTGTCGCCAGTGACTTCCACACTCTGAGCACGGGAAAAGAATATCCAACTGGGTGCCAGGCAATGGGGGCTTTGATAATGCCTAACAACTCTCTCTCTCTCTCTCTCTCTCTCTCTCTCTCTCTCTCTCTCTCTCTCTCTCTCTCTCTCTCTCTTTCTCTCTCTCTCAAAAATCTAAACCATGTGGTTTGCACTATTTGCCCATTCTGTGGTGAAAATACTCCCACGGTGGGTGGCTTCCATCTACCAACCTGTAAGTTCCCTAAAATATTCGCCATGGGTACCTCAGAAGTGATTATTAACTGACACACACACCACGAGCCTGGAAGGTTTACAAGCCTTCATTTCATTCACGGTGCAGCCTTCAGCAAAGGAGGCTCAATGATCCCATCTGTAAAATGGACCCACTTCTCATGATAATCAAACTGACAAGAAGGAAAGATGGCTGTGGTGGGACAAGAGACCCTGTCCCAGCAACAAACACACCAGGCATGGGGCTACTTGTTTATAATCCTAGCACCCAGAAAGCAGAGGTAGGCAGCTCCCTGTAAGTTCAAGGCCAGCATACCTTACATAGCAAAGATCAGGTCAGCCAGGACTGTCTATTAAGACTCTGTCTTAAAACAAACCAGAACCTAAAAGGATCCCAAGGTGGATGCTACCTAAGAAAAGGCACCTGAGTTTTTCCTCTGGCTGCTACAAGCATACACACACTTGTACATGAACATACACAAACAGGCGCTTCCATGTTCACCTTCACACACACATACATGCACACATGGACCTGGAGATACAGGGAGGCCTGATGAGCTGTGCAGATATTTACAGGTGATTAAGGTCATGATCACTGGCAAGGAAGCAGGCTCCCAGCAGCCCCTAACACACACATACACCCAGCTTGTTCTTCATGCAGGGCTCTGCTGCTACACCACAAGGCCCCTGGGAAAGCCCTGGGTAAGTTCGCAGGGAAGTTTTAAGATGGGTTTTAATTTAGCTCTCATTGGTGATCAGTACTATCTAACCCTTTAGGCTTTCTTGCCATTCAAAAGTACACTGGTGTTAACACTGCGTCTTGGTTTGAGTTCTCCCAAATAACAATGGAGATACAAGCTTGGGTGCAAAAGGACCAGTCTGGAAGGTGACCCAAGGGCTCAGAGGTGAAGGCGTGGAGACAGACGTGCGAGGAGGGATGGCCCTAAATTAATGATGCCTGTGCCCCTGGTCTAATACTGTCATGGCAAATGAGCTCACGGTTGCTGGGGCCCCCACGGGAAAACGATGTGAAATTTCCACATCATCCCCCTGAAAGGCAGGCAGCTAGAGGTCACCTGTGCCCACCATCTGCTGGTGTTCTCCCCCAGAGCTCTGCTACCATTCACCCCCCCTGTATTTCTCTGCTGAGCCTTCGCTGGTATGGTAGCGCATCCATAGTCTGGACCCTGAGCAGCGGAATGGAGAGGCGTGCAGGTACTTGCCCTGGTGTGAGTGTGTGGCATCCCGTTCACTATTGTCGGGAGTTCTAGGACCTACCCAAATAGAGCCAATGACTGAAGAAAGGACTGTGGTAATAGACATTCCTTTTATGTTTTACTCATTTATTTTTCTTGTTGTGAGTGTGTTGTGAATGTGTGTTTACATGAGCGGGAACATCCACACGAATGGGTGTGCATGCCTTGTTTGTATGAATATGCACGTTTGCATGGGAACATGCCTGTGCATGCAGATGCCCGAAGCTGACACTGGTGTCTTCTTCGATAACTCTCTACTTTGTTGATTGAGGTGAGGTCTCTTCCTGAAGTTAGAGTTCACCAATTCTGACTCATCTAGCTTGCAAGCTCATCCCGGGGATCCCCTCTCTGCCTCTTGAGTGCAGGGATTACAAGACGCCACCATGCCTGCTTGGTTTTATGTGGGTTCTGGAAATTCAAATTCTGGCCCTCTTGTTGAGTTCTATCATCTGAATTATCTCCTCATATGATGGGCATCCTTTTGAGCCTTCTGACTTAGGATGAGCACACGTCTCTAGATACTCTCTTTCCCACTAGTCGCCCTCTGCTAATGCCCCGGGTTGCTATCTTAACCTCGTCTTTGATATAGGACAGATCCCACTACTCTGAGATAATTACCCAGTAAGCAAACCCAGGTGAAAGGAGTGCACTGTGGCTGTCTGGAGGACAGAGCATGGGAGAAAACTAAAAGCAACTGAAGAAAATGGTCCTCACCCATTCAGTAAGTCATCACCAGCAGGCATCTGCTAAGTGTGCAACACCCTCCAAGGCACCAGGAATGCAGAAGTGAGTAAGGTAGACCAGATGCCTCCCGGTGAGCACTCACAGTGACACAAATGAACAGGGGAACCTGTGCTGTCCATCCGGTGGCAAGAGTGCTATGAAATACGACAGACAAGGGATTGGCAGGGAGAGGGGTACAGCTCCTGCCTCTTTACTGGCTGCTGGGTAACAGATTACTGTATCCCCATGTTTCCTGAACCCAGTTCTGCCCCTCCCTGACCCCTGTAATCATGTGGTTTGCTTTCAAAGCGATGCCGTGAATTTGTGGAGCACAGAAACGGGGCTTGGTGGATGGGCGTCCGAACAACTGGAGTCAGTTGCCGCCTCGCATCCGGCTCTGGACTGTGTGCTGGTCGGTTGAATCCATCTAGAGAGATTCCACTTTGTTTTATTGTTGATTCAGTTCATCTGGAATAATTCTAAATTGGTATTGTTGACATACAATGGAGCTGAATTTTACTCAGAGGTTGGGTTATAAAGTCAGGGTTTAGAGCAAACACAGAGTTGTCATTAACCTTGAAACCTTTGAAGTCGCCCATTAAAGTGCAGTCTGTGTGGTTTTGTGTATGCAAGCCTGTGCTGTAATCAATATAGAAAAATGTATAATGCATGCAGCCATGTACAGTGTGCATAACAAAGAATACAGGCAAGATATAATTTCACAACACTTAATTGCAGTAGCTACATTGTTCTTTTCCCTTCGTTTTTCTTCCCCCGTGGTAAAAGAAAGAGATTTGTGATGGTTAAATATGTGTATGATGAGACTCCTTGCATTCATTTAAGCTGGGCTCCTAATCGTACTTTCCTTGCCTGGCTCTGAAGTGGGAAGGGCAAAAGGTATTTCCTCTTTTGTGTTCCACCTCATTTTTATCTCCAATCTTAGCTAGATGCTTCAGGGCAGGAGAGCTGCAAAGGCAGAAATAACAATAGCAGACACGACTGTCTGTGTGGTGTTGACTCTGAGCAAAGTCCCCTTGGACGTGCAGTATTGACTAGGAGTGAGATGACCTCCGTGTGAGGTGTTGACTATGAATGATCCCCTCTCCGGGGCTTTGAATGCATCAGCTCACCTAGTCAAGTAATGAAGAATCCTCTCAGATTCCATTGCCTACATAGGGGAGGTCCTGGAGGCTGGGTAAAGGTCACACAGTTTTAGGGTAGAGATTCACTCAGTGTCAAGCACAAAAGACCCCATGTTGTATGATTCTATGCCATGGAAGGAACTGTTCTGGGTAGATAAATCTGTAGTAACACAGAACATATATGATTTGCCTAGGGCTTGGGAGGGGCAGGAGAGAGGGGCTGTGAATGGATGTGGGTTTTTTTTGGGGGGATGTTAGGATTGTTTTTGAAATGAAATAGTAGTGATGATACATACCTATCATTGCTATGAACATATTATCTAATCCCACAGCAGTGTGTATTTTGACAGGGTACAATTCATGTCATATTGCATCTCAATAAAACTAAAGTGTGATCAGATAGAAAACCAAGCCCCTCTGGGTCAGGGCAGCCTCGGCTCAGGGCTTTGGGTACTTAGTGCCTGCATACTTTCCTTCAGGCACTCACCACGAATGGTGTTGTGGTGACAGAGAAAATGGCCTCCAAAGGGAGTGGCACTATGAGGAGGTATGGCCTTGTTGAAGTAAACGAGGCCTTGTTGGAGGAAGTGTGTCTCTGAGGGGCTCTTTTGCTCAAGCTTCATGCAGTGTGACACTGAGTCTACTTCCTGTTGCCTTCCAGTCAAAATGTAGCCAGTACCACTTGCCTTTCCATGATGATAATGGATTGAGCCTTTGAAGGAGTAAGCTGCTACCTCAATTGAATGTTTGCCTTTGTAAGAATTGTCATGGTCCTGGTGTCTCTTCAAAGACAAATGGCCCAGTTACATTCTGCTTCCATGAATTTGGTCACCCTTCCTGACTGCTGCAACCAAATACCTGCCAAGAAGCAACGTAAGGAGAAAGGGGATTATTTTTGACTCAGTTTGACTCAGTATCCAGGTACAGTCTGTTATGGTGAGGAAGGCCCTGCGGCAGGAGCATGAGGCAGCTAGTCTCGTTGCATTCACAGTCAGGAAGCAGAGAGAGACACACACAGGGATCCAGCAAGCTTTCTCCCTTTTGCTTGGTCCTAGACCCCAGTGTGGCCCATAAGGCAGTGCCACTCACATTCAGGGTGGGCCTGGCCTTTCCATCTGAACCTTTTCGGAGACACCATCAGGGGCAGACCCAGCAGTGTGTTTCCATGGCAATCCTAAACTAAGTTGACCTTGGAAATTCATCATCACCAGGTCCCCATCACCTTCGCTTTAGAGAGACAAGGCTATGAGGAACTTGTTGTGTACAAGATACTGGACCAGGATCAAGAGCTAGGTAGCTTGGGCTTACCTCTCACCCTTGCTGCCAGCACAGGTTTCTTAGGCTGGATTTGTCCCATTAAAGTCACCTATGAGGTCCAGAGCTGCAGGTAACCAAAGTCCGTTAAGAACAAAGCCAGGGTTCTTCATTTCTCTTCGGTTGATTTGTAACGTGTGCGTTAAGGACCTCCTTCATCCGCCTGATTGTTATCCCAGCCCAGGCTGTCTGTTGTAGGGACTGCCAGGAAGCCTTGATACTATAGAAGGGGGAAGTTCCTCACCCCAGGCAGCTCAGAAACAGTGGGGCAGGCTAAAGGACTCTAGCAGGCTGGAGCATGGCGAACATGGAGCCGGCCGCTTCTGGCCTTTACTCTTCTCCCTCTTTTACTAAAACCTGTTAGAATCCATTCCTAAAGCTAGCCCCCAAGGTCCGTCCCCTGATTCATTCCTAATACAAAACACCAAGGTCCGACAATCAGAATTCATTGTTTGGCTAATAGGTCTAGTCAGGACTCAGCAGCTCACTCTAGCACAGAGCACCCACCCCCTTCTTAAAACCCCACTCTGCGGAAACACCCTCTCTTGTTTTTCTGGTTCGCTTGCACTTGCTGCTCCTGCTGCTGCCGCCTTTGGAGAGAGCCCCCTGCCCCTCAGGGGGAGGTAATACATCTCCTTTGAGCTGAGAATTTGGTATCCCAGGTGCCAGCCTCCCTTCCATAGGAGGAAGAAAGGGGAATGGTCTTGGTTGGCATGCTAACTGGAATTGTGCTCAAGCTGATATCTTCTTCTGGAAGGATTCAGAATTTACCCAAATCAGCATGAACCTTGAGTGTTTCGGTCAGTGTGGCAATGGGAAGGGACTTAAGAACTCAGGCCTCCTTGGGGGGTGGGGTGTCTTGTGCTGACACCCAGGACTCACCGCCTTTCCACTTAAGGACACCACCTCCAACCCCTTAAAGTCCTGAAGTTCCTGGTCCCCCACACTGTGGAGATGGCTCCCTTTGCCTTCACAGAGGTGTTAGTTACTTGCATTTTCTTCTATGGTTCCATACAGAGTGGCTAAGTCATTAGCTATGCACAGTGCCTCCAGAAAGGGCAGCTAAAGGTTAGTCTCCCGGCTAGGCTCAGGTCTGTGTTTGGGTTTAAACTTTGTAAAGGCAAAGCTTGGGGGCTGTCCTGGGTCTGCAGCTCTGAGGAGCAGGTGGGAAGCTAACCACTGAGGACATAAAACTTCATAGTTCTGGAGGGCTTGTGATCTAGTCTTCCAGGGTTAGGTGACAGAGTGTTAACTTTGCCTAGATCAGTGTGTATGTGTGCGCCTTACCCACTGAGCCATCTCTCCAGCCTCTTCCCCCTTTCTTCTTTTATTGTTTTAAGATTTATTTTGTTTTTGTTTTATGTACATGGGTGTTTGGCCTGCATGTATGTCTGTGCTTCACATGCATGCCTGGTGCCAATGGAGGCCAGAAGAAGGCATCAGAACTTTTGGAACCAGAGTTACTGAGGGTATTTTAATTGCTACGAGGGTGTTGAGAATCAAACCTGGGTCCTCTGGAAGGGCAGCCCTCTTAGTGACTGAGCCATCTCTCCAGCTCTTTCTTCCTCCAGTTCTTAGCCTTCCCTTAGAATAAGTAAAGCTGTATGAAGGTTTGCTTCTGCTCTCATTGACCAGTTCTCTTGGTGTTCCAACTTGTAGCATGCTTTGAAGGGACACTGGGTCCAGAAGAGGGTTAATAGGTTGTAGAAAACATGATTGTATCCTTGTTATTTTGGGAAACTTGGGAGTTGCCCAGAGAAGAGAGTCAGGTAGAGGTTGATGCTTCTACAAATGGATATTTGTGAGACATCCGTGTACATCTGAGCTTTTCAAGAGGGGTTCCCAAGGGCTGCACCCTCTTCCCAAACTGTTGGGTGTAAGGAGCTCTCTCAGGATAGTCCATCAGAACACATGCGGTGGCAAGCAAGCTGCCAGTCTCTTAGATACGGGCCCCCAGAAGGTGTGTGTTCTGTGTCAGCACCATCAAAGAGCCTCCAGTCTGAACTGAGCCACTGAGGGTAGGCCCAGCACTCTGTGTTTGTGGTAATTTGAACACTGGAAGAAGCTTCTAGAATCTCTTTGGCTATTGTGAGCCCATCAGGAAGATTCCTTTGGGTGCCATTGTGAATGTCTGAAGATGCTCTTGACATCTGTCATGATTGCTTGCATGTGAAGTGAGGTCACACGGAGCGACTGCTCCTGGTGGCACTTTGCAATCAGTGTCTGGAGACTTGCATGATGGGGGAGTAGGGGGTTGCTGACAGGTAGCAAGCGGAAGCTGGAGGTGCTGTTCGGCATCCCCAATAATCAGGAACAGACCCTACAACCATGGATTGATCATTGTAACCCAAATCAGTCAGCCGAAGGCGGAGATGCACTGACCTAAAAGAACAGCTTCCTGTCTGTCCAGCAAAAGCAGGGACCATTTATCTCTCCCCGCCTCTGTTATTGCTAGGGGCCAGCATCTAAAGCTGGGTCTGTGGAAAGGCAGCTGGCAGCACACTACCGTTTGTGTTTAAGGTTTCAAAGGACACGTATGTTCTCTGTAACTCATTCATCTGTGAGGAAACTCATAAGATCCTATGATGGTTCCAAAGTGTTTGGGAGCATAGGTCTGACAGAAGAATCTTGGGATAAGGTTGCAGAGTTAGGAATCGTATTTCAGAGTGTGTAATATGATGCTATCTTCAGGGTCTGGAGGTATTTGCATCTCTAGTAGGCAAAGTTGACCAATTGACCTTATGAAGCCCTGCAAATGAGAGAAGAGTTGAGAATCGAGGCCTCTGCAGAGACTATGTGCTCAAGCCATGCTCAGTGGGTCTGATTTTCAAGCTTGGAACAATCTTTCTGGTGTTTCCATCACACGGAGCTAAAGGTGTGGAAGGCAGCTGAGGTCTAGGCAGTAGGAAGTTGCAGGATGTCAAATAAGAGCATGGAGAAGTAGCATTCCTTACCCATCTTGGGTGAAGCCGGAACCATTCTGGGTGCTTCTGTTTGGCCCTACGGGGTGTTTCTTATCACTATTCCATCTACAGAGGCAGCAGAGAGGAATTAGGTGTATCTGTTACAGGTGTGGTTGGAGGGAGGAGGAAAACAGTAAGCGGTCAAGTCCACAATGGGAGTAATAGACTCCAGAAGGAAGGGATGGAGTTTCAAACTTGAGAGAAACACGAGCCCAGGTGGAAATACTCACGGCATGGCGTGTTCAGGAGGCATTGGAGACAGCTCTGAGAGCTGGCCATCGCAAACGCTGAGTGAAGAAACTGGATCAGTACAATGGGGTAATAGCTATTAATAGTATTGCTCTCATTTTAGCCACAAGCCCTTCTGATGGCTGCAGAAAGTGCCTGGCAGGACACCATGGCCATTAAGAGTTCTGAGCCTTGGGGAGAAGGCAGAATTACAGTTTAAACCCCCGTCTTGCCACTGTGGGCCCAGAATGCCATCTACAAGTGGCTCACATTGTCTGTCCCTGTATTAGGAAGCCTATAAAATGAGGGCAGTGACCCCCACCTGAGGTCACTGCTAGGGGTATTCTACTGTACTCTGTAAACATCTGGTCTGAGAAACAGTAAGACCCAGAAAACTCAAAATTGGCTATTTCTAGTGTGGATGAGTTGAACAGACATTGGTTTTGCAACTTATGTAATGTGTCAGTTTTAATTTGAACTTTTCCCCAAAGCAAGTTGTGAGGGGAGGGTTTGAGTGCAATGGAGTCATGTGGGAAGGGGCACCCAAGGGGGAGGGAGGAGCAAAGGGAAGAGCAACCCAAGGGTGCTCTCATTCAACCAGTTACTACTGCGGGTGTCTGGGGCTTAATTCTCCTGGGGACCTTTGGGAGCTGGGATGGAGCATCCTCCCTAATTATCTCAAGATTTGAATTGGCATTGTTTGAAGGCTGTCCCGGATGCCATCAGTTTTGAGGCTCCTGAGCTGCTGGAGATGATCACCAGGTTCAGAGAAAGCACCAGGCGAAGAGACTGTTAGTTATTCCCTCTACTTTAAAAAAACATCTCTTTTGGAAAGGCATGGGAGGGTATAAAACTCAGGAAGTTGGGGCAACTCACAAGGCCCAGGAAACTAAGGAATTTACAAGACGCTGTCCAAAGTTGTATAATGAGCCAGCAGTCGCAATGGAGGGGAGCCTTCTGGAGAAGCCCTCAAGGCAAGCACCAGCTCAGGGGTGCAGCTTTTATGAGCGACCAGCCATGCTGGGGTGGGCTTTGCAGTGACTCAGCTGCCTTTGACTCACCCATGCTCTTGTTAGTCACCCCAATGGCCTCGTTAATTCAGCAAGCCGAGGAGTTGAGTGGAAGGATTTCTGTGGTCTGTCGTCAGCACCCTGCCAGGGGTAAGGTGACATTCGTTCATGGACAAGGCACACAACAGAGGCGTAGATTCCTGCAGTTGCAAGTTGAGCAAGCCACCTGTGAAAAGGCCAGAGGAAATGTGGGCGGATGTGGGAGGGATCTAACTGTGCCTATTGGAGGCAGACTCAAAAGGCATAAAACTCAGAATGCCCTCCGGGCCAGTAATCTCTGTTTAAGTATTAAAGAAACAGATAAGTATGGAAGAAGCTGTGCAAAAATATTTTTATGTATTACACGTGAGAGCTCAAATTGGAAATAGGAGTAATAGCCAACCTTTATTGAGTGGTTGCCTTGTGCCTGGCGCTCTAAATGTCTTACAAATAGGCTAAATTTCTAGCAAATGGAAATTGGCTAAGCAGCTCAATGGAATATTACGCAGCCATTAAAGAAGATGGCTATGAAGATGATCACGGAAGAAATACCATATAAGTGAGAAATGAACACCAGGCTCGAGATGGTTCGTACTGTCAGCTCCTCTTAATACAACAAGCCTCTGCTTATGGGAAAGGGTATGGGGCATGAGAGGAAAATTATCAATATGCTACCTGCAGGTTTGCTTGTGTAATGAGCTTCTCAGTGCTTCCCCCTCCCCCTCTACTTTCCAGGGCTCCATTGATGTGTTTGCACTGCGTTTGTAATGTAAAGAAAAGGGAAAGAGCGAATGAAGGGAAAGAGCTCTCAACCACCTCTAAACCGTGTTTTATATATCCTGACCCCGTGGTGGCTCGGGGGAAGAGAGCAATGTTTCTGAGAAATGAATCTAGGGGCAGGGTGGCGAGATGTATTGGATTAGGGAAGAACCAAGGCAAGATTGTAACTCGCAAGCTAATAAAGGTCATAGGAAAGGCCAAGTCTGATTTTAGAGGCTCGGTGGTTAATGAGAAGGGGAGGAAAGAGAAATGAAGAAACACGCCCGGTGTTTGCAGGTTGATTAAATAGACGAAGACTATCCTTAGAATAAATATATAGTAAGTACATCTTTAAATCCTATTTCTCTATGTCGGTTCTTGCATGTGATCTTGACAATAATTTTCTAGGCTATTCTTTTAATTTTTCTCATCTTATAAGTGAAGTGTTAGAAGATTAGAGAAATAAAGTCACTTGCCCCAGGTCATGGCAGATCTGAGCTTGGAACCTTGTTAAATGCTTAAGAGGATGGAGAGAGGATGGACGGATAGATAAGTTGAGAGGTGACTGGCCTCAGTGGCTGGGTTGCTTAATGGTTGGGTGAGGAGATGGGTGGATGGTGGTTGATTGGGTGAATGAGTGGATGGTAGCCGGGGTGGGTGGATGATTAGAAGTATATATTAATGAATGAATAGATGGAAAGATGGGTATTATATGTGACAGATGAATGAAGGGGAAGATGCATGTATGTATATAATATATATACTGGGTAGATGAAGAGATTAAGTGGGTAGATGGATGGTGGAAAGCTGGTTCAGCTAACTACATAGGTAAGAAATCCAGATGGTTATAAAGTGCAAATAGAAACAAAAGACTGTCAGAAAGAGAGACTCTCAGGTGGTGAAGAAGGTAAGGAAGAAGTAAGATATTGATAAAGAAAGGAAGTCTGGGTGTAAGGAATAGTGTTCACTGACCGTCTTTGAGAAGTCCATCTCAGTCAAATGATGGGTATTGAGTTTACACGGCACAGGAACAGAGAAGCCAGGGCAGTGATTGGTCAGTCTAGAGCATATGGGAGCTTAGTAACGAGTGAGAGGCTAAGGAATAGAGGCAGCGTTAGGAAGGAAGAGTGGTATGGAGAGGAGAGGAGGGCAGGAAGAAACAGAAAAGGGAAAACAATTACAGATCAGAGTAGGCCACCAAGTAGCTGGGATTTGACTCCACTCCGTTGCCCTGTGTTCTTCAGGGAATCCCGTGATGCTCTGCTTCAGTCTCTGTGTCTGTAACATGCAAGGGCAGTTTGACCCCTACCTCAGCGGGTTCCTGGAGGATTCCCGGAGCCTGTGAACAGGCTGAGCCAGTACCTGGTACCCTCCAGGTGGAGACTGAGCAGAGTTTCTAGCCACTCGCTCATTTACACTCAATGGCATTTCCTGGGAACCACCCCGCAAGCAATGGATCAAAAAACTGAAACTGAAGCTTGGTCACCCAGGGTACCAGGAGAAAGCCCACCTGAAGTCCCAGTCTGCACAGCTGCTGCAGGAAGTAGCCATCTTTATGGAGGAGACAAGCCCTTGGGTGTGGTAGCTTTGACTCTTGGAAAGTAGCCTTCTGCGGTTTGTAACAAATGAAACATGCTAAGTTGCACTGTTCCTTTTTCTGTTTGGAGAAAAGCATTAATAAATAGATGTTGTTCATTACTGGGGAGTTGTGAGGTATTTACCAGGCAGTGGAGAGCAGCTGGAAGTGCAGCGCTAAGAACTTGGGAGGTTCCGAGGGGGCAGGCGAAGACCCATCAGATCCTGGTGAGTGCCGTGAACTGGGTGCCCTTTCTCCATTCCAGGAAGTTTTATGCTCCTTTAATTGATGTTCGGAGAGGCCTGAGCACCGCAGTCTCTGCATGAGGAATCCTAAAAGCCTTATTAACCCGACCACTTGGCTTTTCCAAGTGCAGTTCCTGCTGGGGCTATTTTGGCACGGGATTGTCTGGACCCCAAGATGCTCTATTTGGGGGATGAAGAGGTTCAGCTCATTATCTTTCTCTGCTTCTGAGTTGCTCCGTCTCTCTCCAAAATGGACTTCCAAAAAGTCCCTTCTGTCCCCAGCTCACTTTCTCTTCCTCTTTGTCCCATTAAGGATCCCTCTTCTCAGAGCCACTGGAGAAGGTACCTACCTATCCAGGGCTGATTTACCTAATCTAACAGTTCCTAGTGTATTGAGTGGCAGAGATGACTTCTAAGGCTGGGGCCTGCACAAGATGAGTTCAAAGTGGAGGCCTGCCCAGAGGAATAAGTTCATGAGCAATTAAAGTTGTAAAGGTAGAAAAAACAGAAGCTGAGGGGTGTTCTGTGGGCTTTTCTGTGGTGTTGAGTCTTATCTTATGGATGGTTATATGTGCATTGTGGTTTTGAATCTAAGGCAAGATTCACTCATTGGACTCCTGCTGGTAGACTATAGGCTTGGAGTGGTTGGGGTTTCACAGTATGTGGGAGAGGCACTGGCAGCTTGAGCTCTCTCCTTAAGCATAGAACTTTAATTTTCACTGATGGTCATACTAAAATTAGCACCCTCTTTGGTGGCATACCAATTATTAATTTAGAAATGTTCTAATAAACACATACACGGTCTTAATAAGTGCTGATCTACCAAACCAATATTTATTGAGTACCGTGTGTATGTCCAGTGCCCAACTATGTGTTCACATACAGTACATGAGTCTAGCCTCTGAATCCAAGTTCTGATTGTAACTGGCTTCATTGTACAGGAGAGGCATCCCCAGCATAGGAGGCACGTTCGGGTTTAGCATGTTTATCACCATTCAGACCCCAGGAAGCCAGGATAGGCATGTTGCAGTTCAGAAAGCTGAACCATGGGGACCTTGCTCTTACAGTGTACAGCTGGCAGAACCAAGATTTGAGTTTAGGTCTCCTGACTCCACAGTGTTGTAATTTTATTGGGAGAGTATATTGATGGTATGGGTCTCATCATTAAATTCTTTCTGTCTGGCTTCAGGGAAAAGAGTTCACTCTGCCTTTTCCTAAGTCTGTTGGGAGAACAGTACTCACAGAGGGCCGTCCACTGGAACGGGGCTATGCAGGCAGTGCCAGGGAGGCTACTGGGCTTAAGTGGGTCAATTCTACCTTCCAGAGAAACAGGATTAGGTAATGTCTCAGTTAAGGATAGCCTTGACTTTGGGCTTTGCAGTAGGCTATTGGTATTGACCACCAGCCCGGCTGTGAGAAGTGGGGTCTTGCCTGTCTGGCTCAGTCCACGGAGGCACAGAAGGGAAGTTGGGATTTGTTGTTAGAGTTGAGGAAGGACCAGCTTTGTCTACTCAAAAGGGCAGTGTTGGGGCCTGTTGTCTTCTTGAAGGCTGTGAGTTTCCTTTTTGGTCCATAAGCAGCAACTTTCTAGGTTGACCTATGGTAGCTGCCTTCCTCAGCCTGCCATGGTCATCAGGTACACTGGAGGCATGCTGAAATTACCGGTATTTTCCAGGGAGACCTTTGGCTCTGCAGAGAAGACACTAGGCTGTGAAGTTAGAGCTCCATTTCTCTGTAAGACCCTGGTGCTTCGGAAAAGCATTATTGGCCTGTCACTGTGGACTGTCACGGGTGACACCCAGGCCATAGAGAGTCAAAGGAAAATATCAGGCCTTCTGGCCACTTTCAGAAGGTGTTTTTCTCACCTGGGCCAGGATGGTGCCGGAGTTTTCTATTGATGACAGATGAGCGGAGCTTGGATTAATGAGATCCAGTGCTCTTTCTACTTCTTCCTGATTGATGGTTCCAGCAAACCGTTCATCTGGTTTAAAGATGGCCGGGTGGTGCTGCTATTGCACCCGAGTCATAGAAGATCTCCCCAGTGACGTCATTTCAACCTGTGCTTGGCTGGTACTGGATGAGCTGGGCCTTAGATTCCACTCTTGGATGAACAGCCACAGACTGTGGAAAACAAGCCAATCCAGGAAGCAGCTCAGGTTTTCTGTCCAACCCATGTCACTGGCAGACTCTAAACTAGCATTGCTCCCCCCAGCCCCAATTAAAACAAGCTATTTCTCCCTCCTCACCAGTCTCTGAAGGACACCTGACCTTCTGTGAGTTTCCATTGAAATCTAAGATTCATTCCATGACCCTGGCATTCAAATGAGAGAAGCCCGCTTACTTAATAATGCTGAGCAAAAGATATTAAAACAAACGCACAAACATTGTGCACAACGCGCATTGTGTGTTCTTTACATAAGTGTGTCAGTTCACGGAAGGCTACCACGGAGGCTGGGGGTCAAGGAGTGATCAGAAGGCAAGGTTGTCCAAGAGGCTCCCCCAAACATTACATGCAAGCTATTACTGTTGCCCATAGTGTCCACCCCAGGGATGGAAGCTAAGTCCCCATTGCTAAAGACACCGCGTACTTCAGACACAGGGCCCAGAAGCATCATGATCTTGAAATGACCTGAACGCCTCCCTCCTGCGTACTAACTTTTGTAGGATCAGAAGGTACCATGAACTCTTCCAAAGTAGGGAGGCAACCAGCAGGCCACGACACCTGTGAACTACAACAGCAACCAGTACGGCATGGGAACCGGAAGGGTGCAATGGAAGCACACATACCTTGGCAGTAGCTAACAGAGGCCTACAACCCTCTCAACAAGAAGGAACTCCTTGTACTGGAAACCTTGCCAGCAAACCCCAGGGGAGTGAAACCGTGCATCTTGGAGGAGAGGCTACCATGACCACTTTACTAAACTGGCATCGTCCCTAAGTACATTCTACATGTTTGTCCTCACACCCACAGAGAAGTGCAGCTCTCAGTCCTCATCCAGGAAGCTTCTCTTTGCAACAGATGGCAGCCACTGCAGAAAACCACAACCAGTCAAAAGGCAAAGCGGTGGAGCCTGGTCCCACTGCATACATCTGCAAACCGATTTCTGTGCCTGAGGGTCAGGTGGCATTTTGGTCACCAGGACCAGTTCATGACTTAAACATCAGGATGGTCTTCCTGGCTGGATTTTAAGTGGCTCAAGCTAGGTTCTTTTTTAATTTCCGTTTTTGTTTTGTATTTTTTTTTGTTTTGTTTTATGACATAGAGTTTCTCTGTATAGCCTTGGCCTGTCCTGGAACTCGCTCTGTAGACCAAACTGGCCTCAAACTCAGAGATCTGTCTGCCTCGGCCTCCTGAGGGCTGGGATTAAAGGCATGAGCCACTACCGCCCCACCAAAGCTGGGTTCTTCCTTGATGGCAGGTCAGTTTCCAGCAGTCCTGGTGATAGTCATACAGCCTTCCTCCAGTCTCTCTCGGAAGGAATCGTTCTTTTCCCTCGAGCAGCTTCGGGCCAAGCATGTAACATTGCAAGATTGTTTGAAAACTTCTCTTGGTTCTCAGAATGCAATTCTGACGGTGCTGAAGGCTGCCAATTAAATGACCGTTTAGATAAAGGCTGCGTGGGAGAAGGAGCACAATATCCCGAAACCTAATAACGCTTTCCTTCTGTCTTTTTGAGACTCGGGCATAATCCTGATGGACCGGCTCACTTCTTTGGGCATCCTCATTTACTGGACAATTTAATAACATTTAAAATGTTTGACAACCTTTATTTGAAGACAGACATCTCAGGGGAAGGGGATGTGGGCAAGGGTATAAATGTCACACTGTTAGGAGAGCTGCCACAAGTGTGAATGAGACTCTTGTCACGTCCATGGGGAAGGAACTGAGGGCCAGGAGTAGATTTGAATATAGTGCCCATGTGAAGGTAAAAGGTGGCATGTGTCTGTCCTGGAGAGATGCACTTCCCAGTGTTTCTTTCTAAAGAGCTTCGATACTGTGATCTAACCCCAGCCCTAACCCCTAACTCACACTGGAGAGACCAACCAAAGCCACATACCCAATGAGTCATGCCTCTGGTGGTCCAAGCTCTCCAGCTCTTGTCATCCTTCCAGTCCACTGTATAGAGCCAGAGAGATGGCTCCGGAGGTAAAGTCCCCAGCTGCCAAGGCTGACAACTTGAATTCCACCCCCAGGACTCATATTGTGGAAAGAGAGAAGCAGTTCCTATAACTCCTATCACATGGTCTGATCGCCATGCAAATCATGTGACCGTATACAGAGGCACACAAGAAAAGTAAGCAAAATAAGGAATTGGGGAAGAGAGTTAGGAGGATGGCTTGGCAGGCAGGAGTGTTTGCAGTACCATTGTGAGGACTCGAGTTCAAATCCCATTAATGGGAAAATTTAATAACATTCAAAAATGGTTGGCAACCTTTATTTGAGCACAGGCATCTAACATGATTCAAAGATAGAGCAGGTCACCTGATGTCCTCTTCTGACCTCCATAATGTTTGGGCATGCATACATACATACACACACAGACAGACAGACAGACAGACACACACACACAGAGAGAGAGAGAGAGAGAGAGAGAGAGAGAGAGAGAGAGAGAGAGAGAGAGAGAACGAACCAGGGAAGAAGTGGAAGCCAAGTAAAGTATTAGGGAGGTTTTTTTTTTTTTTTTACATTCATCAATTTATTCACTTAAAACATTTACTACACGCCAGGTATCATTCCAAACCAAGGAAAACAGCATTGTACAGAGCTTTCCCTCAAGATGTAAATAGCAAAGGAACCCCAGTAGTGATGTGCTGCTAGCTAACCAGCTAGATAACTAACTGATTGACTGACAACTAACTAACTAACTGGTGTGCCCAGAAAGGCTAATGTGTGGTGAGAGAGCTTCTGGAAGTCGGCCTGCGCAGAGGGAGGAGTGCCCTGGGGAGACATGTCTGAGTTCTAAGGGGCTGTGGGGAAACGAATATGCCAGGAGCAGCTAAAATCTATGTAGAGTGTGGAAGCCGAAAACAGCCAGGCAACTGCAGTCACTGGACCAAAAGCAGGAGCAGAGATCAAAGAGCAGAATTTAGGCTATAGCAAGGATGATCTTGCTATTCTGAGAGCCATAGGGAACCACTGGGGACTTAGGGAAGACAAAGCAGTGACATCATCTGTTGCCATATGCAAATGAAACAAAGGAGAAGCCTGCAGAGACACACTCCCCATTCATTCTTCTCCCAGTCTGTATGCTAATTTTACATAGGAAAACGTCTCCACAGTAAAATGAACTTGTTAGTCTCCATTTTTACTGTGGGGAAACTGAGGCTTGAGAGGCAGTAGTAGGACCAGAATGTCTCAGGGGACAGTTTTCTCTTCCACCAGCACACTGTTGACCCCTGTGTGTTCAAGGTAGTGGGTGAGGGGAGAGAGAGAGAGAGAGAGAGAGAGAGAGAGAGAGAGAGAGAGAGAGCCAAGCAGAATTCTCATACAGAGGAGTTAGGGCTGGGCTAGAGGGAAGGGGCTCTGTTTTAAGTAGAAGAGGGAGGGGAGGGGGAAGAAAGAAAGGGACAGGGGGAGAGGGGAGAATCTAGCTCAGCAGGGGTCAGCAGCCAAATGTGGACATCTGAATTGTGGCTGTTCAGCCTGAGGGGTCGAGACTCCTTTAGGGGTCACATCTCAAATATTTATGTTATGATTCAAAAGTAGCAAAATTACTGTTATAAAGTAGCAATGAAATAATTTTATGGTTGGGGTCACCACAGCATGAGGACCTGTGTTAGAGGGTCGCAGTGTTAGGAAGGTCGAGCGCCACTGCCCTGGAGCCACTTCCGGTGTAAATTCTGTCTTCCATGGCCCAGACAGAGCCTGGAACGAGGAAAGCACTTTGATTTGTAGGGCTTTCAGCACGGCGGCAGGTGATGTTTGTCCCACCTCCCCCTTGGTTTATTTAGAGGTCTGTTGATGGTGCTACAGTTCTGTTCCGGCAATAAAAGTGAAATATGTGTGGGTAGCAACAAAGACAGCCAAGATGAGCCCTTGGAAGGATGTAACTGGTTAGAATTTAATGCTCATTATCATTAAAAAAAATCTATTACGCTTTTGAAAGCTATAAAAAAAAAAAAAGTACCGTTAGCCTCATGGCTCCCGGCTTATGGCAGAGGCCACTTTAAAGCAGGTCCAGGCTCTTTGAAAAGAAGGGCTATTGAAAAGGCAGCTGTTGCCCAGGGGTCAGAGTAATGTCACATTAGAGGGACACAGCTGTCTATGTCCCCTGCTTTTTCTCATCCCTGGCCAGCCCAGGCTCTGGGTGCTGGTTGGTCCAGTGGAGCTGGCACTGAGCTCTCCCTCCACGAGAGGAAGACATAGTCATGAGGGCATGCACACCACCCACGTGTCGAAGAAGAACTTTGATCTAACTATACAACATGCAGCCAAGGCTTTATTTGTGCTTTGGTTGGGGGAGGGGACTGATAGGAATGGGAAATTGAGAGACATTAAGGAACAGACTGAAATATTGCATGTCACACTTTAAGATGGGGGAACTATTAATGAGCCATTATTGGGAGCACGGAGCACAGAGGTTGCTGCCAGCTCCTTCCTCAGCCGGGCAGTCAGTAGACCCTTCTCCTCAAGTGAGGGATTAGTGTAGATCCTCCCATGCTGAAAGCCTAGAGATCAGCATTAGCACCTTCTAGAAGGTCACACCTGCTGGAAAAAGCTGCAGGGCAACTGTGCTCTTCTCTGGTAAGAGTGTTAAATGCTAAGAAACCCCGCTACCATAAAGCTTGTCCCCAAGCAGCTAGGTTCATCTTTCTTATATCCTACTAGACATGAATGCGGACCAGAGAAGCCCAGCTTAGTGCTAGTATAGCACACAGTATTGGGGAGACCTCAGCGAGGGAAGGATGAGGTAGCATTGTGGGATTCCCACTGGTGAGCGTGTGTGACTTCAGAGAAGCAAACACACACACTTTTCTTTTGAGGGACTCACTGAGTCTGTGCTGTTTGATACAGTAACTACGAGGCACTTGTGACTGCGTTTAAATTTTATGAATCAAAATGAAAGAAAAAAATTACATGCAATATCTTGCTGATGGGAAGCATTTGAAGCTCTCAGAGGTCTCACGTGGCTAGTGACTCCTGAGCAAGTTCAGGACATCTTCATCCTCACACGGGTACATGGGACACCTGTGGGGTTTGCAAGCTTGCTGTGCCCTCCCATAGAATGGGCAATGCTGAACAGTCCTCTGGAAGAGGTAGTCTGATGGAGCAAGGTGCCATGGCAGGCCACCAAGCTATAAAACTGTACTATATCAATCTTTAGAAGCAGGAGAACATTCTTAGCCCATGTACATCCCCTTTCAGATGCGTAGAAGAAGGATGGGAAGGATGCACAGTGTGCTGTCAACGGTAGCTTCCTGGAGGAGGAAGGAGGGACGTTTTCCTCTTATTTTTCCCACTTTATATACTGTCTGAACACATTTCAGGAGGCATCGTTCCTTTTGGTCCCTCCAGGCCCGGACAGCGACTGGTACTAGCTGATTAGTAATTTCACGACAGTGCCTGGGAGCTGAGTGAGTGAGGGCTGAGGACAGCACATGGTGCTGGAGGTTTGAACCCTGGCTACTGCCTAGCCAACCAAGCGCATGGGTGCCATGGGATTTGTTAGTGTGATAAGCAAGTGGAAGGGACCACCAGCCATCTTTCTGTGCAGCTGATGCCAGGAAGGAAGGAGCCAAGGTTTCCTCATGCATTGCTTTTAAATGCCCTTAATTTCTTGGTATGAGTTTTTTCCAAAGAAAGGAAAATCTTGTTAATCTCTGCCTGTTGACTATCTCTACCTATTTTATCTAGATTGTTTGGTAAGCAGAGCTGTGGATTTTCTTCTATTAGTAACAGATTTTTATGTGAAACACTGTTCACGTAGCATGACACGAAATTTATTTAGCTTATATGACGTAGACATAAAGCCGAAAGCCTTTTAGATATAAATAGAGGTACAAACATGTTATGTACCAATGTGTGAAATGAATGTGTGGGCAGGCATGTATATATGTGTTCATATGTATATGTGTGTATATACATGTAGATGTGGGAATGTGTGCACAGGTACCCATGCATGCATAGATGTGCATGTGTGTGTGTGTGTGTGTGTGTGTATAGCCGACCCCATTATGATGAATTCTGTATTTCTACATTAGCCCACTTACTCAGCTTTATTTGAAAGCTCAGATTCTACTTTTAGCGCCTTACTGGTCTCCTGCAGACACGAGTACAGTGGTAAAAGCTGTCACTTGCCTCATTCACAAGTTCCTGCTGTGGATGAACATGGAAACTTTCTGGCCTCGTGTTCTAGATTCCCTAGCAGAGGCAAGGATGAGCCATTTCATGCCACGTTGTTCTTCCTCCTCCCTCGGGGGATTTTCGTTGTCCCTTTTGCTCCTCAAATGGTTCTGGAATATAGATAGCACTGAATGCCATCTGTTGTCCCCAAGCACGGGGAGGCGGCAGCGTACCTGACGCAGGGAATATACATTAGATGACCTCGGTTTCAGCGGGAGTTGTGGTGCCCTCCCAGCTGTCTCCTTGTCGGTGAGTCAGCAGTCAACTAAGGTGTTGGGGAGCAGAAACAGTGAAGAAGGAGGCTAGGCAGGGATCGGAGGACAACAAGGTTGTGACCAGGCGCTCACAGGAACCTAATCCCGCCTCACTCCAAAACCACATATTCTCCACCCTGCCCACTCTGAGCTCTCAGTCTTGCTCAAGACGCATGTGTATCAACTGCTGTCACTGGGAAGCGAGCACAGAACTTGCACGTCTAGGACTGCCTCCGGCTCTTGTGTCATCTTCTCTTCCCTGCCCCTCTGAACCCCCGCTGGGACATAGACACAAGATCGACTTTTCTTTACTGATTTAGCCAGACTCCCTTCAAAGAAGAGGGCTTGCATAGTCCCACTGTACCAAGGAGGACAGTTTTAGGGTACCAGGAGTGACAGGGACCAGGAGTGAAGGTCACAGCTATTGCACCAGGTTTGAGTTTGACAGACTTAATGGCAAGGAGAAACTCCCTCGGAAGCCTCCACCACAGGGGACAGGGAAACAGAGGGGGAACATATAACCACACGTTCATGTCTTCCATAGATCAAATATTTACCTTTCTTTCAGCAACATCTCTGGGTGTTGCCTGTAAGATCAGTTTTCTCTCTAGAGTTAAGGAGGAAGCCCTAGGTCAGGAGGTGAGAGGAGGTGAACACCATCAAAAGTCCCTGCCAAGCAGGGCAGAAGTTCAGAGTGGATCTGAGGCACGGGTATGGGAGGCTCTGAGGTTGTGCCTCCATGGAGTCTGAGGCCAGCAGAAACCCACAGTTGCTCCTGTGAGACCTGGAAGCCTCCAGCCTTTGCAGCTCACTCCTGCTTACTGTAGCCAGGGCCCCTCTGTTCCTGTGCCTAGCTGTAGCATGCAGCCTCTATGACCGTGTTGTCAGGGAGCCTTTTCCATCTTTTTATGCTCCACTTTCAGAACTGTCTCGAAATGAGATAAGTTAAAGCTTAATACAGATTTTCAGAAACACCTGTATTTGTCAGGCTGACCTAATATTAACACAAGTTCTCATCTCTCATGGAATGTTACTCCATCTATTGCTTTGCCATTTCCCAGGGCTGTGCCGCGAGTCTTCAGAACTCATTTTTGCACCCGAAGCCACGAATACCAAGTAGACAAGTGGGATGGCTTTTGCCCCTCCAGGGAGACAGGGCGGGGCTACCGGGCAAGGTAAGACACGGGCAGCATATACAACCATCGAGCATGGTAGCTCCCTGTTCAATAGTTCTGCTAAATTCTGGAACCTAAGGCTTTGTTGTTTGTGTCCTGTAGCCCTGGCCACAGTGTGAATCCTGCTTGCCTTGTTGGGAAAGAGTTAACAGAAACCAAGTCTAGAAATGGTTAGAACTGGTGATATTTAAAGGGACACAGTGCCATGTTGGGTTTTTTTTTTCTCCTGGACTTCCCTTCATTCCACAAGTGACATGAGGAGTTGACACTGATCTGTGCTGTACCAGTAGGGTGGGGCCAGTTCTTAGCCTCAGACTGCCACGCAGGACAACAATTTGGGCAGCAGTTTTGCCTTAGGCAGCCTTCTGGGCCACAGCTTCCAGTGTCCTCTTGGATGGCACTGACTGAGAAGAGGCTCTGGGGCACCACTTCTCACCTGAAGATTCAAAATTCCTTAGGGAGGGTGGGGCCCGTCTTAACAAGCCTGCTCAGTGACTCCTCTGAGTTTGTAGCCCAAGGGATTGTCAACAAGTTAGGCCTTCTGACTGCTCTAAACCAGTGGCTCTCAACCGTCCTAATGCTGTGACGCTTTAATACAGTTCTTCATGTTGGGGTGACCCCCAAGCATAGAATCACTTTGTTGATACTTCATAACTATAATTTTGCTATAATTATGAATCATAATGTGAATTATTTTTGGAGATAAAAGGTTGCCAAAGGCGTCACGAGCCACAGGTTGAGAACCAATGCGCTAAGCTGTGTCATAGTTTACTCCAGCATTTGGGGACAGAGTAGGGATAGCTGAGGACTGGCTGAGGCCTAAAGAGTGCCAGCCCTTGTTCTGAAATCAAACCAGCGCCCCTCTGGTTCTTCAGTGAGAAGAGATTCCATAACATAGGAGCATCTTCTTGGAGATAGAAGAGATGGTAATGGACCTCTTGACCTAAGGAGTTACCCATAGTGCACTTGGCCCAGAGAAGTTCTGCTCATTACCATTCCAGAAAACCCACAGCTGGCAGATAAGACCCAAGCCAGAGGAGCCACAGACTAGCTCCAGGACTGTCCTGCAGCGTGGGAGTTACCAAGGTGCTCAGGAGTAGGATGGGAAATCTACCCCAAGCTGCCAGGCATTTCTAGGGGGTGCCATTCTTTTCTGGTAGCCTGTAGGATGCGCTCGGCTTGGGGACTGCAGAGACAAAGACGACTAGCCCCTTTAGGAGCCCAGCTCTGGCATTTCGAGCCACGAGGACTGCATTACACTATCACGTTCACCCAAAATGGACTCTCCTATGATATATCTTATCTGGCGCCACACTGATAAAGTCTGCGCAGAACATAGTGGGTGTTTTTCAGGGCTTAGCCGTGGAGCCTCTTATTTTAAGTGACACGTTCTAGTAGTGACTTAATTGTAAGTCCGATAACATGCCTTGTAATACTGTCTCCAGTCCCGAGAATTAATTTGACTGGAAAAATTCCAGAAGGACTTAAATGTTTCTCATTAAAAGCATTATAGATAACTTATTAGACATTGTAACTAATTGTAATACCGCCCAGTGCAGTGCCACCCAATTAAGACGCCGTCTCTTCTCCTGTGATTAGCTGGCAAACCTTTTCCATGCGAATTTGCCCCCTAGAATGTAGATCAATTAAGCATATATAATTGGGCTGAACCATGTGCTCCCCTGGTAATCACTCTCTCTGGTGTGATGTACCCCAGCTGGGTTGGTAAGCTTGCAAAGACAGTTGCCCTGACCTCTCCTTAGAGGGTTGACGAATGGATCTCTTTAAGGCGGCTCACTGGCTTTTTCTCCTGGACCCTTTGGCAAAGGCGGGTTCTGTTTACTCAGTCTGGGGGCTTTCCTTCACTTTGCGCACTCTCCTCTTTGTGAGAAGATGAAAAGAAGCTGTTAGATGACACTGAGTCTTGACCTCTCTTAAGGAGCAGATCAAGGGAGGAAGGTTGTGCTGCTGGGGTAACTTCTGCCTGCCTCCAGGTTAGAACTTCTAGCTGGGTGTTTGAGCTTCCAAGCTCCTGCCACCTCTTTTGGGTCAGACTGCCTCTGCCAGTTTCTGGGGATTGGTGGAAAATGTAACAAGGCAAAGAAGGACTCGCCGCTGACTTTATATTACAGCCTAAGCACTCCCGAGGACAGACCACTGGGACATAGTCCAGGTTCCCAGGAGAGTCAGGACAGTGGCTGCAGTGACCTGGTGTTGAGAGGCAACCCCTGGGCAGGCATGGTGAGGAGGCTGATGCAGGATGACTGCCTAGAGACAGAGACAGAAAGAGAGGGAGGGAGAGAGAGGGAGGGATTGCTTTCTTCTTCTGTCCTTCTCCACTGGATTATTTTTTAGCCACCTGTGGATCTGAGATAAGAAGAAAAATAAAGCAAATATCAAAAACCATAATAAATTGTAATAAATTAAAAATTCACTTCTCTAAATCACATCTGTAGGTAGAGAGGCCAGGTTTCCTTCCCAGGTTACTGCAGGGCAGATGCACTGGGACCATGCAACGGGATAGAGCGGGCTGTGATCAAGGCTTGAGCCTCCAACAGACTCTCGGAATGAGCCAAACACGGCCATGCTCAGTGTCTAGACGGGCCTGTTGTTTGAGGCCGTGAGCGAGGTATGAACCTCAAAGGCACTGCCACAGATTTTCCGTTCATCAATCTTCTCCTCCATGCCATTATTCTTCATCAGTGGGGGAGTCAGGAGGAGTCATCGCTGAGCATAACGTTGCCTGTCATTACAGAACATCTGGTCTTAACGTGCAGCAACAGCTGCTTGGTACCTGCCGTATAAACAAAGTACTCCCCTCTTGGCTGCCGCTCTTCCCCATCCTGGAGGCAGAGGCAGTCAGGATGGGTTTGCCTCCCCATGTCTCCTGGTGTGGGGAAGAGAGAACAGCAATCCCCACAGGGCGAGGACGCTTGTGTGCTGACTGAAGGTGTGCCAGGTGCCGCGGAGCTGTTGTGTCAGCTTTACCCAGGGAATAGCAAACAAACAAATGCCCGTTCTTGTCTCCCACCAGGTAGGGCATGAATGACAGACCAAAGTACGAATTTGGCAAAGTTGAGCTTGGCAAACCAAAAAGAACATTGGGTTTTCTTATAGAGTCTAGGTGACCCCAAAGTAGCTGGATAAGCAAGAAAACCAAAACCAAACCAACCAAACAAGCAAACAAAACCCTCACCCTAATGTATGGGTAATGGCTTCTCCTTGGCTACATCGTTAACGGTCTTACTTTTCTTGGCCTTCCACATTCTGGACACTCTAGCACAGTGGGTCTTAGTCTGTGGGTTGTGACCCCTTTGGGGGTTAAATGATCCTTTTGTGGAGTTCATTTAACAGCATCAGAAAACACAGAGATTTACATTGTTATTCATAACAGTAGCAAAATTGCAGTTATGAAATATTCGAAAGTAAGTTTATGGTTGGGGTTTACTACAGCTTGGGGAATGGTATAAAGGGTCACAGAATTAGGAAGGTTGAGAACCACTGGTCTAGGACCTCTGAAGACCAAGTGACTACACGCAGCTACATATAAGCAGGAGGAAGATGGAGGAAGACATCACCTAGAATCTCAAATAAGGGTTAGGTGACTCCCCACTCTCTTCCATGGGTGACAGTCAATGGCAAACATGACCCAGCTTGAGTGTCTGCTCCAAGTAGTCACGGCTGCGGTGAGGAAGCTGTTTGCAGTTATGCTTGCAGGAGAGCATTCTCAGACACAAGCCCCTCCATTCCCTGGAGAATCGACGAGTTTCCTGGGTTAGCTCCCCGAGTTGGTGTGACCTTAAAGCAGGTACATTGGCAAACAGAAATCTCGGCCCAGCATGGATGGTGACTTCTCAGAAGCCTCGGGGATGGAGACGCTGCACAGGTAACTTCACGGCTTACTGTCTGGCTTCAGAGGTGTTTAGATGGGGGTGGGGGCAAAGGCAGAGAAGTGGAGGTACGATCGGTTGGAAGCACGATGCAAATTTACCTAAAACCAAAGTGAGCGTTGTAACCCCAAAACAGCTTACCTACAGATGCAAGAACACAGGTCTCAGTTGCAGATGGATTTGACTTGATCTGATTTTGTGGTCTTGTTTAGCAATGGTCAAGACAACGATGTTTGCTGTTATATGATGGTAGGCACTCTGGTGTCACTTGGCTGGCATCAGGTGGCAGCGCCATAGCCCGTTCATACGAGCCATTCAGCAAGCCCTGTTCTCCTAATATTCCAGGCAGTGGGTAAAACAATATTCACAAACATTCCTTCCCAATCTTTAATCAAAATCCTATGAACCAAATGTTTAGGGGAAGAATTAGATTTTACTGCTCCATACCAAAGCTGGTAAATCTACCGAGCAGTAGCAACCATCTGAAGCACACACTTTTCCTTTAGCTGTGAGGGCCAAGCAGGGTCTGCCAGTCTTTGAGGCAGGCGGGGATGCAAACGCTGGTCTTTGAGTACCCTGCTGAGATTTTAACTCCATACCCTAGTTTTCCCCAAACTTGACCTCTTAGACCCAGATTCCAGTTTCTATAGATTGGAGTCATTTAGCTTTTTGGTGTTGCTAGGGTTTCTTTCCTACCCATGGCCTACTGGTACATGTAAGGAATAATAGGTGACCGTAGTGAGAGGTGCCCAGGAATAAAAGGGAAAATGGTATGACTAGGGACTAGCTCCTTTCTTGGCTGTCTTTTGTCTCATACCTCCCCCTCTGGCCTCATTTATCCCCATGACTCTCCAGTTTCTCCCATGCCACCCCTCCCTGCCATTCTGGAAGGGAGCATCTGCCCAGCTTCCTGTCTGTCAGGTCAGTTCCAAGATGAACAACTCGGCCTTGGATCCTTGGCAGTTCCGTGCTCAAATCCCGACTGTCAGTCCATCCTCTGCTGTGGGAGTGTTGGTGAATGAGCTCACCTCTCTGCTCTGTTAAACTAGGGGTAACCTGGGGACAATAACGAATATGTCATGGCTTCTTGGAAGGGTCACCTGAGAGTCCTCACACCCCATTTAACACATCACTAACCCCTAGGGAGTGATTGCTGATGGTACTAAGCAGTGGCTCACACATCTCCTTGCTTGTAATTGTCGACTTCTAACCCCAAATGTCTACATCCCCACCCCAGGTCAGCTTTGGTCCCTTCCTAACCACACATCCATCACCGATAAAACCTCCTGGAGTCCAAAGGTCAACTGTCACAGCTCTCTGTTCCCTCCCAAGTCTTTTTGTCTCGTATTGTCTTCCCATCTCCTGCCTCCACCCAGAGGCTATGAGCCCTTCACCCAGCATCTCCTCCATGCAGGGACTCAGTAGATTAATGTTTCTATCTGGTGCTTCTACTCGGTTCTTTCTACCTCTCCCATCTGCTATTCTTCCACTCATTCATTCATGAGTTTGTCCACTCATTTGTTCATTCAACAATCACTCATGGAGCTTCCCACGTCAACAATGTTAAGAATGATATTATAACACAGCTCTATAGGAACAGCGCCACTCCCCAGCAAAAAGAGCCTTGGGCTTACATTTTTCATGGCCACGAGCATTCTGAGTTGTGACCCTAACACTGGCACTTCTCTGGCCACTGGACTTGATGTAGCAATCACATAAAGCTGGTCTTGTCCTGGTAGACCTCAGGCTTCAAAGAGATGTCGGATAAATAAGTCTCCTAAGGGGGCTTGAAGGTTGCACAGGGGAAATGCAAGGATGACATGAAAAGGCCTGAGCTCTTCTAGAAGGGACTTGAGCCGTTGCCACATGGTGCAGGCTGGGGACAGGAAAAAGAGTTCACACTCGAGTAGCTGCAGGGCGGTTATGCGGATAAAAGGGCACAGGGGAGATGCCATAGACCCAACAGCTCCTCATTCTCCTCACTTCCACCACCTCTTTTTCCTTCTCCTCCTCCTCCTTCTCCTTCTTCTTCCTTTGCTTCTTCTTTCTTCTTGCCATACTAGAGATACAGCCCAGGGCCGCATGTGTGCTCACTGCTCTGCCATTGAACTTAGACCCTGGCTGGGCTTAGTCTCTCCTTCTCATGTTCCTCCTCCTCTTTTTTCTTTCTTCTCAGTACTTGGCACGGGACCCAGGGCCTAGCACACGCTAAGCAAGTGTTCCACCACTGAGCTACACTCCAGCCCTGGCTGGCATGGGCTTCCTCATATGTACCTAGAAACGCCTCAGTGTGGGCGTCTTGGCAACAAAAGAAACTGTACTGGCGTCAACTCTTCCAAGTTCTTTCACGTCGAAACACTTTAAAACTTTGTCCCTGTCTGGCGTTGTGCTTCCTCGTGCATTTTCTGGCATGTGGGTTGTGTTACTGTGATTATTCAACCTGTGGGAAAGGCCTCGCCTTTATCTCCCATCTCTTGGGGAAGTGGACTCTGGGGCCGAGAAGAACAGCACCATTTGTGTGGGGCATCCTGCTGGTGTTTGTGATTCCCCCCCTTATGCGCAAACATAGTTCGTACCCTAGAACATTCCAACGCCTTCAGTGGGAGGAGAATTGACAGGAAACCCTTCCCTATTCTCCTGGTCCTTTTATGCATGGCTTGGCACCCACCTGGCCTCAGCCCTTGCCCACCATGCTTGGGAAGATTGCCTACTTAAATTTCACCTCTTTCTAAATTGGCTTTTTAAAGACCTCCCTCTTCCAATCAGAGTGGAGACTGCACCTTCAGCGAACACTGCAGTGGGCTCCATTAGCTTCATCTTCAGTTTATGGTGTTTGAAATGAGCCGGAGGGTGAGGCAGATGAAGGGGCCGTGGAAAGTAGGGACGACTTTCCTGTAGGGGAGCTTGTCCTCTGCCCGTCTCTATATCAGGCTGAAAGTCTGTGTTAGCAGCAGCAAGAGCAGACATTTGGACTCAACAGTTTCTGAATTTCTGTATCCCTAAGGTTACACCCAGGCAGCTCCTATAGCAGGACCACAGAAGACCAGAAGGGAGGTCCCTTTGGGAACTTCAGTGACAGATACTTAAACTCGGAAGACGGTTTGGAGAAATAGGAGACACGCCAGCCATCATCTGTGCTAATATTTTTTTTTTCTAAGTGAACTCTTTCACGGATGTTCAGGGAGTGGAAAGAAAGGAAGCATTATTTATAATTGTGGCGTGTGTTGGTGGGATGGGGGCTGCCTTCCGAGACACAGTAGATGACAAAGAATAAGTTATCTCTTTACAGATAGAATGTGGCAATAATTGCCTAGTTTCTGGCTTCAGAAAGTCATAATCTATTAATTTGATGGATATCAAAAAGCCATAATCTGTCAATCAGGTGTCAGAAGAAAGAGTGCCTGGGAGCTTTGAAGCGTGACATTTAGAATACTGATGGATACCTTTATTTTCATTCCGGCTGCGACGGAAGGAAAGATTCAAACTCTCGCAGCCAGCGTACTCGGCAGTGAATATCATATCAGCGAGCTTAACAGTTTTGTAACTTAAAAATGCTCTTGGATCAGTATGTTGGATGGCAAAAAAGAAAAAAAAAAGAACTATAAAAGTCACCCTACAGTGAATTATAGGGAGATAATTTCATCTTATATTCTCACTGACGTTAGCCTTTATGGGATGGGCTCCTTAGTTTCAACATGAACGGAACCTGAGATGATTTCTTTGTAAATTCCCGTGGCCCATCTTGTGTTTCTATCCACTGTATGGATATAGTCTTGAAACAGACCAACAGGCACCGAGGAAAATGCTCTAAACTGATGGAAGGAAGGAAGCTGGTGGTGTCACACACAGGAAGAGCTACAGCTCTTCACGGACCCTGTGAGCTTGGCAGCCGCAGTGCGGGAAGACGCCCTGTTCACGGATGCCTTTGACTCCGTAGTTCCTTGCCATCACCTCAGAAACTGAGAAGCCAAACATAGCTGCGTTTTTCCCATTATGATTCCTGCAGTGAAGACGTTCTAAGTATTTCAGAAATTACTTTTATTTTTTTTTTAAACTGCAGGACAATCTTATGGAGCCCAGGATGGCCTCAGAGTTGCTATATAGAACTTCTAACTTACGATTCTCCTGCCTCCAATTCCCAAGCGCTGGGATTGTACACCATCATGTCTGGTTCGTTCAAGGCTGGGGATTGAACCCAGGCTTTGACGAGGTTTAGAGCAGCACTCTGCCGACTAAGCTACATTCCGGGCACTGGGCACTGCAGGCAATGCCTACCAAGGTCTTTTCAGTGCAGAACTCAGCACAGCAGTAGCGTCATCTTCTTGGAACCTGTAACGCAGCACGGGAGCCTTCTGTCTTCCTTCCTGCCTTTCTTCAGCTGCAGCTCAAGCTGAAGAGGACGCCGCCCTGCCAGTTTAGTCTCTGCGACCTCTCTCCTTAACATCATTTCTTAAAAGAGCAAGAGAGCAGGTAAGAGTGTCACAGTTGAAAGCCAAGAGACCTGGATCTTGCATTAGTACACTGAGCTAGGCTGGATCTGCACTGTGCCCCCCAGGAAGCCGGAGCAGCAGCCATAGGTAGCAGCTCACTTCCCTCTGAGGAGTCAGCCTCCCCCAGGCTTTGCTCAAGCTCACACCTATCCTTGTTGTTCAAGGGAAGAGGAGGGTGGGGGAGGGGGAGACGGTGAGGATTATTAAGCACAGGGTCTGTGCCCCTCCGCGTTCCAGGTGGTGCCTTGTATGTGAAACCTTATCTTCAAGAATGATCTCATCTCCGCTCCAGACTTCATCATTTTGACCATCAGTGACTCATACGGTGAGTCCTTCTGCTTATCTCCCTCAGACTCCTGAGCTACCTGCCCACCGTCTCTTCCTTGCATGTCTGAAAGGAACCCCAGACTCCGTATAGTTTCCTCTAAACCAATGATCTTCATCCCCGCACCTCACTGCTTGGTGTTCTTCCCAGCTTCTCTTGGGCCGGCTCCGTCCTGCCCTGAGACCCAGTGTGGATGCTGTGAATTGTGTCTGATAAACATCGCAGGGATCTGTCCGAGTCTCTCATCTCCATCGGCAGTACCCATTCTGAGCAGCCTCTACTTCATTTGGAATATCAGTATGTCCCCAGCTGGTTTCACGGTAGCCATTTGATCTGTTCTCCTGATCCTAGCCAAGGTGTTCTCCAGAAAACGTCGATGTGATGGATAGGACTGTACCACTCGGTTGCCTAGCATCCTTCAGTGGGCTTGCCATTGCTACAGGGATTAAACACCAGCAAAACTCTCCAAAGAGTGGCCCCCCTCTGCTTGGGAATCATTTACCAATGTCTGTTTCATCTCACGCCACTCTAGCCTTTGCACACCAGCCACAAGGGTCTTCGTTCAGGTGCTGAGACCATCACACAGGCGTTATACACACAGCCTTCATCTCCCCTGCTACTTGGCCTCAAGTCTTTCCGCAGGCTCAGCTTCCTAACCCTGTTGCACCTCAGCTCTATTGTCAGTGCTTCGAGAGGACTGACCCTCAGTCTAGATCGGTTCTCCTCCTACTCTCTTGGCAGTCATCACATGCCCCTTCTCCAAAGCCGAGGTGACAGACACATTGTTTCCTATTTATTTATTTATGGAGACTATGTGATAAGTGCTTGTCTCACGGTAGAGATGCGGGGGAAACACACTGAATCCCAGTGCTGAACACAAAGGCTTGGAGATGTACAGGTCATTGTAACATAATGGGTTATTAATTAATGGGTACCTGGGTCAGGTAGACAGGATTAGGCTCTTCCAACAGATCAGGAATACAGGGTTCATTGTTAGTAAGAGCTTGGAAGAGTCAGAGGCATGTTTCAGGTTCATGTCTCCAGGTCCACAAAACCTCATCCATACACTACAGTCTGTACAGTGGCAGAGTCAAGGGAGCCCGCCACCACAGTGACACAGCCATCTAGCCTTTTCTTTCACGTGTACATACAAGTGTGTGAAGGTAGGAATTGGTTATTGTTACACGAACCCATCCCTTCTTCATTTGGAAGTGTCTTCGTAGTGTCAGTGGGCTCAGGGTAAGACTTTCTTTAAGAGTACGATCTAAGTGAGCTTGACTTCTGACCTTGCTCTTATAGATTTCCCATCTCGCAGTGATTGATAGTGTCTTGATTCCTGTCGGGAAAAGGACTGCCAGCATGAGCCAGGAAATATATTGTTTCAAATCAAGCATGATTTTTAGCAAGTCATGATCAGAATAGGAGTATTCCACGGGAGTCTTAGTTGAACTTCTCTCATCTGCAGTCCCCGGGGCTCTCTCTGGTAGCCTTGTCGATTCCTGTGTGAAGCAGCTGATGCTGGAACCTTCTTTCTCTCATAAGAACACTGGTCAAACAAGCTGTCCATTGGGTAGACTGGCACACAAATGAATGGGTGGTCGATTGCTCATGCCTTCTTATCAGTGCAATCCACAGGGTTAGAACCAAGGAGAAAGTGTGTGGTGGGGAATCTAAACGCAACCTTTATTAATTCCAGTTTAAAAATACAAGTTTATGCTAAACAAAAAGGGTTCCTCTTCTTTAGCTTTAAAAGCTCAATTTTCTGTCACACTGTTGCCCCGGTGGTGTGAGGACTTACTGTTCATTTGACCCCCAAAGGGTTCACGACCCATAGGTAAGAACTGCTGCTTTAGCCCTCAAATCCGAAATCCAACGATCCCCTTCTTCCATCCCTGTCTCTCTGAGAACCATATGGTCCTATGGGATCACTTCCTGTGCAGACCATGACATCACCGATGATGTAACCCGGATAGGCTGTGAAGGCATGACGCTGAGCTTAACAAGCCTGGAAGAGACCACGGGCAGTATGATTTCAGTGACGTGGAATATACAAAACAGATACAGGATTCAGATTTATGGCTGTCGGTGATAGGACAGGAAGGGATGGGGGTGGACACTGATGGGATAGGATTCCTCTTTGGGGTGGCGGCTGTCTGAGAATAGGACAGTAGTGATGGCTGTACAACATGGTAAACATGATCAGTTCCATCAGTGGTAAATTGTCTGTCATGTTTAATTCATCGTAACTGAACCATGAAGTTGAAGACAAGACAGAGCTGGCTTCTGTAAGGTCCAGGCATTCCCCTATTCACTGTTTGAACAGGGCTTCTAAAAGCACATGACCCTCACTGGCTAGAGACTTGGTAGAGAGGAAACAGGTGCTGTTGGAGGTCCGGATGTGCCCTCACCTCTGGGCAGGTTGACCACTCATGTCCGACCTGCTTGTTCTCTCCCTGGGGGCTCTATCCAGCTGCTGGAGCTAGCATTCACACATAGTGATGACAGAAGCCTTCTGGTTCCCAGGAGTCAGGCTCAGTCAACACAATAAGAAGTGATGGTATCAGTACCACCCCTTGCTGCCCTCAAGCTGGGATGAGGCCCTGTAAACTGTGCTCTGGCTTCTAAGGCCTTAACTGAGTGGACCCCAGACGTCTGTGTACTGACCCCCAGCCTTACCCAGTTCTGTCTCCTCCTTTTCCTCATCTCCCCTCTTTATTGCCCTCCTAACTCTTCCTTCATCCCCCAAATCAGCTGCTGCTTGCAAGCTCTTGTCTGAGGATTTATAAAACCCATAAGCTATTATCGGATAACATTGCATTCTCATCATGAAAATACAGTAAAAAGTGACTGGCTCGTGTTCATTTTGCTGTCCGCTTCCAGTGACAAGGCTGCCTTTCTGTATCAGGCAAATCATTGTCACCAGTTCTCAGATATCAGTGTCAATAGAATCCCCCAGGGGAGGAGTTCAGAGTGCAGATTCCTATTTTTCTAGTTTAGATGCACAGAGTTAGTACTTTAAGGGGTGGGGGTTGAGAATCTGGAATGGCCAAGTTTTATCTACTTGTGTGTGTGTGTATGTGTGTGTACACTCCTTTATGTGGAGGGCAGAGCTCAGCTTCTAGAGTTGTGCCGTTCCTCATGATGCCACCCTCCTTGTTTTTTGAGAGTTTCTCATTCTTCACCTTAGAATGAACCAAGTCAGCAGGACTGACAGCCAGTGATCCCAGGGTGTTGGTTAATCTCAATTGTCAGCTGACGAATCACTTGGGAAACGGGCCTCTGAGCACATCTGTGGGGGCTATCTTGATTAGGTCCACAAAGACAGGAAGACCTGCCTACTATGGGTGGCACCATTCCCTAGGCTAGGATACAAAGCCAATAAAAAGAAGAGAGAAAGTGATAAGTGGAGTGTTCATTGTTTTCTTCTTGTCTGTGGATACACCATGGCAGGTTTCCTCCAGCCCCATGTTTGTACCTTCCCTACTAGGATGGGGTGTAATCTTGAATTGTAAGCCCAAGTAATTCCTTCATCCCTCTTGCTGCTTTTTCGTGCTATTTTGTCATAGCAACAGAAAAAGAGACACCCAGATCCAGGGGTCTGCTTGTCTCTGCCTCCTCAGCGCTGGGATCACAATATTATCAGGCCTAACTTTTCTTTTAATACTGAGTATAGGAAGAAAAGTCAAGTTCTGAGGCTCACACAGCAAGTGCTTTACTAAATGAGCCATCACTCTATCCCCCAGGGTCTTCTTTTACAGGGCAGAGTGGCAGTGGTCCTGGCGTGGAGGATTACGGGAGCATCTAGTTGGTTGGTTCTCCTACATCTCTGGTCCCTGGAACTCTGCAGGCTCTCGTCTCTGTGTACTTTCTCTTAAACTGATGGGATCCGTGGCCATGTGTGGAGCTAATTTCAGCATTTAATAATCATTAAGTAAAGAGAGTGAAATATCTACAGTAAGTAATTACATAAAACATGCTTCTGGCAATATTTGCCCCCTTGGAAATTCAAACAGGAAGTCTCCAAGGAGCAAGGTTGTCTTCTTGGAGGTGGACACAACGTAATTGAGCTTAGCTAATGGAGATAATTAATTAGGAAATGGATGTTCTCACTTCTGAGAAAAATTATTGGAAGGATCTCCCAGAAGGCTTAGCCCTCTGCTCTTGCTAAAATCAGTGACATCCAGAAGGTCACAGTTCCCCACACACAGAGTAATTCCAAGACCAGAGAGTTTGCCCGTTCGTGCAAGCCTGGAGTCCTAGCTATTCAAGAAGCTGAGGCAGGAGGATTGTGTGTTCAAGACCTGCCAAGGCTGCAGAGGAAGTTCAAGATGAGCCTGGAGAGCTGAGTTAGAGAGCTAAGGATGAACCTTCGTATAGAACGCTTGCCCAGCATGTAGAGGGACCTGGATTGAGTCTTTACTACTGGGCTCGGAATGTAGCTCAGTTAGTAGGACCCTTGTTTAACACACACACACACACACACACACACACACACACACACACACACACCTGGGTTCAATTCCCAATGGGTATGATAGTGTGCATACCTTTAATCCTAGCACTTAGGAGGTAGAAGTTCAAGGTCATTCCGGGCTGCATCTTGAGTTGGAGGTTAGGTTAGTGTACATGAGACTCTGTCTTAGAGAAACGAAATCCATAATACTGGTTTTTAATTTTGGTTTGTTTTTTGTTTGTTTTGTTATTTAAAGAGAGGAAGGAAAGGGGGAAAAAGTAGAAAGCAAAACCGAAACCAAGCAGAGGAACAGAACACAGCTCCTGCCTAAAGCTTTCAGCCCTCAGGCATTGCTCTAAAAACACTCTAAGTACCTGAAACAGACCTGGATGAGGCAGGGTCTGAGTCTCGGCTTTCCTGTGTAAGCGCTCTGACTGTGGCCATGGTTTTTGCCCATCATGGGGCTTGGTCTCCTGATTGTACCAGGTCTTGTAATGATAAATGCAGTAACCAGCACCCAGTGAACCTGCTCTTCAGAAGACAAACTGGGACTCAGAAGGCACTGCCCTGGCCATCTCGCCAGACCCTCTTGTGTAGGCCCTGGGCTTTGGTTCCTCCCCTGGGTTCTCTCTGTGACCCTTTTCTGCTCAGGTTTAAGCTGAAAGAACTTGTAGCTTGGACTGATCTTTCCAGCTTGCCTCCTTGCTAGCTCCATCCTATTCCTTTCTGGCTGCAAATTCTAAGGCCATCTTGCTTAATGTGTCTAGTTACTGGGGCTACTTATGGTGTTTTCAAGTCGCTGACCTTCAGCCTTCCATCTTAGCCCTATAGTTTGCCTGCTAGTGGGAGCCAAAGACAGCCCAGCAGGAAAGAATTTCACCCAGGTCCTTTAACCCCATCTTCCACAGTCTGAGCACTTCAGGGTCAGCCAGGCCAAAGAACCTACAGTATGCTTGAAATCTAAAAGCCCACAAAAAACACTGGGCCTGAAGGACCAGCAGCCCCTCGGTCCATCAGGGTCAGGAAGATGGGGGTCGGGCCATGGAGGGCACAGGCAAAGGCACGTGCATACTCAAGGGTTGAGGAACGCATCCATTATCCTGGCGGAGGCGTGTTTGTCTTGCCCACCAGCTCTCCTCACCACTGAGCTCAATCGATAGTTACCGAATGAGAGAGAAGCGGTGGCCCAAGCCGAGGAGGCAGAGACCTGTTACAGATGATATTTTCGCTTTCTGGTGGTGGCAGATATTACATTAGGTGTCATCAGGAACTGGCACTGAGAGGCATTTGTTTTCTCTGTTGATAAAACACATGCTTTGTGTTCTTTTGTGGGATCAATGGATCTATAACACACAAGCCTTTCCTTTTTGTAGCCTCCTTTCCCTTAGCCAGTCTTTGACAGGGAGTCCGCTGGGGGGAATGTCTGTCCTCCTCTCTGCCCCTTCCGAAAGGTAGTCTTTACGCGGCGGAAGTGGGCAGGAGAGAATTCATGGAGAGCTAAGGTCAATGTGAGTAGATCCCGGGGAGTGATGGACTCAAGCCTTTTGGGGAAACAGTCCAAGATTAGGGACATTCCCTGTGTTTAGACACCTACAGATTCCCAGGTGCCAAGTCTGCAGGGCACTACTCTAGAACTCAGAAGAAGAGGGGATTCATGAGCATGCTCCTGAAATTGATCCCATTGGCCAGACATGAGAGTCTCAGGGCATCAGCCCCATAGGTAGGCACAATCGCTTGTGTCTGGGATAGAAATCTCTGTGGAGTCACCCTCCTGCACTGGCTGTCTCCATTTCTGCGGTAACAGTCTGAACCTGCAGTCATGCATGGCATGATGTCTGCCATGGACACAGGTAAAGCAATTGTGTCATAGGGACCGTGTGTTCACCATAATGTCTTAACAAATATGCAACGAAGTCGTGATTTGGAGAGCTATTTCAGGATCGCTCCTGAAAATGTGAGCCCTGGGTAGATCCTATCTCGAGTCTATATTGATTCTGCAGAACAGAAGTACTTACAATAGCTCTTGACTCTTTGTCTAAATGATTGAGTCCTTTAGCATAAGAAGATAAGGTCTAGAAAGCAGAGCGCCATGTGGATTAGTCTCTACTTAACCAACTTGGAGGCATATCAGTGACCACTCAGGGCCCCGACTTCAGCTCAGCCCTAAGTTCTGCTTTCCTCCGTATGGCCTCCTCTGAGTGGAGAAAGTGAAGTCAGAGAATGATGAATGAAGAGGAATGTTTTAAAATTGTTTGCAGATAATTTTCAGTGGCCGTTTATGCATAGTGCGATATTCTGAACTGGGGCACGTATATCCTAGGTAGACACGCAGCTTATGATAATGGGTGTGATTCCATTATCACGACTTGTCCTGTCTCCACATGTGATTCAGAGTGAAGTCGTTCACAGCAAGGCCAGTGGGGAAATGATCCAAGGAAGCGGGCAATGCTCGACATTATTGGAGAAGCGTCTGGGACTTACAAACATACTGGAGAGTAGGTGGTTTATCAACAAGAGGAGGTCAGAAGCTGGGTGGTCCCCAGCCAAAGCCCTGGCGGGATCTGTGTCTGATGAGAGCTACGTGCTCATACCTGCTTGTCTCTGATCCCCTCACTTAGGAAGTGGTGAGGAGCTCTATGGGACCTCTTTCTAGGGACTTTAGACCCATGCTTGGGACCTCTATTCTCATGATCTAACTACTTCCAAAAAGCCCCTTCCTCCTAATATGAAGGGTTAGGATTTCAATGTACAAGTGGTGTGTGTGTGTGTTATTGTGTATATGTGTATTCATGTTGTAGGTCTCTGCATACATGCACATGTGTATCCCCGTATTTGGAGGTCAGAGTGTACCCTCAGGTATTATTCCTCAGGAACTGTTCACCTTGCTTTTTGAGACAGTCTCTCCCTGGGAGCTGGAGCTTGCAGAATAGGCTAAGCTGGCTGGGCAGTGAGTTTTAGGGGCCCCCTATCTCTGTTTCCACAGCACCGGAATTCAAAACTTGTGCTACTATGCCTGACTTTTTCCTATGGGTTCTGGAGTTCAAACTCAGGTCCTCATGCTTGCATGTTAAGCACTTTACCAACTAAGTCATCTCCTCAGAGTCCTCAACATATATATTTGGGGCAGACACAGATATTCAAAACATAACTAAAATTGTGTGAGAGTGTTTATGTAGCAAAAAAAACATGACCAAAGGATCAGAAACAATCCTCAGCTGTCAACAGAGACATACGTGTGTGTGTGTGTATGTGTGTGTGTGTGTGTGTGCAGGTGTGCACATTGGTACACAAGACCTCTCAGTCTGTAAAGCCAGTGGGTGCCCCATCAGGACTGGCCTAGGACATTTTCTTTCCTGTGGGCTGTCTCTGCCTGGCTTGTTTTCCAGCCCTTCACTCCTAGGAGGTTTAATCAAGCCCAGAAAGTTCTACCATGTCTAAGCACCATCTCAATGGTTTTCAGACAGAACCCGTGTGAGCGAGTGTGTGAAAGTGAGTGTGTGTGTGAAAGTGAGTGTATGAGACATACGTCATCCTGCTATAGCCCGCCTTGATGTCACTTCCACTCCCCACACCCGCTGTAACCCCTTCTTCTGCTAATCCTCTACCTTTTCCCAGGTGGCCCGACTTCTACTTCTGTCAAAACTATAAGTGACTCTCAGGCGTACCTCTTGGGAATGCCTCTACCCATCCCCATCATGGCAGCCTCTCGTGGTTCTGTCAAGATGAGCAAGCACAGAGTGCTGAGAGTTAACACGGAAAGAAAGTGTGGCATTTGCCTTCTATGTTGTGTGTAGTGAGTTAGAGCTAATTTTTTCTTCCCAGCTGCAAGTAGAAATATATCGACCCTTCTCAGCACCCCTCCACACCCTCCTCAGAAATTTAGGAATGCGCCATCCGCTGAGCCACTAGCTTTTGCAGAACACACGTGTTTTGTGTTTGCAGAGACCATGGAGCATTCATACAATATTTTGTGAATTTTTAAAATAATATTTAGCTTTATATTTGATGATGTATATGAATACACGTTGGGATGTGTGTACATGAGGTAATCTCAGAGGCCAAAGGAGGGCATCATAATCCCTGGAGCTAGATGGTTATGCACCATCCACCATGGGTGCTGGAAACCAAACATGGATCCTCTGCGGAAAACAACTTAAGGTCTTAACCACTGAGCCATCTCTTTAGCCCCATAATTTGCGTTTAAACCACAGTAGCCCCAAGAGTAACCGAAACTTTCCTTGTTGAATTAGAATATGGAGTCAGTTTAGCAGAGACAGGCCTTTGAACACTCCCCCTGGGGGGTCCTGCAGAAGATGGTAGGAAATGGGGGCTGATGATGCATTGCATGGGCACATGAATAAATGCAGAGGGCTGAGCACATATATGACTGCCAGTCTTGCTTGTGTGATTGGTTAATGGCATAGGCCATTCTGGGCTTGGGTGAGGTGCTGAAGTTCGCAGGTCCGGGCCTCCTTGTGGGTCACAAAGGCAGCGTGATACACCAAGCAGACAACAGTGCTCAGAAACACCCAGGCTTTCACTCTCTTGCTGCTACTCCCCTGGGTAAATTATTTAACAGTTTAGGCTTTGCGTTTTTCACATCTGAAAATGAGAATATTCATTGCCTTCTGTGGTGATGGGGAGGGTTCCGTGTGATAATGCGTGCAGCGCATGCCAACACCCAGGACACTCTTCCTTCTGCTGCCAGTCCAGAGTGTCGCTACATGCACACCGAAAACCGAGTGATGGAGAAGTGCTGTAATAATGGGAGTTTATTTATAGGTATTGCACTGAATGCTGCCAGTGCCCGTGATTGTAACATACCCACGGGATGGGGCAATGTAGGGAGAGCAACTTACTGCTCGATCTGCCCAAGTGTGGCCAATTTCTGTCCTTTATCCAAAGGTTAGAAATTGAATCATGACCTTGAACTGGAGCCACCGGTCTCTCTTTCTATGTAACTGTAGGCTTCTGCCATAAACAGGGTCCATGTAGGGCAGGGAAAGGGCTCTGCTCTTACAAGCTACATATAGGGTATGTCAAGGACGCGTGCTAGCTCTTTAATTATGGCATAGGTTCTCTCACTTGCCACAGGATCTGGCTTCAAAGTACTGTCAGAGAGAAGCCAGTGCCTGTGACCAATGCCAGGTAAGGGTATAAAGGGGAAGAAGGAGGGTTTGGCACCATGAGTGGCTCAATCCTGAGCATGGGAGGCCATCTGCAATGGATTGACTTTTATCAATGTCTAGGTACAGCGAGAGGACATGCTATACTCTGCAGGATAAAGATGTCATCTGTACCCTTTTGTTTTGGTCTCACTTTACCAGGAGATCCCCAAACGGTGGCCTGGCAAAGGCTCTGAACCCTGCCTGATCGTAGGGAAAGAACGGATACAATGTGAGCTGTCAGGAAGCATGCAGGGTGGGCTTTCTAGCAGGGCCCTTGTTTTCTGGATACAGAGGAGCTTAGGATCAAAGGGCTGGGTGACCTTGCCCGATCACAGCGACACTGTGGCAGTGCAGGGGAGACTTTGCCTGCTCACTGCAACACTGCAGTACAGTGGGGAGGCCTTGCCTGCTCACTGTAATAATGCAGTACAGTGGGGAGGCCTTGCCTGCTCACTGTAATAATGCAGTACAATGAGAGGCTTTGCCTGCTTACTGCAATACTACAGGTGTGCAATGAAAGGCCTCACCTGCTCACTGCAGTATAGGAACACTGAAGGAGTAAGGCGGGAGGCAGTGCAGTGGAGGCTCCAGCCTCTGGGTGCCGCTCTCCGTGGAATCCATGGTCCCAAGAGAAAGATGGCCAGTGTCTGGCTCTCAGCTTTCATTTTTTAGTGTTATGGGGACTTCTGCCTCGGCCTGTCTAAAATGCAAAGTCTGAGGAAGCTGCTTCATTTTGGCCTCAAGTAAATCAGCTCAGGCTCCTCCTGTGCAGTGCTGGCATCACCCGGCAACCTCCGCTCCTTGCTGGCTGCGTCGCACAGGTGCTGCTGGTTCCCTGACTGCCTGGGAATGTGGTTTATGCTTGCAGATCCCGGCACCTAAACATGTCAAGGACCTAAGTGATGACCAACTGCATAGCGTGGGCATATTTAAGACCTCTGAGCCTCAGCTCTGGCAGTTGCAGAGGAGGAGGTGCGAGTTTACTAAGTCAAGTGGCAACTGTCATAAATTCACTGCTGGTCCTTCTTATCACCACGATGACTCAAGACCTCAAAGACCGTGAGAGCATAGCCTGCGCTTAGTCGAGCACAGCTCTCCAGTCCCAGGCTTGCTTCCTGGTGGGGACTCACGTTGGCTAAGAGTCTTGCAGAGTGGTACGTGCCTACTATCGTAGTGCTGGAGAGGCTGGGGCAGGAATATTGTGAGTTTGAAGCTAGCCTAGACTACCTAGTGAATTCCAGGCTAGTCTGGGTTATAAAGCAAGACCCTGTCTCAGGAAATCAAAACCAAAGCTAACTGAGCAAAACTAAAACCTGTTAATTATGACCAGGTATTTTAAAGACTGGATACGAAGCACATCATTCATTTGAAGTTATTTCTATGTAACTCTTTTGGAATGTTTCTGGAAGCTTCCATAATAAGAAATAAGGATCCAAGAAGGATGTTAAGTAGTCAACCAATCATTCTCTTAATTTTTGAGTTTTTTTTTTCCTAAGTGTGTAAGTAGAAAAAGGAAGTGAAATAGGAAAGGATGCCAGGTTGTGGCGTGATGATCAGGCAGGTATGCAGCCAAGGTGTGTTGGGGGGAATTAGGCAGATCATGTGACCATGTGCTTCTTGGAGAGGGGGCCACATTGGTGGGGAAGGGGATGTGGCCAGGCCCCTGGGTCAGTTGGGGCAATTCAGAGAACTCACAGATTCAGAAGAACCAGGGCCCAGGATCGAATTCCCCAGACTGAATCTCTGATGCAGATTCAGAAGAACCAGGGCCCAGGATTGAATTCCCCAGACCGAATCTGAACGCTTCAGTTTAAGAACCGGTTTGGCTATCTTGAACACCCACTACACTTGTGCCTGAGGGGATGTGTTCACGAAGCCAAGAGTGCTCGTCTATGGATTAACACACTTGTTCAGGCTTATTCCTCTAACTAGCCTGCATCTGAGCATTTTCACTTTTCAAGATAAACCTGGCATGGCAGGCTGTTCAGCTGACATTTGCTGGGAGGGTGGAAGAAAATGTCTGCATTAGAAGAAGACTCTGAATTAGAAATGGACCCACAGAGGTTCCCGCGGGGCTGTCCTGCTCAGCAGATGTGAGTCTCAGCTTCCCACCCTTATGGAAAGGCCAATTTATTGTTTTGGCCTATTTTTGAGATCGCCATAATTATAGTCAGTTTATTAATTTCCTTTGGCAAAGGGCTGGTTGCTTTGATTTCAAACGTCTCCAAGACTGGATCTTGGAATTGGAGTGTAGAGTGGAAGCCACTCGTTCTAAAGATCTGTAGGACGGTGTTCCCTTGAGTCCTGGCTGCCCTCCTGGTGGCCATGCTTGAAGGTTATTGTCTGGGCTGCTGCTTGGCATGGTAAATATGCCTGCTGCTCCGACATTTGTCGTGAGTTAGGTCCAGGGTTGCCTACGGCTCCTCCCATTTCTGCAAAGCGCCATAAGGGATCCTGATGTCAGCACACCCTAGTTCTCATTCCCAACCTGGACAGATTTGCCTGTGTGTTCGAAAGGGCAGACCCACCGCCAAATGAAGCAAACATAGCTCTGAGAGGAGGAAAAAAGCAATGCATTTTTTTGTCCTCACAAATAATAATTCAAGAACTGCTCAGAAGCCCAGGTGGGGGGAAGACAGGGGGTGCTCAGAACCCTAGATGGGGGGAAGGCAGGGGGTACTCAGAATCCCAGGTGGGGGAAGATGGGGTGCTCAGAACCCTAGATGGGGTAAAGACAAGGGGGTGCTCAGAAACTCAGGTGGGAATAAGATGGGGGTGCTCAGAACCCCAGGTTGGGGGAAGAGAGGGGATACTCAGAGCCCCAGGTAGGGGGAACACAGAGAGATACTCAGAACCCTAGGTGGGGGCAGAAGGGGTACTCAGAGTCCCAGGTGGGGGAAAAGGGGGTGCTTGGTACCGCAGGTGGAGGGAGACAGGGGTGCTCAGAACCCCAGGTAGAAAAAAAACGGGGTAATCAGAAACCCAGATGGGAGAGAAGACAAGGGGTGCTCAGATCTCCAGGTGGAGGAAAGACAGGGGGCTCAGAGCCCTGGGTGGGGGCAGGACAGGGGAATAAACAGAGTACAAGAAAAGGAATGAAGTACATCACACAGATAGCAGAAAGCTTTGGGACTGTCTCCACCCGGGAGTTTACATATTTTTAAATGTCTAGTTGTATTTTAATATTTAGCTATAAATAAGGAATCTGGCTTAGGCACAGGAATTCTGCTTTTTAAATTGTTTTAACATCTAAGAATAGTGCGGTGCTCGAGCCGGTCTGATTTTGCACACTTTTCAGTGACTTGGAAGAGAAACTTCACACGCTTGCAGGTTACTCTGTGATTGTCAAGAACCAAACCCACACAGCTCTCCCATCCGGTCTGTGGGCAGGAGTTCACCCAAAGGGAGTCTGCGCAGAAGCAACTGAGGCGTTCCCTCTGACCTCAAGAGCTTTGCATGGAGATGGTTATTGTAGCTACAGCGATGTCCCTGAGTCAGTGTGTCCCAGAATCCAAAATGTCCAATGTTGCTTAGGAATAAAGAAAAGGACCTCTAAATATCTCCGTGTGTAAGCAAGCGTGCAATACACCTGGTGTAAAGTTGCTCACAGGTCTAGGAGCCAGCTGGGTACTGCTGATCCAGCCTGGCCTTGGCTGAGTTGATTGACAGCTCTGCATCTGCGTGTCTCATTGTGGAACAGGAGCAGAGCTGGGGTGAGGGTGGATGCTTCAGTTGCGTGTGGCAGATGATGAAGAATCAGTCACCAAGGTCAAAGCTTGGAGGAAAGACTGTCAAGCTTTGCAAAGGCACCCAGGGAATGGCTGGCTCCGAGGGGATTTGCAAGAGTGTACCTGGGCTTTGGATCCATTCCTGCCTTTAGCAGATTCTTTCTAGGCAACTGTGCTGTAGCAAGCATGGCTCTGGGCCTAGAAATAGAAGAGCAAGGCTAAGATTCTCCCACTGGGACATGATGGGAACACACGACCTAGTCTTCTCACCTCCATTCAGAACAACGCTAATAGGCCACCCAAGCTCAGTTCTCAGTCTGAAGAAGCGTGCATGCAACCTTTCTGTGGGTCTCCACCTCCCTGTGTTCAGCCCTGCCTTCCTTGCTGCCTTATGGACCATCTCAAGGGAATGGCCCCCCTCCCCAATCCTTCTGGATATAGCTCTGTCTCAGAGCAGGTTTCCAGGGCAACCGGTTCATAAAGACTCAAAGTAGAAATGCCTCTCTGAGGTCCTGATGCTCAGGCCAAATCTTGATGGCATCCTGAGAGAGTTCACCTATGCGCAGGAGGAAGAGCAGCTGAGAGATGCCAAGGAGATGTGTCCACCAGAGAATGGGGGGGAGGTCCAAAGGAGGTGGAATTGGGCATCTCTGGATAGAGTATCAAGAGCAGGTTAAAGAGAATTGCAGGAGGCTTGGGTCTTTTTAGAAGCTAGTGGGAAGCCACCAGTGGGGTTTGACTAGATATGAAAACTTTGAGCTGTTACAAAGAAGTCCCTTGACTAGGGGAAAGCAAATTGTATTTCTGGTAGACTGAGGAATGGTCCCAAAGGGTCATGTTCTAATCTGTAAATGTCATTCTACATGGGAAAAGGGGACATTACAGATATGGATACCAGGGGATCTTGAGACAAAGTGATTCTCTCTGATAAGAGATATCTTGCCCAGATAGGGCCTAGAATAGTCAGAGGCTCCTTTCAGGAGGTCAGATTTGGGGATGTGATGCTAGAAGCGGAGGTTTGTAGTGAGATGGCTATGTGAGTTCTACCCTCAGTGCTCTGGAAGGCTCTCCAGGCAGATGGTGGCGTTGACTCATCAGAACTCAAGCCCTCATTCAGAGAAGCTTGGCAAGCAGTGACTCGCTCATGAGCGCCACCTTCCATGTCGATTCCTACTAACAGGCTTGGTTTCATTCCGAGATTCCTTTCACGGGAAGCCTGGGATAGGAAAAGCCATTTATAGTTTGTTATCAACCCAAAATACTGTCTGAGCCCTAAAGTCCCCACTTAAATTCCAGTGAGCTCTTGGGTTCTGCCACCCCTAAAGAGACACATTACTTCCCCGGTTCAGACTTCTCATCCGTGAGGCCAAGGGATGTTCCAGGGTACTACAGGGGCCTGGATTAAAATGCCGTCGTTGACTAAGTACGTGGCCCTGAGTAAGTAATTGAAACACTCTGTGAATTTCAATGTCCACATCTGGGGGAAATGAGAAGCAAGAGGACACTTAAACAGTGTCATAAAAATCCAGTGTCTGGTACTTAGATGATACTCAGTGGCTCTTCCTCCCCCAAGTTCTCTACACATTAGAGGTATTTATGCCGAAAAGTTCATGTGATAAATACAAGTTTGGGGTACTTATATAGGAAATGTCTCATGTTGTCTGCCTGACAATAAGAGATAATGTTTGGCTCCACCACGATGAGATTGATCAGCATTATTTGAACTACTTATAATAAAATGTGACAGGCGGACTTTTGGTATTTTACCACTCAAATTTTCTTTTATAGACTGCTCACCATCGTTGCAAAGTTCAGCATTTTTTTTCCCATGCCGATGTATTAAGCAATATTCATATTCTTCTTGGGCAATCGCCTTTGCCGCTGAATCAATGGCCTGCGGGCATGAGAAGGAGGCGGTTTTATCTCAACTTTATTTATTCTCTGATTATACTGAGACTATTAAATGGCATTACCCCTCCCCCCGACTCCTTGGCCCATTCTCCACCATCTTCCAAAACCTCTAGCACACTCAGCTCTTTTGTGAATTCTCCCACTGCCATGCCTCCCGCTACCCAAATATTTCCCTTGGCTGGCGGCATCCCAAGTTTGAATAAAGGCCTGCTGGATGAGTGAGCCACTATTCTGAGTCACTCAGTCACTCATTCAGGAAATATTCTTTGGGGGTTTATTTACAGTGAGCTGATCCTGGAGAATCCAAGAGAGAGGAAGCGGGGGAGGATATTGTTATTCCTATATGTAAAGGGGCTATAGCCGGGATGGGTCCCAGATGGGCAAAATTTTGGCAGAGGAGCCGTGTGGTATTCAGGAACATGGCAGTTGGAAGTTGAATAGCCAAGAGGGAACCTTATCTGATCACGTGGCTTTCCACTCAAGGTGGGAAGGAAACCCACACGGAAGTGGGGGAGAGGGCCATCAGGGAGGGGTTACATTGACCAAGGCGGAGGGGACAGCAAGTGCAAGGTTTTGGAGGCTGGAGGAAGGGAGCAGCTCAATTGGAAGGTTCCTGAACCTGGAGCTTGATAGGCGAGTCCACACACCTGTATCTTCATAGCTTTAACTGTGTGTTCCAGCCCCATGCCTGGAGCAGTGGGGAGGTCTGCAAAAAAAAAAAGGGAGAGAGAAAGAGAGAGAGAGAAAGAGAGAGAGAGAGAGAGAGAGAGAGAGAGAGAGAGAGAGAGAGAGAGAGAGAGAGAGAGAGAATTATCAGAAATAGACATGAGCATCACAGTGGGCTTGCTGGCTGGAGGGGAGGGAAAGGTAGAGTCATATTTTATTTATGTTTTAATAACTAAAGCTTGCCTTAAGATCAGAAGGGCAAAGCTAAGCCACTAGAGGTCAGGTAGGGGTGGCCCACACCTTTAATCCCAGGATTTGGGAGACAGAGGCGGGTGGACCTCTGTGAGCTCAAGGCCACCCTGGGCTATACAAGAGCAGTGCTGGAACAAATCCAGGTGATGGTGGCTCACACCTTTAATCGCAGTACTAGGGAGTAACATGCCTTTAATTCCAGCACTAGAGGGGATATAAAATGGGAGGAGAGAGAGGCTTAGTCTGCTTAGTCTGCGGTCTCCAAGCCAAGGTAGAGGTAAGACGTCTCTAGTGGTTGACTGCTTTGCTTTTCTGGCTTTCGGGTTGAGCCCCAATTTCTGTCTCTGGGATTTTATTATTCATGCCACAGAAAGGATGGGGAGGAAGCAATGTGGAAGCAGGGCTGTCATACGCAGGTCAGATGGGAGCTAGTCTAGAAGCCGTGTGGTTGCAGAGGAACACTGAGGTTCCTCTGTTGGGAGTCAGCTAGCACGGAAAGGAAGCCCACAAAGTAAGATGGTAGCCCGAGCGTGGAAGGTGCGAGAAGGAAGGACATATAGGGCAATGTCTCCATTGACGGTTCCCCTCATGGCATAGCTGCCGCTGCTGACCATTCAGCTGTTAGAAAGCACTAGAAGGAGCCTGGATTAGAAGAGACTCCACTTGGAGTAGCTTAGATTCTATGAATGTTTGGACTTGAGGCCGCCAAAGCTTTTCTGGTAGCAACATGCTGATAAAGCCTGTGGTTATTAGCCAATCCTGCTATGTTTTCCCAGAGCCAGCATTTAACAGAAGGCAGCATTCCCCCAGCAGTCTGTGCTACCCAGGCTGCGCTGTCTCCATCTTATGAAAGGTGATCCAAGCAGCAAGGGCGGAGGTCTGTGGCTCATCACTCTCTCGCCTTGCACCTGGAGTCAGGCTGCACCTCCCCCCTTTTTTCCAACACAAAAATTCTAAGTGCGCTTGTAATCCCCCTCCCTTCCAAATACGTGTATTCATATCTTAAAATCCTCAATGTGTTAGGAAGCGATTGTGTATTGCTTCAGCAGCCACTGGACCGAGAAATCCAGATCAGCAGGCTTTTGTTTCACCAGACAGCTGAGGCAGAGCGGTAGTGACCACCTGGTGTGCTGTGTAGAAGGGGAATCTGAAAGCCTAGCCATGCTCAGCAGGAAGGTGTTCTGGGATTAATTAGTGATGTCTGTCATGGGTCCAGGAAGGGGAAATGAGGTCACAGGAGCCAAGTCAGTTTTTATTTCTGGCAGACACTTTCCTAACTGTAAGAACAAACTCTTAAAACTCCACACACACCGACAGCATCTCAAATTATCCGGGCACCCTGTTCCGCGGCTCTTTCTGAGTTCCTCAGAGAAGATACTTGAACGCAAGCACTCATCAGTCTGTTGTTTGCTCTTGGTCTCCCATTCAGCCTTTGGCTGCCCAGAAGGGGGTGATAAATTATTTTCAGCACCACATTTCACCACCATCCCTGCTTTCTACTCCATCTCTATCTCACGGTAGAGTTCTCTTTCCAGCAGGGGACCTTCTGTCCTGTCCCTAACTTGTCAGCTGCTCCTCAGAGCCAAGGAGAGGAAAACCTGACAGCTTCCATGAACCGCATGCCCTTTGCCAGGCCCACCTATGCCTCAGAGACCTGTGCTAGGGAGTAGGAAACCATTTTGGTGACTTTTGGATAAAGCCCAGCTGTATTTTTGCAGCTAACATAGTTTTCAGGACACTGATTGGCCCCGCTGTGAGTTGTCTCCGCAGGAGAGCTGAAGGGAAGGAAGGGTGTGAGGCCCTACGGGAGGTACGGTAAGGTCCAATTGAGCTCAGTGACTTTTGGATTTATAAGAGTACATTTAATTTTTAACAGATTATATACACGATACTGAGTGACATTAAACAGAGAGTTAAATCAGCCATAACCCATTGAAAGCAGCCTTGCAGATAAAGGTCTCAAATCTACTAGCCTGCTGGATGTACCCCTTATCTGCACACATCTGTCAGTGACTTCTCATAGCACTAAGCCTTTCTAAAACGTCCCAGGCAATGGTTTTCTTCCCTCCCCGGGCATGAAATGCAGGCAACACCTGCTGCCTGAGAACCGGATGAGGGAAAGACCTTAGATTTGGGCCGGGTAGATGTTTTATGAACACAGGCTTTTCTGGGACTCTGATAGAAATCTTTTGCCCCACACCCCAATGGGTAAAGAGAGGGTAGGAACAGGAACACCCAGAGAGACATGCCTTGTTAAACCTGGGGCATGGCATTGAAGACTGACTCCATTCATTGTCGTAGGACTTTGTATATGTTTGTTACACAGCAGGGCTATACTTCTTAATATCTCTGCTACAAATGAGGGAAAAGCACAGACTGTGCAAGTTAAACAAAAAGGAAATGCTGATTATACTAAACCCTGAACAAGGACGTGGCCGTTGTGCAAGTGTCGGGACTTTACCATCACAAAATCTTCAGCGTGATAGCACAGATGCCGCTGCTAACATCCTGCTAATTTGTCCACCTTTGGTTTGGTGCTCACAAGATGACGAAGGGGAGACATGGTTCAGGGGACTCCCAAGGCTCACACGGCTGGAGAAAAATCGTGTGCCTGGGACCGCAGAATCTACAGGCTGCTTCTGTTCCATTCATGTCTCAAGACTTCTTGGTTCTTGAGTCAATTAGGCCAAACATGGCTGACTTTAAGTTGGTGCTGTGTGTAGTAATTATCTACTACCTCAAACTTTAGCAACTTAAAACACCAGTGTTTACTCTCTGAGGAGTAGTCTGATGAAGGGTTCCGAGTTCGGAGTCTTTGGTGATATTGCCATCTAGGCTAACGTGTTGATCAAGGAAGGAGCCAGCTGCAGGCCCCACTGGGCTGAGGAGCCACTTCTAAGATGGCCCCTTACGTGGCTCAGTTCCTTGCCCAGTGTGCCTCTCTGCAGCATCCCAGAGGCACCTTCATGACATGGTCAAATAGCTTCACCAAAGCATGCCAGAGTGGAAGGCAAGGGAGGAACCAGCATGCCGTGTAGGTCCTAACCTCAGGTAGCTCACACAGTTACTGCTGCACACTCCAGATGTGGAGAGCTGGTCACTGACAGCAGCACCACACTCAAGGGGTGAGGAATTATTCAAGTCCACTCATAAAGGCAAGAGTGTCGTCAAATTGGCTGACATCTTTTAAAGCACCAGACGTGTTCATGTCACCTCCTTTTTGATCAGAGAGTTGTAGAAAGGCTTTATCAGAGTCTCAGAAGGATCCGACAACAAAGAAGAGTTGCATATTTGTGTTCCCATGCAAAGCTAGTGAGAACAAAGTTAACAGCAAGTTCCTGCTGGCTGCAGATGTCTGTGTGCAGAGAGACGGGGCTTGCCACACCCACTCTGGGCTGTCCTCCTCATCCCCCTCAGCTTTAAAGGGGGCTGTTCATGTATGTGCTCATGTTTGTATATGAGTATTTGTGTCTGTGTCTGAATTTTGTCATTCATTCTAAACATACCCAAATGATTTAAATATAAATCTGTATTTCATTACTAAGAATACATTATAATAAAGTTATGGAAATACACAGTCAGTCATTTGGAATGAGACTGGATGTGACTGGGCCCCTGAGGGTTGGGTTGTGTGTTTGACACACAGGAACTATAAAGAATTATTTGATTGATGGGTGTATGTATGTATGCATGCATGTATGGCTGTATGTATGTGTGGATTAGTGGGTGGGTGGAGACTGGGGAGTTCAGCTTGAACAAGCAGGTTCCAATGGCTGTAGTCAGCACAGCAATACCATGCCCGTGATAGGAAAGACCGGAGCATGGCTAAGAACTGTAATTTTGAGGCAATGTTGTCTCTGTCCTTTGTGGTATTCTGAATCAAGTGGAAAGAGTCCAGGGGTCCAGTGTCTACTTGCTGTTTGCATCTAAAAAGTGAAACCGAGTGGCTTGCTTTTAGTCAAGAGTGAGTAGACAATTGTATCTTCCTTGAAGATCTCGGTCTGAGGTCGGGGGAAGGAAATACATAGGTTAGCATATAACATGTGATGCTTCTTGCTCGTGGGCGTGAGGCCAGCTGTCAGCTAGGTGACTCCATCTTGGTTGAGCTTCCTCATCCTTCTTGGAGTCAGAGGGCAATTTCCGATCTATTCTGGTCTTGACTGTGATTAGGGAGAGACAGGCTATGCTCCGTCTTTCTCATATTGTAGCGGTCCTCATGGGAATGTGTGTGTTCTCAGAGCAAGTGCAGAGGCACCAGAGGGACAAGCCCAGACCTGCAGGTACTTCCAAGGCTACTTCCAAGCTCCTTCCGCTGAGCATCTGGGTTGCAGGGGGGCACTAAACAAGCACCGATGGACATTAGGAACTGGGTAGTGGTTACTTTTCCTATAAGAAAGCAAAGGGCGATTTCTTTGGACTTAAGGTGGGTCCACACACAAACAGTAAATGTTTCAGGCTCTGGAAGACGCCATACCTAGCCTAGCCCGTGTTCTCCTTTTATGTCTCCTTTCTATCCTTCCGTTTTATACATCTCCCTCCCCTCAACAATCCTTTATACACAGTCTTTGTTTGCGGGCTGTACGAAACTGGGGTGGTTCTGAGTCACAGGTTGTCAACGGATGGTTTGAAAGGAAAAACATTTGTACTTCCGGCAGTGTCCTGTGTCCCGTTGACAAAAGACACCTGCCACTTGCCATTTATGTTTATCTGCCCCCGTAGCCTGCTTGGTGAAGGCGGAGGCAACTGACAGCAGTGACTTGGAGAGACGGGAAGCGTTTGGGTGAAACTGGACCCAGCCAGGGGTGTAGATGCTCACCCATGGTGTTCCTGCCAGTGTTTGTCTCCCTTGCCTCTGGGGTTGAGCTTCTCTGAGGAAGCAGAGGGAAGGAAATGCTTGATCCACCGTTCACAGTTGGTGAGGATCACATTATGCTAACTCTGGCCCAGCCTAGGCTGATTGGAAGCTGATTTCAAGGGCCTCCAGGGTGAGGCAGCACATCCTGAGGCCCATCCCAAGTTCCACCGCCTCAGCATGACTGCCTCTAATGTGGGTCTTCCCCCCTCGGCCTTCTCGGCAACCTTCTCCACAAAGACCTTTCCAGACACAGAGTCTGACGTGGGCCTACGTGGTAATCATCACACTGCTATCTCTAAACTAAACCACAGTCAGGGTGCAGGCGCCTCACACCCTTAGGGCTTAAATCCACAAGCACAGCTTGTCCCGTTGTCCTTTCCAGGAGTCAGACAATGCCACTGAGCAACTAAGATGGAATGTTAAGACAGTCACCTGTCTGTGCCAAATGCCACTTAGCTGTAGAGAGGAGAACAGACAGTCTCATGTGGTTCGTATTTGTATAGGTTCGCAAAGATGGCACTAACAGGAGCCTCTGAAGTCCTCCGGAAAAGAGCTTTATATAAAGTGATGCAGTCAATTATTCGACCCAACTACATGCCTGTCCTTAAGGAGAGTCTTGTTGATATGTGCTCAAATTATGGCTGGCTGGCTGAGCAGTTGGCTTACTGTGGAAGTTTGTCTCGTGAAGTCTTTCCTAGACTGACATACAGAATAATTTATGCACATCATCAGTTATGGGTAGCAACATAGCCACGTGTGTGCTGAAGGGAATCATGGGTTCAAAGATACATATGACTAAATAAACTGGGAGCCCTATGGTTAAAACAGATGAGATTTTTTTTTTGCTTCAGAAATAAATGTGTGTGTGTATGTGTGTGTGTGTTCGTACATGTATGTACTTTTGTGGAGGCCAGTCAACCTCTGGTATTGTTTTGTCCTCCTTATTCTTTTGAGATGGGATCTCTCACTGTCCCAGAATCCACCAAACAGGCTACACTGAACGGGCAGAGAGCCCCAGGACTACCCATCTCTGACTCCTCAGTACCAAGAATACAAGCATGACACTACAGCTGGATTTTCACTAGATGGGTTCTGGTGATCACACTTAGGTCTCCATGCATGCCCAAGGAAGCGCTTCACTGACCAGGCCATCTTCCTAGCCCTTGTTGGAACATGTCACTCTTTCTGAATCACTGTGACCTGGAACTTCCGTTTCTAGGGCAAACCATGAAATAACTCTTTGAAATATAAGCTGAGAGCCAGTCCACACATAGAATGGCACTCAAACTCTATTCCAGAGAATCCTGGCCGCCCTTTCTCTGGGTGGGTTATGAGTCACAGTGTGTGTGTGTGTGTCTGTGTATATGTGTGTCAGTGTGTGTGTGTGTGTGTTTGTGTGTGAATGGGTCCTAGCTTCCTCTTTCAGGTCAGCTCACCAAACTTCATTGTTTAAAAAAAAAATAAAATAATTACCAGGAGTGCTAAAGGTGGTGTGTGTGTGTGTGTGTGTGTGTCCACTTTTGAGGACTAACAGCCTGGAATGTGGTTCAAACCTAACCTCCAGGAGACTCAGAGTTTGAGTCCTACCCTAAGACTTTGGAAAGGCTAGAGAAGAGTTGTCAGAGGCTCATGGGTCTTCCTCTTGTTTTGAGTCTCTTCCTCTTTGTCCTGCAAGATTCCATCCATGGCAGCTGCTGACAGGACTTAATTGCCTTCTGATGTGACTTCTCAATGTCCCAAGTCCCTCCACCCCCATATATGGTGACTTCCCAGAGTGATTACATTTTCGGGCACTATTCTAGCCTCTTAAGATGCTCAAATCAGGCAGTGTACATTTTTCTCCTGATGACCAATCTTTTAGCTTCTTAGAGGTTTCAAGGTCCCCCTTATTGCAAACTCTGCCCTTCCCTAGTCATCCCCAGCCCCATGTGGCCCAGAGGAATCTCCTTACCTCTGAATCAGTGCCTCTTCCTGTTTTTTTTTTCGCTCCTCCCAGCTAATGGCATTATCAGCCCCAGCAGCCTCCAAAGTTAGAACATTTTTATGTTCTAAAAAAGTCGAGTACATTTTTATTTCTTCCTTTTCCTTGAAACCCCATGAGCTGATAAATCCTACCGACCCCTCTCCCTGAAGTTCTTCGCACATCCCTGACTCGCTTTCATTCTTGTCAGGATTGCCCTAGTTCAAAGGTCTTTTTGTTGTTCTGGTGGTGGTGGCGGCAGTGGTGGTGGTGAGTTGTATATGTAGGTCAGAATACACCCTTAGGAGTTGTTCCTCAGAATGCTGTCTGCTATTTATAGTTGCTTGTTTTTGTTTTTCAGACAGGGTCTCAGTTCGGGTACACAGGTTGACCAGAAAGCCCCAGAGATCTGTCCATCTCTCTCCCCATCCCCGAGATTATAAGCCCCATTCCACCATGCCCAGCTGTACTGACTTCTGCACCTCAGCTTGCGCAAACAAACACTTGACTAGCTGAGCATCTCCCCAGTTCCTCGATCCCGTTCTGTGTAGATGAAACATATGGTCCCTTTGCCCTGATTTCTCTCCTCATCTTCTAGCTACCACTGCTGTGCCCTTGGCTCCTACGACTGTTTCTGAGAAATGAGAAACTCATTTCTTTTGGGCCCTGCACAGGCTGGATGAGGACTTTCTGGGCTGCATCCTGAGCTGAGACCTTTGGCGTTTCTGCTCACTGTGTCTATTTCTAAGTGTTCCTTTGTTGTGGATTTCTCCAGTGTTTTACATGAATCCTTGTTCAATCTTTTAGTGGTGTTTTGCTATCATGCTTGCTGCTGTGACAAAATACAGCACAGGGTGAGAAAGGGCCTTATTCATCTTACAATCTTGGGTCCCATAGCAGAAACAGTGTCAGGAACTCAAATACGTTTGAGTATTTGAGAGAAATAAATGTGTGCAAGTCAGCTTGCTTGCCTGCTTTGTCCTCTCTTCTACAGTTTATGGCTGCCTCCCCCCTCCCCCCGCCTAGGGAATGGTGCTGCCCTCAGTGGGCTGGGTGTTCTCACAATGGTTAACAGTACAGTCCTCTACAGTTAAGCCCACAGGCCAACCCAACATAAACAATCTCTCACGGAAACTACATTCCCATATGATTATAAATTGTGTCAAGTTGATTATTAAAACTAACCATTATAAAAAGTATTCAAAATTTCCACAGATTAGTTCAGGGAAAGGAAAGTCCTAGTGTACAACTTGGAGTTGTTCCTAAGTTGTCAGTGAAGGAGTGTCATACTTGAGACCCTCTTGGGGTCTGGCTGACTCTCTTCTGAAATAGCATCTCCATGTGGTGATGACATGGTGTCTGCCTTCAGCATCAGCCAGTAGGGAGGGAGTTCTTGCTTCCCAGCATGCTCCAGGCATTGCTTCGAGGGGAATTTGGTTAGCTTTTGTTAAACCACTTTCATGTTTGACTAATTTCTGTGAACGAGAGGACAGGATTCCCAGCCCGTACAAACCTTACTCAAATGCCCTTTTCTCAAGTCAGATAAATTGGGTTGTCATCCCACCTGGCTGGGAGAGTACCGTTCCCACACACGTTGAAGCTTTGTCGAGAGCAAGGAAATGGCTGATAAAAGAGTAAGTAGACAGTGTACAGTCAGCCCATTTAAAGTGTTCTTTCTCCCTAGCCTGCTTTCCTGGTCCATGGCTCTTCCATCTCCGAAGCTAGGAACGTGGTTCTCTACCCTCTTCAGATAACTGACCCCACTCCACACTTCCCTTTTAGGTGGTTGCTCTCATTCATGGCTCACACCTGTCTCTGGCCCATCGCATCCCAGAGACTATCAGATGGTTGCCTGCTATGCTAACCCACTCCATGGGGAGCCTGCTCTACACAGCTCCTCATCTCCAGCCCATGCCTGCTGTGGTTCTCACAAGGAAATGCTCATGTTTTCTCCACGCTGCTGTGGTAGGATACCCTGACAGGAGCAGCCTTAAGAGAGAAAGTGTTTATTTGGCTAGAATACTAGATTACAGTCCATCATTGTGGAGAAGTCAAAGTGGGAGTTTGAAGCCGCTAGCTGCACCCACAGTCAAGAGCAGAGAGAAGAGGTGTGGGCATGCTTCGTTCCACTCACTTTCCCTATCATGTACACAGCCCAGAACCTAAATACGGGGTTTGTGCTGCGGCAATGGTTGGGTCCTTCCACATCAATTAATTTCCTTTAGTTAAGGTAATCACCCACAGATGTGAGTACAGTGCTACCTGAGCGAGACAATATCTCATTGAGAGTTTCTCTAGGGGACCCTAGATTATGTCAAGACAATCCTCAAAATTACCTGCCGTAGAAACCAACCCTTTGTAGCCAACCATGTAAAAGAGGCCCCTGACTCGAGATGCAGATGAGAGTCCAGCATCAATGGTGTCAGAAATTCCAGGGACTTCTACATGGATTTCCTTTTGGCTTCGTTTTTATCTTCCAAAGCGTTCCCACTGTCTCTTCTCCTCTCATCCCCGGCCCCTCCTCTGCAACAGCACCAAATAAAAAACCCATCACACAGCCAGAGCTGAAAGAGCCTGGAGAAAGGCAGCCCGTGCAGCTCAAGTGTTTCTAAACCCAGAAACTAAAATTACAAGTAACAGACAAATAAGAAAGTGGGCTGGGGGCTGGGAGCTGAGGGCTAGGGGCTTTACAGCCCAGGATGCAAGCCATCCTCAGACCACTTGCGGGCTCTCTGAGCCTCACAAGGCTCCATCTCACTGCCCCTAGCATGGTCTGAGTGCCTTGACTGGGCATCAGTCTTTCTGAGTCTGACTTTGAATTATACATGTTACAGAATGAAACATTAGGGCTGCGTCCTCAGAGGCCACTCTGCTTCTTCTGTTTGTTTGCTTTGGCAAAGCTTTTCTCAGCTTTTATCCGAGCCTGTTTCAACACCTTGCAGGAAGTGTGTGAAGGCTGTCATTCATTCATTCATTCACTCATTCATTCATTCATTCATTCATCCATTGCCTGTAAGGACAAAGACATCTAAGGGCCATTATTTAATCTCAAAGACTTCAAAAACTAAGGGAGACAGGCAAGCAAACCAGGGGCTTAATTACTCTGGAGTTGGGCCTACCATCAGGAGGTGGCGGGGGTAGGGTGGGGGAAGACCTCAGGAAGTGACAGAGGGCCAGACAAACTGCTCCATTGTCCTGGCCTGGTGAGATCAAGTTTTTCCACAGGAGGAAGCAGGACTCAGCTGTCAAAAGAATCAGATTGGCCTGGGCCCTTCAGAGTCTGTTTGCACTAACTTGACTGACTGTTTACAGCCTCAGTTTCCCAATCTGTTAAGTGGGTAGACTAATACCCACCTTATGGATTGTGTGACATAGTGAGAGGGTGTCTGAACCTGTGCTCAGTGCAAGTGGTAGCATACACGTGACACAGTAATCGTCCAAGCTGCCTTCCCTATATGTACACATGTGTGTGCACACGTGTGTATGCATATGTGTACACCTGTATGTATATACCTGTGTGTGTACACATGTGTATACACGTGTGTGTGTGTGCATGCATGCACAAACACATGTACAGGTGTATGTGAAGGCCAGAAATCAGCCTCACAAGCCTCTGGTGTTCCTTTTCCAGGGTTATTGCTCTTGATTTTTTTTTCCCCTGCTGTTTGAGAAAAGGTGCTATGTTGACTTGGAACTCACGATTTGGCTGGCAGGCTGAACCCCAGGGATCCACTTGGCTCCACTCCCCAGCATTAATATTACAAGCCATCACCGCCACGCCCAACATTTTCATGTAAAAGCTCAAGAATTTAACTCAGGTCTCCATGCTTGCAAGGCAACACTTCACCAGCTGAGCCATCTCGCCAGCCCCGTTGGTCAGTTTTCACAATTAAACAAGCCAGGATATCACAGCCCCTAACATGGCCTCCACGTCTCGCCGCTTTGACATGAGGAAGGCAGATGACAGCAATGCTGTCCATCAGGACAGGCAAATAAATGGTTTTCTGTTTCTATTCTTGTGGGCGCCACTGAGACCCACTCTCTACCTATGTCAAAGCCTGCAATTTACCAAAAATAAAGCAAGAGATAATAGCAATCTCACTGGCCAAGAAAACAGTGGGATCCAGGTAGATAGATTGCCTCTGGGGCCGTTATTTTATGATGCCCTGTCAACTCCACATCACAAAAGAGGGAGGACCAGGCAGGACCACCCTCCTCCAGGTCCCTCTGAGCAGGGACACTGTCCCCTGTGTTCTTATTTAAGGTCTGGTTTCCTCCCCACTTCTCTCCAGAGAAGTCAGCAGACTTGTAACAATTAGAATTCAATATGCAAATCCAACGTCTGATTAGTGGAGCCACGCGGACGCCTCCACAGTGCTCCTTGTACAAATGTACAACGCCCCACGGTTCCAGAAATTAGCGCGACTTCCCACGGTCCCCATCAGAATCTGTCCTCGACTACATTTTGATTGCAAGGGGCCAAGTAAATTCCAGCAATAGGGATTTTGCTGGGCTGGGGATCCCTAAATTCATTTTTAAGGTTTCTAAAGTATATTCCTTTCCTTTTTTTCCTCAGGGAGGAAGGGTAGACAGCCTTTGCCACACAGGCTGGCTTCCTTCTTGCGAAAATGATATTTAGACTTAGCCCTCAAGGCTTTAAATTTTAAAATGGTTGAAACGAAATGGACCACAGTCCAAGCGCGTTCAGAGGCTTTTGGATGGTCAGCGTCATTCTGTAGGGAGCTGGGCCTGACTGCTTCCCTTTCGTTTCTGATCCTATAACAGAGCAGACTCTCCGTGGTAATTCCCAACTGTGTAGGGACCACGTGGCTGCTTCCCCCATAGGCATGGCTACTTGGAAAACCATTCACTAGACTCTTCAAAGTCTTTTGTAGACTTTGCCCTGAAGTACAATCTATATGTCAGGTTGACAGCCATGCTGTCCTCACCTCCCCTCCTCCCCCCCTTCCTCTTGACTCACTTCCTCCCTCCTTTTTCTCTTGTTTTTTCCTCTGCTCTTTTTTCTCTTTTGCTGATTCTCTTCTTCTCCCCCCCCCCCCCCCGCATCACCACCAAATTTATGTTAAACTCTTACTCCACCGTAGGCAATGCTGAGGGCTTTAGATGTCATACATACAGGGCGATGTAGTTACTCTGGTGATGGTGAATCCTATGGTTAAAACAAAATAGGCTAGAGAGATGGGCTGGAGAGACTGGCTGGGGAGACAGGCTGAAGAGATGGGCTGTTGCAGACAATGGTTTGGCTCCCAAAACTCACATCAGGCAGCTTAATTGCCTGTAACTTCATTTCAAAAGAATCTGATGGCCTTTCACCACCTTAGCCAGCTGCACACATGTGGTGCATATAAACTCGATAGATACACACCACACAGATGCATACACACACACACACACACATACACATATGCCTGTACACACACATGCAAACACATAACAAATAGATCTTAAAAAAAACAACAAAAACAGAAAACATTTAACAAGAAAGAAGTGATTCCCACGAAGTAAGCTGTGTGTCTCTGGATTAAGGAAGAACAAGCCCTATGTACCAGATTGAGAAGGGGACCTAGCTGCCAGCAGCTTTCAAAGTAAGGAATTATAGGGTTGAATGGGACCAGACTACATGCCTTATTGCTGGGAATTCAAAACTCATCACCATGTTTGGGAAGGCAGAGGATATGTCTGTTTAACAATGTTCATGGTAAATTATATACATGAGCTAATCACATTTGGAAAAATAAAGCTGGGAACACTACCATGAGCTTAAATCTCAGTGCTAGGGAGGCAAAGACAGGGGATCTCTGCAGAGAGACCCTGCTCAGTGAGACCCAGATCAAAGGTTGCCAATTTCTTATACACACACATGCACACACGCATGCACACACACATGTAAGCTCTCTCACACACACATGCAAGCACACACACACATGCACGCACACACACATATTTTCCATACCACACCATGCTCTCATATAATATTCTGAAGAAAAGGTTTGGAAATCAGATCTCCTTTTCTAAATCTTTTAATTAAGAATCCCTCTCCCAAGGTTATATTTTTAGTTCTCCTCCCATTCTGCACTAGTGCGTCCTCTTTGGTCAAGAGGAAAAGGCTGCTCCCCTTGGGCACTGTCGTAGACGTCTTGGAGAGGAGGCCCAAGGTGTGTCCATCCACTGCTCAGGGGGATAATGGCTTCTGTTACAGGCTCTTGCTTTGCTTCCTAAAGTGTAGACTTGGAAGTTCAGCAATTTAGCCAAGTAGTTGGGTTGGTTGTGGCCTGCTTAACTAATTAACACCAATTCCATGCTTGAATTTTTCCCCATTAGCTGAACAAAAGCCATTACTAATGAGGCCAGCGCCGAATACCATCTGATTGACTTTGTTGGAGAGGCTTAAAATGAGAGCAAAATATAAACACGTGTAGGAATTAGAGCGGGGCAGATGTAATATTCAGTGTACTTAATAACCAGTACATAAGGGCACTGACCAATCAGAGCAGACAACGGTATGCTGGGCATTGGGAAGAAAAGGAAGACATGTCATTCTAACATGAGGCAATAGGCATAAGAGCCTGTCCAGGGCTCATCTCAGGCAAGCTCTTTCCTCTATTTTAAGGAAATGGAGAGAAGAATCGTCATCCCAGGAGCTCAGTCTGTGTGAGGTAACAAAGCGATTGTGGTGCTGGTGGCTGCGAGGCTGCGTGGATTTGAGGCGAAGTCTGGGCATCTTAGCAGAGTTAGCTCCAGAGTGGTTTGGTCACATGCCAGCTTGTGTATATTTGCATGTAATTATCATAAAGTCTCCTGCTAAGGATCTGTGAGTTGCATATGTAGCTCATCACCCAGCAACCTCTTGGAATACCATTTATATGCTATCCGATGAGGCGTTTGGTTAAAGAGAACAGAAACTTGCTGAAATTTATTCAAAGGAAAGGAGGATGTGTGTCAGGAGACTCAGTGGCAGCCTCAGAACCTCACACTCTCCAGGACAGACTTATTTCTCTCTATTGATTTGGTCCCTGGGTTAGTGGTACCAGCGAAATGACGGGCTTTGCTCTGTCTGAATGATGCTCGGATGCTGCCTTGGGCATGATCTTTGTATCATGGCGGTCAGCGCACTTGTGTGTCTGCTTTTGGGTGAATGGCTAGGGATGAGTGGTTTGTCTGCTGATAACGGATGGCTATTATTGCTGCAAGCACTACCCAGCTCCCGGGGATCATGCATCCAAACTTGATCATGTAGCCACACGGCTGTCAGGAAGCAAGAAAGTCTAGCAGACCAGGCTGGTATTGTGGGCTGCCTTGCACTTTTCTGCCATGAGTGAATACAGGAAGAACCTGTATTTTGGTGGACCAGAGGGAGACGGTGAATGTGGGCTTAAGGCCACTGCGGAGGAGCCAGCTCGCTGAGGATTGGAGTGTGGGAACTGCAAGCATTCCAGAGCAGCTCTCTGTGTCTGTTTCTTGTCGCCCACCCTGCCCCTCACAGTGTCTCTTTTACCGGAAGACGACTCTTCCCTACTGTCTCCTATCCATCCTCGTCTGCTCACCTTCCTTGGACCTGGCTTCAAATGCTGTCTTCCGTAATGGACTGCCTAAACCCAAACCGTGTCTTGCTATGCTTCTTGGTTGCTATCACTCAGAGAAGATCTCATTACCCTACCTCAGGTAGTCAAGAATAGATGGTCATGCCGCCTTGTGAGACGGGACCCCCAATCTGCTTACAACGGCCCAATTGCATGAGACTCAGCAGATGGGAAACAGGTATGTTTTCTGATAGATCTTCCTCCTAACTGACCTAAGCATGACACAGCACCACAGCTATGAGCGTGGGATGTAGGTATTAGCATTGGATGTAGGGATTAGCATAGGCCATAGATGTAAATACTAGCACAGGCTACAGGTATTGGCAAAGGCTATCCATGTTAGATATAAGGATATTGATACTAGTATAACACTAGATATTAACACAGGTAGCCTAGGGAGAAAGTATGCAGGTAGCTGGGCAGCATCGAGCATCCTGCCAATCGAGCATCTCTTTGTGCCTGGTGATTTGTTTCTTAATTCTCTCTGTAGTTGGTCACCGTAACTCTGTACTTGAGAGGCCAATGAGGTCCGAGTGCTGACTTCATAGCTTAGTGGGTACCTGCCACCTCTGAGCTAAGAAGTGGGACGCCCAAGGGTGAGACCCAGCATGAGCTGCCACTGTCCTCTTGCTCAGCCTCTTCACCAGAAAGGATGCAGAGGTGGTAATGATGAATTCCAGCCTGACTCATCAGGTCTGTGAACCAGAGTGAGTGATATAGCCTTACCAGGTCTCACCTCCTGCTTACTGCCGTTAAGAGTAATATCCATCCCGTGAAAACTCCGGGCCGAACCCATCGTTTTCTCCAGTTTATACTGGGCTAATCTTTAAACAAACTATTTAAGCCATATCCAGTCCTGCGCTTTATTTAAAGTGACAGACAAGTAGCAATCTGTAGTTGACCATTGCAGTCCCCGGAATTTGGAGGCCTCACTTCGAATTCTGGCTCCTGGGGTTGCTAAGTGTGTGCCTCTAGACTGGTTATTTCTAGTGTCGGTTGGTTCCAAGGTTGTGCAATGATGGGGGATAGACCACCAAAATCTATCAAACCAGAAACAAGTTTTATTCAAGAAAAAAGAAAAGAAATCACCACAGGGCACACAAAGCTTATCAGGTCTAGCAATGGCTGCAGCCAGAAGCGAGGCTTCTGAAATTGTGGCAATGGGGCTGGTTTGGGGCCTCCTCTTATAGTGAAACCAAGCACCAGGTGTGGGTCAAAGGGCTTTTACAACCTTGAGGTCAGGCTTAAAGTCAGATTGCATTTTAAGTTTTACAACTTTTGGTTACAGGATGTTAGGATGTTTTGATTAGGATGTTAACTTAGGAGTTTTGCAAAAGCCTGTGGCTGACTGACAGCCGCTTTTCACTGTCCCCCAAAGAACACAAGGCAGAGAGTAGAGTCACATAGAGGGACAGTTAAAAATGAAGGGACTACAATGCAGAGGGTCCCATAGAGGCAACAGTTAGGAGCTAACCTTTGTCTGCAGGGCCTGCCTAGCTGGGAAGCTGGGAGGCAGGAGACCATTGTTAAAAGTTTACCTCTGTACACAGTGGCTGCCAGGATGTCTGCTCTTAAGGCAGAACATGCCTGTTAAAGGTTAACAGTGGCAGCCAGCTTAATTTTTTTTTCCAAAATAGGGTTTGGACTTACAGTTTTATATTTCTATCTTTTTGGACCCTTCGGTGTCCAGAGTTCCTGTGGTTTCACTCACAGGCAGTGCGGATGCTGGCGGTTAGTTTGTGGAGTTGGGAGGGAGAGAGTGAGGTGGTGCCCCCAAGCCTCTGGCCGGAAACTGGCACATGCCCCTTTTAGAATAATGGGTATGGCCAGGATATGGGCAGAGTCAGGGGAAATGGGAGGGACTGGGGGCATGGATCTCCAGACAAGGTGTGGTTTCATGGAGCACAAATCCTCAGTCGCCAAAGGATCCCGGTAAGAAAGGGAAACCTGTCTCCAAGTCTCTATGTCAGCACTGCCTTCTGGACTTGTTGACACTAGAATTGTTGCCTTGAAAAGGCCTATCTACATATATTTACATATTATATGTGTGTATATATAAGTAATAAGTGTTTGTATACATTATGTTTATATATTCATACATATATATGTGTGTGTGCATGTATATTTATTTATATATAAAAATCAGAATCAACCCATCTCATTCTAAGCATACCCAAAAGAACAATTTTATTTAATGTATCCTAGAAATTGTCGCCTATTTTTCTTTTTTTAAATATGTGTTTTTGGAAAAAAAAAAACAGCTAGTGCACAAACAGGGTGAAGGAAAACACCCGTCACCCAGTCCCTCCGGGTCTTACTTCTGCAGATCTTGCAACAGAAAGTCCTGGCGGCTTGTCAGGAGGGCTCATTGTCTCTAAACACTCGCTGGCATTTCCCACTTCCTTTCCCAAGACTTCTAAGGGAGAATTAGCCCGTAAGGGTGGGTCACACATGGATAGTCTAGTGGCAAGCTTCAGGGCACTGGAATCATGGTGATGATAATGCAGGGGACCCAAGAGTTCACTCCATCCCCCAGTAGTGAGCCCTGGTCATTTGTTTGTACCCTGAGGATAGGATCATCGAAACTCATATGACCTTGGAAACCATCGCAAGTTGGTCCACAGAGTTCTAGTACCGAGGAAGATGGGGAATCTGAGACCCTGAGGAAGGGAACGTTGGAGAACAAGCAGATGGAGTAAACATCCGGGGCTCAAGGCCTGGGGGAGGCTCCGTACAAAGGCTTTTGCTTTTCTCTGTTTTAGATATGAGAGTCCATGGACTAGAGAGGTGGTTGAGTCATCAAAGTGTTTGCTAGAGGGAAGCAGGAGAACCTAATCCTGTCTTCATCATTCACGTGAAAAGCTGGACTTAGTGATGGGTACTTGAGTCTCAGCTCTGGGGAGGTTGAGACGGGTGGATCCTTGAGGCTCACTGGCGGGTCAGCCTATCCTACTTGTCAAATCTGAGGCCAATGAGAGAGTCTTCCTCAAAAAATAACATGAATTCTTGAGGAATGACATACATGCTTCTCCTCTGGCCTCCACATGTACACACACACACACACACACACACACACACACAGGTACCTGCACATGCATGACCACACAGAGATTTTCCGGGTCCAAAGGAAGAATTTTTCTGAATAGAACCAGATGATTTTAGTAAGCATGGCCTGGTGTCCTAACATAGACCCAACTTCCCACTGCACAAAGGGTTAAAACCCAGAATTGCCAAGGGACCTCCTTGGGTAAGTGAGGCTTAGCCTTGCTGCGAGTATGGCTTTTTTCATGTCCTCCCATGTCCAATACCGGATGCACATCCTGGTGACAGTAGACAGATGATGTTCTCATCCCCCTGAGAAGATGGGAGAAATGAGGCTCAAAGAAGTGATGTGTCTAGGGGCAGAAGGGGCTGGATGTAACCACTCTGCCCTCAGGCCTTCCTGTGTCACATTCTCCAAGCTTCTCAGAGGACCTGTGACTGTCTGGTTCTTCCACCTAGCCCGAGCATCTACTGTGCTACAGATTTAGTAGCATAAGGCAGCCAGCTATGCCTCCTCTACTACATGATCTATTTCTACAGCGTGATGTCATTATCTGCATGACCTTGATGAGGATAATAACCCTGCCGAGAGAGTGGTCAATCTTCATTACTTTTGTACTAATTAGCTAAAGACTAGTGTCATTTAGAGAGACACTAAATTGTAGAATGCATTTTAGTTTATTACTTTCAAACATACCTTAGCCCTCCCCCGCCAAATTAGGTAAGGATGTTCCCTTCTGAAGCTCATTTTGATGGCTTGTTATTAACATTAATATCACTTAATAGGTAAATGAAAATAAATCTTAATACGAGCGCCGGGCTTGGACTCTCTGTTCTCGTATTGGGTATCCTGCCCAATAACCAATGGAGCAGTTTCATCGTCTCTTACCAATTATCTCTTACCAGTTATCATTATCTTGTTGGCCTTTTCCTTGCCCGTGATGTCTTCCCCATCTAAGGAGCCTTTCTGATGCAGCTGCTGTTCAGATCTGAAGAGCTGCCATTCACACCTCAGTCGGTTCCCTCTCGTCTTCTCCACCACGTTCCCCAAGCCCTGGCTTAGAGAACCGATTTCCTATGCGTTGATCTCCCTAGTGGTTTACATAGCCGTCAGATCCAGGTCCACCTATCCTTCAGGGCATCTCTCTGGGGTTCATCTCACACCATGTCTACGTTTCCTTTCTGTTCCCCTAGGGTTTTGCATCGTGGCTTTCAGCCTCATGTGGGTCAGGTTTTTGCTTGTTTTCTTTGTAAGACTATGAGCTTTTGGAGGGTTCCCATTCCCACAGCCTTGAACGTGTTGCCCTACCACCTGGATACTTTTTAAATGCTTATCTAGTGAATAATATTTGGTGTGTGTGTGTGTGTGTGTGTGTGTCTGTGTGTGTTAAAAGATATTTGGCAAGAAAAGTTAGACATTGCATAGGCTCATGACTGTAGAGTACTGTAGATCAATTTAGGGTACCTGCATTAGCCACCTAAGACTCTTGCAAATAAACATGCATGTTTTCGAATGTATCCAAGGACTATATAAAGGGATTTCTGCATGTGCAGTCCAAGTATGTGTCTTTTTCCCACACTCTTTAGGTCAGTGTCTAAGGCACAGCGTCTTCAGGACCAGGATGCACTTTGAGTCTGGTCTGAAGTAGCCACATGAGTTTCAGAGTTGTGAGAGACCAAGAGGGAGCTTGTGTGGCTCCTTCCTGGGACTCTATCCTCAAGCATGGTTGAGAGTTCTTCCTTAGTGTTCCCACTGCCAACACTGTGGACTGTGTCTGGAAGGTAGAACACAATATAAAGAGTTTGGTATCCTCACTTAGCAAGGCTGTGAAGAGATGATTGGGTTCATGTTCATTAAGTCTTCTGTGTAAACAGCATTATCTTAAGAAAATATCCATTAAAAAGCCAAGAGCCACCCAACAAACTCTTAGGGACTTTAAATATGAGAATCCCAGTTCAGAGTTCACCTAGGTTCCACATTAATTCTGTGACTCTGGGGGAAATATCTTAGTGCAGCGGTCGGATCAATAAATCACCAGTAATTGATATTTAGACAAATTTAATAACAAAACAGACTCACAAAACCAAGGTTCCAGCGGGGTAGCCAGCGGAAACAGGAGAGCAAGCGGAAGGGCCCGCGCAGCCTCTGCCCGCGCACTATATCAGTAAACATACGCCTGAGGGCAGCCCGCCCCCAAGGGGAGGGCTTATCCCTACATCTCCCTCCTTTTGTCTAAATAAGACAGAACTAACCTAAATACAACTATAAACAATAATAATAAATAATAGATATAACAAACAATATTGAGAACAAAAGTTTTACCAGACATTCTATCTCAAGGAGTCTAAATAATGTAGAGAGTAATTACAATTATATAATCTTCAACTCCGTCAAAGATCCGAGAAGGGAATAAATATTACTTAACAAATGAGCGATATCCAAAGCGTGCCATAAATGACAGAGACAACAGACTACCTGGGCAATCACCCAAATTCTCGTTCGCAATGTTGAGTCAACCAACTTTGGCTAAGGCCTAGCATGACTGACATACCATTATCAAATGCAAGGAATTTTCTTAGAATTATCCTACCCTGTCTTGGCAAGATAAGAAAATCCTGTTTCATATCTTTGTCAGTAGATGAGGTATGGGCTTTTCTTAACCCAAAGGCCAATTCTGCCAAGAAGACAAACTCCCAGTGGAGTGTCTTTGGTGCTCAACGTTCTCTCGGGAGTAGAGTGGTGTCGCCAGGAGTAATTGTGTCTCGGCACAGAATTCTAGGTTAGCTTAAAGGCCATTTTCTACAGCTCTTTAAAGAGGCTGAAGATTATACTATCTATACTAAATATAATCTCTATGTATCTAGAATACCTTATTAACCTAAAAATAAACATGAACAACATAAAATTCTCAATACCTATCTAACTTGAAGACTAAAAAAAATAAACAACTGTGCAATACATGAAGACAATGATCTTCATCTGTAAACAATGTCATTACATATCAAATGTAAACAATGTTATTACATAAATAGTATCAGAGGTAGAAATGTACATTGTGATATGGTAGATGTATCAATACAATATAAGTATACTCTTATACAAAAATAGAGGTAGGAACACTCACATTCAATATTCAATATGTCAATATACAGGAAACAGTACCAATACAATTTTCTAAAAACAGTAACTCACAAATACCAATCATCCCATCAAACCAGTTAATCCCCCTTTTTTTTTTTTTTAACATACCCCTAACTCCATAAAACATCTCCCCATCCCCTCAACCCCAAACCAACCACTAAAAGATGTCCCTAACCCTGAGGGCAAACTCTGTTGGGGGAGGGGACGCCGTCCTCTAAGATTGCTTCAAGCTGACATGGGGGCGATGTTCTCCTTAGGGGCTCCTGTGAAAGCAAATGATGGTAAAATTCCCAAATTAACCTTTGGCCTAAGAAAATTATAACTAGTCCCTGAGCGCTTTGAGAAGGTCCGGCCAGAGTGTCGTCAAAAAATGTGCACCATTCGAAATTGTCTTGTGCAGTTGGTACCAAAAAAAATTATTAGCACGTAGAAAAGAAAAAAAAAAAAAAAAAAATATATTCAATATATTCATGACGTCATAAAAACCAGGTTGAGTTGATGTTGTGGGGCCCCATCTTCATCCTGGAAACTTCAAAAATTACTGTAGGAAAATTTGTTGCTTGTTATGGGAAATTTAGACACTAACAACAAGGACATATACTGACATATAAAGAAAGACACAGATACGAGGAAAAGCAAAAACAAAAAACAAAAAACATATATACATAAATATATAAAAAATCAATACTTACGGTATGTATATAATGTTAGTTGATCCTTAGTAGGTCGTAACTATTATCCATCCATCAGTAATTAAATATTCAGGGTCCCTTAAAGTCTTTGAAGATCAATATTTTCCTGTGGAGATAAGAAAAGAACCCTGCCCCCAACCTATCTGTATTCCTTACCATCAGTATGCTCGCCAACCTTGTGAAAGAATTGTTATTTATCTTTTCCAAATGGCTTTTCTTCTTCATACCGAACCTTTATTAGTTTTGTCGGTATCCACAATTGTTCCTCACCTGTGGAGATAAGAGCAAAACCCCTTCCCCAACGCAGCACATCTCCTGGTTTCCATTGTGAGGTCAGCACATCCTTGAAATAAACTGGTTGATTTAGTTCAGTAGACTTTTCCATTATCCAATGTCTTTCTGCAGCCGTTGTCCCCTTCTCATTAGCGTTAAGAAAATTCAAGGTTAACAAAGCATTATGTAACCTATTTCTGGGGGTGTTTTCCACCCCTTTCTGTTTATTCAACATATCTTTTATAGTTCGATTTGATCTTTCTATGACTGCTTGACCTGTAGGATTGTATGGTATACCTGTAACATGCTTGATATTGTAATAGTCAAAAAACCGTTTCATTTTCCTAGAGGCATAAGCAGGACCATTGTCCGTCTTTATTTGTGTAGGTATACCCATGATAGCCATGACTTCTAATAAATGAGTGATTACTGAATCAGCTTTTTCTGAACTTAAAGCAGTTGCCCACTGAAAGCCTGAATAAGTGTCAATGGTGTGGTGAACATACTTCAATTTGCCAAATTCTGCAAAGTGGAACACATCCATCTGCCAGATTTCATTCCTATGGGTGCCCTTTGGATTAGCCCCTGCTGGCAGTGGCGTTTGGTTATAGAAAGAGCAAGTAGGGCATTTCTTTACAATCTCCTTAGCCTGTTGCCATGTAATAGAAAACTCTTTCTTCAAACCCTTGCTATTAACATGATGTTTTTTATGAAATTCAGAGGCTTGTAGCACACTACCAATCAATAACTGATCAATGTCTGCATTACCTTGTGCTAGAGGACCTGGCAGACCCGTATGGGATCGGATGTGTGTTATGTACATAGGGCAGAGCCTGTTCCTGATCAAATCTTGAACCTGGATAAACAATGAGGTTAGTTCTGTATCATCAGGTATAAATTCAGCAGTTTCAATATGTAAAATAACTCTTTCTGCGTATTGCGAATCAGTAACTATATTAATAGGTTCTCTAAAATCCCTTAGCACCATAAGAATGGCATATAATTCTGCCTTCTGGACAGAATCATAAGGACTTTGTTCCACCTTACCCAAGTCTTCCGATTTGTAACCTGCCTTCCCTGTTTTATTGGCATCAGTATAGAATGTACGGGCTCCAGTTATTGGAGCATCACGGACGATTCGAGGAAGGATCCATGAAGTTCTCTTTATGAAGTTAAGCCTCTTGCTTTTTGGATAATTGTTATTAATATCTCCCAAAAAACTAGCACAAGCTCTTTGCCATGGTTCATTATCTTCCCATAATTTCTTTAGTTCATCAGCAGTGAAAGGCACTATAATTTCTGCTGGGTCTATGCCTGCTAATTGACGAAGTCTCAGCTTTCCTTTTATAATTAACTCGGCGACTTTTTCCACATAAGTTTTCAGTTTTTTACTTGGTTTATGTGGTAAAAAGATCCATTCCAAGATAATATCATCTCTCTGCATTAAAATTCCTGTAGGAGAAATTTTGGATGGTAATATGACGAGAATACAATCGAGCTCTGGATTCACCCTGTCCACATGTGCCTGTTGTAATTTTTCCTCAATCATCGTCAGTTCCTTTTCTGCTTCAGCTGTTAATTCTCTGGGACTGTTTAAATCTTTATCACCTTCCAAGGTTTTGTTCAGATGAATTATTAGATCAGGTGTTATCCCAATAGTTGGTCGTAGACTGGAAATGTCTCCTAACAGTCTTTGAAAGTCATTAAGAGTCCGTAAGCGATCTCTCCTAATTTGTGCCTTTTGTGTCTTAATTTTTTGCAAACCTATTTTATAACCTAAATAATTAACAGAATCTCCCTTCTGTATCTTCTCAGGAGCAATTTGCAATCCCCATTTAGGTAAAAGTATCTTTATTTCTTCAAACAGTCTGTTCAAGGTATCCATGTTTGAATCGGATAACAAGATGTCGTCCATGTAGTGGAATATTATAGATTCAGGAAACTTCTTGCGTACTATTTGCAATGGTTGGTTCACAAAATATTGGCACAAGGAGGGGCTATTTAACATACCCTGGGGGAGGACGGCCCAGTGGTATCTCTTGGAAGGTTGAGAATTGTTGTAAGTAGGCACCGTGAAGGCAAATTTTTCTCTATCTTCTTTTTGTAAAGGTATGGTGAAAAAACAATCCTTTAAATCAATAACTATAAGAGGCCATCCTTTTGGTAATAAAGAGGGCAAAGGGATTCCAGATTGCAGAGGACCCATAGGTTGAATAACTTTGTTGATAGCTCTGAGATCTGTCACCATTCTCCATTTACCTGATTTTTTCTTAACCACAAATACAGGAGAATTCCAAGGACTGGTAGATTCCTCTATATGTCCAGCATCTAATTGCTCTTGTACCAGCTGTTCTAAAGCCTGTAACTTTTCCTCAGCTAGAGGCCATTGTTTTGTCCATATTGGTTTCTCAGTCAACCATTTTAGAGGCAATGCTGTTGGTATCTCTGAAGGAGTTTCAATTGTTTGTTCTTGTACGGCCCGAATGGCCGGTTTTCTCCGTTTGTAATATCTTTTAATATTATTCTCAGAAATATAGGCTCTAGAATTAGCAGGAATGTTAATTTGGGTATTCCATTGTTGTAATAGGTCACGACCCCATAAATTCATTGCAATACTGGCTACATATGGCCTTAATTTCCCTATTTGTCCCTCAGGCCCTATACATTCAACCCATCTCGTGCTCTGTCTTACTCGAGATAGGGTTCCAATTCCCAGGAACTGAACATTTACATTCTGAAGAGGCCAATATGGATGCCAAGATTCTGGGGTAATGATACTTACATCAGCACCTGTGTCCAGCAGGCCAGTAATAAAAATGCCATTTACACACACTTTCAGCTTAGGTCTTTGATCATTTATAGAAGTTTGCCAAAACACACGTAACTCATCTTTCTGCTCATTATCGTTTGTAACAGTAGGCATGAGGTTTCCTAATTGTCCTGACGAGGCACGTTCTCTGCAGAAACTGGAAATGACTGGACCATGTTTGCCATGGGGGCCTGTGAGGCCCCCCCTCTCACGTTTCCCGTCTGTATCAGGTTTCCTTGTCTATCTCTTGTAGATCTACACTCATTCGTCCAATGTCTACCCTTTCCACATCTTCTACATAAACCTGAAGGCTGAGTCCTTCTATTTCTGTTATTTCTAGAAGACGCATTATTATTGTTTCTGAAGGTCCGTTGTTTACAATTCCTTCTCATATGACCCATTTTGCCACAATTAAAACATTTGGTATTCTGATGTCTCCTTTTACCATTGGAAATTGCTTCCTCTACCCATGCTTCAGTGCCATAATCAAATGTATCAACATCCAGTGTATGCAAGACCCATTCTTCCAAGGGTGCTGATCTGAACCTTAAAGGCCCCAAAATCTTTTTGCATTCCACATTTGCATTTTCATAAGCCAAAGACTCAATCATTATACGTCTTGTGTCAGGGTCAGGTATCCCTATTTGTACAGCCTTAGTAAGTCTTTGTAAAAAATCACTAAAGGGTTCTCTCTGACCTTGTTTAATCGTAACAAATGATTCCATTCTCTGTCCTGGGTCTTGTACCCTGTCCCAAGCCCTTAAGGCTGCTGTAGTGCATATGGAGAGTATGCTTTCATCCAAATTAGCTTGTTCCTGAGGATCGGAAAAGAGTCCTTCACCTAGAATTTTATCTAGGGAGATGTCACTTCCCTTCGCCTTTTCTTGCTGTTCTAAAAGTCTAGCCTCTTGCCTGAATAAGCATTTCCATCTTAAATGCGTCCCACTCTCAAGGACTGCAGAGGTCATCTGGGTCCAGTCTAAAGGCGTTGGTCTGCTCATTATGGCCCAAGATTTTAGCATCTCTTTAACAAAAGAGGAGTGCATCCCGAAAGCCGTGACAGCCTGTTTAATTTCTTTGAGATCATTTATACGGACAGGCTCCCATGTATCTTCCTTAAGGATCCTAGGGTTTTTGGAACCAATCACCTTCTCTGTCGTTATTACTGGAAAGGCAGGTAGAGGTGTAGATAGAGATTTGTGGAAATTGTCCCGGAGGGATTTACCCACAGATGTAGTTAAAACTTTCCTTTCTACCGTTTGTTCTTCCTCATCAGAATCAGAATTTAGAAATTCCTCAATCTTTTCAATTCTATTCACCATTGCCTTCTGCAATGTCTGTATCTCCTGTCCAGAATTATGTTCCAAAGCCCTCATTGAGGATTCTAAAGTATGAAGTTTGTCCGTTAGAGATAAGTTCTCATCTTTGGACATGATTTTTATGGCATAAACCGTGCCTTCTTGTATTGACAATCTTTCCACCACTCTGTCATAAGCTTTAGACAAAAGTTGATTTTCCCATTCAACCGATTTAATTCTCTGAGATAATGTTTCAGTCCCTTCAGAAAGTGACTGATGAAATTTACGATTTAAATCAGCTGTTCCTTCTTCCATAATAATAAATTTCTCCTTAATATCAGCCTGAACCTTTTCTAAGTTTTTTTCAGTCACCATTGTCTTGTTAAACAAAGTTCTGTTCTCTTCCTGTAGAACTTTAAACTGATTCATGAGAAGATCATTGTCATGCTTAATCGTTTGTAGATGTTCAACCTCTGCCTTAAGAATCCTGGATTCATCTCCAATAGTTTTTAGATGTTCAACCTCTGCCTTAAGAATCCTGGATTCGTCTCTTAAAGACTCTATCAGACTTTTGTTGTCAAACCACTTAAGACCAAGGAAAACTACTAATCCCAGAAGGATCCATAGATGTGGGGTGCTAGACACCTCTTGTAGGATCTCCCACATGGCACACTCAAAAAGGTTATGGAAGTTGGAAGAGGTGATATTATCAGACATTTTATTTATAAAAGGAAAAAAAAAATTTTTACCTGTAATGACTGGTTCCTGCCAGAGGTGGCGAAAGAGTCCACTTGAATCCACGTGGAGAATTGATCTGAAATGAACCTCAAGACTGAAATTTATACAAATGACCCCTTGGGGCCCAATGTGGCGGTTTGTGTTGTAAAACCGCAAATATTTAAGCTTCCCTGTTCGGTTCCAAACGTCAAAGCAGAGAGGGAGGGGTTAAGTCCTCTGCTCTGCGAGAGGAACACAAAGAGCTGCCTGCAAGCCGCAGTGGGGGAGGTGCGCGGAAGCGAACAAAGCCGTCCCTGCTGACCTAAATCGGGCGGGCGGGCAGGAGCGGGCGGGCGGGGTGGCGATCGCTGAAGTGGCTAATGGCAGGCAGACGGGACTCTGTGGCGATCGCGTTCGGTGCCGCGTTCGCGTCCCGAGCCGCGCCGCTGCGGGCGGGGAAATCGGCAGCCTGTGTGCCTGACCTGCTGCGGACACAGCGGGTCTAAGGAGCGGGTGCTGGGCCCCACGATGGGCGGCCAACTGCAGCGGTCGGATCAATAAATCACCAGTAATTGATATTTAAACAAATTTAATAACAAAACAGACTCACAAAACCAAGGTTCCAGCGGGGTAGCCAGCGGAAACAGGAGAGCAAGCGGAAGGGCCCGCGCAGCCTCTGCCCGCGCACTATATCAGTAAACATACGCCTGAGGGCAGCCCGCCCCCAAGGGGAGGGCTTATCCCTACATCTTAGTCTTTCGAGGGCTTCTGTAACTGAAGTGTGAAAAATGGCATCCCTTGGATAGGGATACGATGGCGCTGGGTCAGATACGTGATGTACTCTGGAGAGGACTTGGGCATGATGGCCACTCACTGATGCTGCCTGTGCAGATTGCTTTCCGCACCATCAGTATTCTGATCACGCCGTGTTTTTCGTGTGATTAGCAGCCTCTTTTCCATGTCCACCCAAGGCGTAGAGACCAGGGTTCAGAGGGACCAGACTGTGCTCAGTAAATGTGCCACTGAATGAAAAGCAGACAGCCCACAGGGTGCCCAGGATGGAGTCCTACCTGGTGGAGGGCAGGCTTCTCTAGAAGCTAGCTTGTGAATATCTTGATGTTCGCTGACATCTGAGTAGCTGATTAGCGTAGACGGCAGAGACCCTGATTGCACCTCCTAGCCCTCCCTGCAGATCTGAAGAAGGGATGGATCCTGGCTTTCATCATAGCAAGAACCTGAAGGTCCTCCTCCCCTCAGAGTAAACAAAGCCGGCACATTTCCGTCACGTGCCTCTCTGGAAAGGGCTCTCGATGGGTGGATTCAGATGGGCTTGGCTTGCCCGTCGCCTGCATTATCCTGCCACAGTGCAACCCTCCAGAAATCTGTACAGACGACTAATGATGTTAAAACTACCAGGACCCCCCCCCCCCACCAATACCGACTCTTCCTGCCAAATGGTTGAGATTCCAGGCCAGCTGGGTGTCTGCTTGTTTACATAATTAATCTAGTATGAAGTCTTTATTTGTCCCCCCTCAGCTTTCTCTTTTCCAGGATAAATAATCCCCAATTCCTCCATCCATAAGCCTCCATTTTACAACCTTTTAATCATTTTGGTGGTTCCCTCCTGGATTTTTATTCGGCCCTATTTAAGCCTTATCTAAATTTAACAGACGTGCTACAAACCGCAATGATGAGCGACAAATCCATCAGAACCTAAGACCGTCTCTCGTTTGGATCCCTGTCACCTCCTCACCGTCATGTGAATTTGACATGGAGGATTCCGGACACTCTTTTTGCTAGAACTGGGGTTCTGTTAGCTATTCACCCTGGTGCCTAAAGTATGTCTTCCAAGAGCCTGAAAGCCAGTCCCCACGAAGGCAAAACCGAAGGCCACCTGAGCCCAAGAGGGAAATCTTTAACCACTGGAGTTAATGGCGGCACTCTGTGGATAGGGATACCAGGGCCCACTGCAGAGAAATGTTATTGGTAATCCTTATTGTGTGGCCTTTAGGGCCTAGGCAGAAGAAGTGCTCACTAAAAGCTCTGTGAGATATTATTGGCATCAGTAAGGCCCGTAATATTATTATTTTTCTGATACGCTATTAGAATCCATCTAGCCATTTCTGTGTCCAGGCTCAGAGCTCAAAGCTCAGGAGTCCGGACTGTGCTCAACCTATGTCCTGCTGAGTGCCAGATCCTGACTCCTAGGTGTCCCAGGAGAGCTAAGGATTACCAATGACACTCTGACAGCATTAGCCTTTGTAGTCTTCCGAGGACAGGCTGCTCAGAGGTCTTATCTGACTGTCCCTGGATGGCCATTTTCTTATCTGACACCAGGTTGAGTCAAAGAACCAAGCCAGGCAGATTGCGCGGCTGTCAACTAAATCTTCAGTTCTCAGTTCTCGATGACAGCCAGCACACGGATTAGCCACCACCAGAAAGTCCATGAAAGGTAGCTAGGACAGTTAGGACACAGCCAAGGAAAAGAGGACATCTCTGTAGTTCTCAGATCGAGGGTTTGCTGGGCAGTATTTGGGGAGCGGACAACCAGAAAAAAGTATTGGGACTGAGTCGAGGCCGTGAGTTGTCCTTGGAAAAGACACAACCTGCCATGTTGTGTTTTTTTTGTTTTGCTTGTACTTGTCCTCTTCTGGGTCTAATCTGTCCTGCGCTGGTTGGATATTTTCCCCTTCTTTTCCATGGTGTGGCTTGCTGTTTCCCAGGGACCCACTTGACAGGGTGTAAACAGTGGAGTGTGTGTTTAAGGAAGGATTAGCACTATAGACATTCCGATTTGGCTACCCTGTCAACAGTTTCATGGTGAAACTTCCACTCACCGACTCCGTACCTAATTTGGTGAGGGAGATTATTGCTCAGGGCAAAAATCAAATATAATCCTTTGGGGTTTTATTTAGGCAGCCTCTCACGTCGCTCTGGTTTGGAGATCAATAAAATAGAACCCACTCCTTGTTACACATTAATATTGAGTGAGCTGAAGCCAGAGCAGGGAAAGAGACCTCACACTTGCCACCAGAAAGACAGGCTGGCTGTGTTGTAGACAGGGCAGGGTTGGTGCTGATGACTGCCAAGCTGCTTGCGCTCTTGTGGTCACCATTGACTTGCCCTGTGGGGTACAGAAAGAGGTGCCTTCAGTCACATGAGAGAAATTCTTGTGAAGGACATTGCATCTTTATAAAAAAAAAAACATGTCCTGGATAAAGTGTTTTATCATGCTGGCTAACCAAGCATTCACTGGGTGAGTTAATCATGATTTGTATGATTTGTATGATTTATAAGAGATGATACCTCTTATCACAGGAATGAACAGAACTAGGAGCTGCCCTGTTCTTAGGCTTGTTCCCCAGAGTGGTGTGATTAGAGACAGTTAAGAGGTGGGACTTAGTGGGAGGTCTTCGGGTCATTGAAGGCAGATTGTTACTGGGTATAGTGAGTCCCTCTCTCTCTTTCACATCCCAGCCATGGAGTGAATGGTTTTCTCCATTACACAGCTTTACCCTATTTTTCCCCACTCTTAAGCCCAAAACAACGGAGACATCTAATCAGAGATAGAAACCATCAACATTGTTCACCAAAGTAGACATCCCCCCCCCACTAAAATTTAATGCAACTATCTTCATTGTATGGGTGAGGGATTTCATTGTGAACTTTTCACACCTGACCCTTTGCTGAGATCTAGCTCTCACTGTCCTTCCTTGGCTTCATAACGGTTTCTCTCCTAAGCTAACCGTCTCATGTATGAATTACGTCTCATGTATGTCTTACAGTGACAGGAAGCTGATTCACACTCTAGGGTTCTTAGTCCCCAGGGCTCCCTGAAGCTAGACCTCTGGATAACCGTGGATCCAGAAGTAGAGAGGAGCCTGTGGCTTTACATGGTAACCCTAGGACCACTGGAATGAAGTATCCCCAACCGAGTAGCTTTAAACACCAGAGCTGTAGTCTCCGAGCTGTAGAAGCTCAACACTTAAAACCAAATGTCAGCAAAGTTTTGCTTTTTCTCTGGTAGCTGTGAGTGAGAATGTGTCCCATTCTTTCATCTCAACTTCTGACAGTCAGTTGTCTTTGATACGCCCTGATTCAAGGACTGTGTCACCCAGTGTCTGCCTTTATCATAAGACTTCTCTGGGTGTTATCACCTCTCTTTCCTTATAAGTGGCCATATTGGGCTAGCAACAATCACCTACACACACACCCAGATTCCAGTTCCACAAATTACCCATAAATGCCACAGTTCAGTTCTGATGCTTAGGACTTTGACAGGTGTCTTTAGTAGACAGGATTTAAGCCTTAATTGATTTGGAAGCTGGCTTGGTTGGTTCAGCCTTAGATAAGGGGGTGCAGGAGAGGGATGAGGCACCATAGTAAAGCAGAAGTCACCATCAAGGGTGTATGAATTTTGTGGACTTCTGTAGCACGTAACCAACCACAGACTTAGTAGCTAAAACAATATTGTATTCTCTTCTAACTCTGGAAACCTTGATCAGCTTCAATGAATGTTACATAGTACCATTTTCTGAGCAAAACAGCTGTCCTCACCAGGGCAACAGTGAAAAGAAGCTGTTACCAGCCCAGCCAATTGTCCCTGTGACAACTGAGGCTGACTACCTTTGGTGGATCCTGGAAGATGGCGCCAAGATTGTCTCACAGCAACTTCCACTGGCATCCCAGCAAGCTGGTGTGTTTCCTGAATGTTCCCCATCTGTCATTCACTGGAAATTATTTTTGGAGTGGTTTGGGGGTACTTGTTGTAGAGAGCCTCTGTCAATGTGTGTGTGTATGTGTGTGTATCACTGTGAGCAGCTGTGCTCTGGTGTCTCTGCAGGCATCCCCTGGAGGGTAACCTGAGGATGAAGGGGACAGATGTATTTCCTTTGGGGAAAGGAAAGGAGGACAACACTCTGAGTTGAGACCAGTGCAGTCTATTCTTGAATGTGAAATTCGTTCATGGGGGAAGGGCTCACTGAAAGCCTGGAGCCGGCAGGTGTGCCCTGGGATAGCCCCATGGCTTGTGTTTGACTGGTGTTTGTAGGAATTGCTTAGCTCCAGCTGTGAGAATCGTTAAACATTTTGGATACCATGGGTACTGAGGTCAACACCGGCTGTGAGGATGGAGTAGGAGGTTGCACGTGACAGCTGTTTGTAATTTGTGACCTTGTCCTTTCGTTGCTGGAGTTGTTTGTAAGGCTTTGTGTGGCAGAATAGGAGGAGTCCAGCCATAGTGTCCGTATCCAGGAGTCTGCCTGAGCAGGAGACTCCTAAGTTGCTGTCATTTTGGTCCAAGGCTTTCTGGAACAGTCTGGAGAGACACAACGAGTGAAGATGTGAGGTTGAACATTAAAAATTTATGCAATCTCTACAAGTAGGTGGTGCTAGGTTCCAGGTTGCTCCAGTTTCATCCCTGACTGTCTCAGGTGAATCTCCGAGGCTCAGTTGTCTCCTCTGTGAAGTTGGGTAAGCCAGCATCCTCAGTTTCCCGAGCAGTTCATGGGATGGGAGACGGAAAGCAGGGAGCGGAGCCTGGTGTGTTTGAGGTGCACACTGTTAGGCTGTCTGGATTGCCGTGAACTGTTCTGAATGTAAGTGGCAAACACAGGTTCAGGGACTAACCTTGGGTACCCATCGTCAGGTCCAAAGCCTAGTGCGCCCCTCTCTAGAATCTGCGTTAGTGGAACAAGCTGGTGCCAGAAGCTGAGCTCAGAATCAGCTCCTCACCCAGCAGGTCCACCTGTGCCAAGTTGTGTGAGACTCTGCTTACCTGACCAAGCAAATCTCCCTGCCTCTCGGTGATAAAACAGAGCCACATCCTCAGATCCGAGGGACAACTAAAACCAATAAGACACTTCCCCAGTCTTTAATGACTCCATGGTCTCGTGGAGGCTTCAGAGATATTAAAAATGACTGCATTACAGTGGGTTATGATCTAATACCAGCACACTCGACATGCCAAAGGACTGTAAGAGTGGCGTCCATTCTGCCGCAGGGCCAGGGGACAGCTGGAACAGGGATGTTTAGAAATACAGGGCAGGTGTGATGGAGGAAGGAGATGCCAGAAGACTCTCAGGCAGCAGTAGGAGGCACAGAAAGAGCATAGACATGCGGAAGGTCATGGGACTGGATTGATGGCCTCATGAGTAGAGCACAGGGCTAAAGTTTCTGTCTTGCTTATCTAGGCTGAGATAAATGCATCCCTTGATGGCGCAGCAGCCAAGAGATGGATAAGTCTCAAGAACGAAAAGATAAACTCTGGATGGAGGGAAAGAGGCTAGAGAGCGTTTTGGCAGGCGGGAAGACAGTCAGGTCTTTCTGGTTCTTGTAGACTGGGTAGGGTTTGGGTTTTATTTGAAATATTTAAATAATTACTCAAAATATTTTAAATAATCAAAGCCGTTAGGAAACGAGAGCAGGTGATATTCAGGTGTTAAGTTTTGGGGTGGGTTTTATTTTTTTTCCATGGTGGAGCAGAGAGGTCTCCAGGGAGCCTTCAGAAGGCAGAGGATGTAGACTAGTAAGGCTGACCTAAACTGAGGGCGTGGAAATGGAAGATCCCCTGTGCATATGGTCTTCCTGCCTCAGTTCTTCATCCACCCTCCTCCTCCTCAGCTGAGTACAGCTACAGTTGGGCCATCAAGAGGCAGAGACCTAGGTCAAGGCCGGCTTCTTGGTTTAGATTAAAACACAATGAGGTTTTCACAGACTCCCAATTTTTCGAGTGTTATTTCAGCTTAGTTCAACGGGTATTTGAAGAAAAAAATTTCACAGTCTTCTCAGTTTCAAGGATTGAGCAGTCATCTCAAATGAGAATTATACAGGTCACTTAGCCATAAAGGTCCCAAGAGTCATGCTTCGGGGACAACTGAATACGTAAGTATGGGTGTAGTCATGAGGATGCTGTCTTGGCTGGAATGGCTGTTCTGTACTATGGCGTTCACACTCTCAGGCAGGATCCTCTATACGGACCCAGCTGCTGACAGTCCTGGGTCTGTGGCCGCATTCTTTCCCAACCCTGGTAGAAAGAGAACTCTTCCCTAGGCAGCAGTGCACCCAGCCTGGGTCCTCAGAGCCTCTCCCACCCAGACTCTGTGCCAGGAAAACGGCTGAGATTGGCTGAGCTAGGGTCACATGACCATCTCTGCAGCTTATAGTGAAGTCATCCTTAATTTCATGAGACAAATATGGAGGGTGGAGTGGAGATGCTGGGAGTGAGTAGACAGACCAGAGGGACAAGTGTTTCTGGGGGCACCTGCCCTGGCATGTAAACCCTACCCAGCTTCTCCTGATGCGTAGCTCAGTCCCCACCCTCCCGTCACACACACGCGTCGGGTCCACAGAGGCATACACCAGAGCCTCTTTAGCAGAAGTCAACCCCTGATATGTGCCCTGACTTAATGGCTCTTGCACCCTCAAGCTCTAAGTGCTTTGTCAATTAGTACCTGGGGGTTTCCTCCATGTTTTCTCGTGTTTCTGTTTTTAAAATCAATAACTTGTCTCTGGTACCTTAACTAGAAACTAAACCTGGGTGGGTGGTCTTCTCATCTCCTCATGCTAATGGGAAGAGCTAAAGTCGGCCCTCGGAAATAGCACTGGGTCAGTCTAAGCCAACATAAAGAAGTCCCTAGCGCTGTTGGAAAACTGAAGAGGCCGATCCGAGGAACAGTGTCATCCACGGAAGACGGGCAATTGCCTGGGGGAGCTACCCACAGCTGGTAGTGAGCCTCCAGCCCTAGAATGACCACCGTGCCTCCTTCAACCCAGGTATTTCTCGTGAGCCTTCCACGTACCCCGTGGAAGCTCATGATATTTGAAAGGCCCTGCTAAATGTGGACAAAGGACAGCAAAGTGGCTTGAACCCTAGGCTGAATGGAGACCGTGGGCCTGAGAGGCACAGTCACACCTATTTCCATGCACCTTTGGCTACTTACCAGGTGTGCATCTCTGAACAAGTAATTTAATTCCCCAAGACCCAGTTTTTCTAACTGAGAATGAAACCAGAACCATCCCTTTGAAGTGTTCTAAGGATCTCTGGGATAATCTACGAAAGTTCACAAAGTCCCAAGTCTGGTCCCAGAACATGGTTCCTGCTCAACGGATGCTGGCTGCGTGTTCCCATTAGGTACCAAGACACCCTTTTGACTTCGCTTGAGACTTCTTGAAGATACAATTATTTGCATTCCCTGTGTGGCCAGTGGGTATATGCCTATGAGTGAAGTCACCCTCGGAGGCCAGAAGAGGGCAACAGATCTCCTGGAACTGGAGTTACAGATGTTTATGAGCCAACCTATGGATGCTGGGGGAATGAGCTTGGGTCCTCTGCAAGAACAGCAAGTACTCTTAACCACTGAGCCATCTCCCCAGCCCTGCTCAGCACTTAAAAAAAAAGTCTTTTACCTGTGTTTTCATTGGGCAAATGCTATTCACCACCTACAGCCCACCCCCACAGTATTGCATTCTTGATATAGAAGCTAATTTAACACCATCTCCATTGCAGCGAGCTCCCCGAGAAAGGCTCGTCTTTCGTGAGTACGGTGGCAGGACTCACCCATTAACTGGGTTATTTTAGGCAAGAGTGGTTTTTAACTCATTACCAAGATAATTATTGTGGATCTCTAGTTGTCGCTCTGTGAACAGACTTAATAAGCCCTGAGCATGTGTGGTGCAGTTTTTCTGGGCAAGATGGGGAAATGATGGAAACTCTCCGGTAAAGGTGAGACACCTTTGATGCACCTGAGAGAGGCTGCACTAGACAAACACCCTTACAGCACAAGGGGCTCCCCAGCCCGGGACTGGTGCAGGATTTCACCAACTGCATGGCATTTCCAGAGTGCTGGGAGATGTCAGCTGTGGCAGAGATGTTCAGAAGTAAAAGGTGGATGTGTGCACACACATGCATATAGCAAGCTGCACACAAATGGGGAGAGACGGTCCTACACCTCACCTTCCACTTTGGAAGCACCTGACGGTCAAGGACACAAGCACCTGGGGCTTGGAGAAGGCGAGAGCAGGGCTCAGCAAGCTTTCTGGAAATGAGCTTCATTTTTGTGGCTCATCAGGTCCGGTTATGGCTGGTCAACTCTGGTGCCCACACGGAAGCAGCTAAAGGCAATACAGAAGTCAGTAGGTATAGCTGTGTTTCAGAGGGCTTGATCCATGGATGTGGGAAATTGAATTTCTTATAATTTTTATGGCCCGCAGGGTATTATTTTCCTTTTGTGTTCGTTATAACTGTCACCTTCTTATAAGCTGTGAAAGAGCAGGCAATGGTGGAGGTTTTGGTGGTGGGCGAGCATGCCAGCCTTTGGGGTGGATACACACTTTTGCATCCCAGCCCTCTGGGTATTGTGAGATACACGCTTCTGCATCTCGACCCTCTGGGTAGAGTGAGATACATGCTTCTGCATCTCGACCCTGTGGGTAGAGTGAGACACACACTTCTGCATCTCGACCCTGTGGGTATAGTATGCCTCGTCCTTTTGTGATTTAGTGCATTACCCAGGATATGCTTCTTAATTCTGCCACACCCTCGCCTCCACATCTGCAGAGTAGGCAAAACAGTAATAGCTCCTGCAGGGGATAGTAGAGAGGCCGTGGGGGTTGCAGAAGAAGAATGATGAATATGAAATATTATGTGCCCTTAAAAAGCATTAGCTTTCATGTCTTTCACTGAAGGACCATACTGAGCAGAAGATAACATGCTTGCCTTACAGATAAAGAAACTGAGGCACAGAAATGTTAAGTCATTTGTCCAAAGCTAGAGTTAGACCAATCGCAGTTGATGCAAACCGCAAAGACCCATCTTGGGTGACTGACTCCCCGAATCGCTTGAAAAATCTCACTGTGTGAGATGTATTATGTGTTTGTGGTATGTGTGTGTTTGAGCGTATGAATATAGATGTGCCTGTACCACAGCATGTGTGTGGCCGTCTGAGGTCAACTTTAGGTATCCATGTTTGCCTTCCACCTTGTTTGAGACAGTTTTATTTTGATGCTACATGCAGCAGGCTATCTGAAAGTCCCTTGATGATTTCCTTACCTCCGTCTACCATACTGCCTCAAGAGTACTGGAATTACAGACTTGTAGGTTCTGGGTACCTGAGCCCAGGTACCCAGCTCTTGTGCCACAAGCACTGTACTCATGGAACCATCTCCTTTTAATGATGTCCAAGCATCTCCCATCCATAAGACTCTGGCCCTGGCTATCCGAAGCTGCCATATTGGAGATAAAGGTAGTGGAGAGCATTGCCAGGGCCAGGAGGTGGTCCTGAGGAGAGAGAGCAGCAACGAGAGGATGGCAGGAGAGCAACAGAGACTGCAAATTTGCACTCCTCCCTGTAGCTCTATCTGGTCACACTCTGGAATTTGCATGGGGTGTATTGTGGAGTTTGCCTATTGCTGGAGCTGATGCTTGAGCGATTCGTACTCATCCCACCCCCATCACATTTTTTCTTCTTTCCTAATGCACCAAATTAAAAGATTGTCTGATCTTCATTTTCCCTAAAAAAGTAAAATTTCAACTGAAGTCACACATGTCTGCAATGCACTTAGCAGCCATGACAGCTTCTACCCAACCATTCATTTCTCTTTGTTCCTTCTCCCCAAGAGGGTAGTCGGATCTGTGATTGAGGGATACATTAGCTACTCTTAGAGCTAAGGGACCACCTTCTGCTTCGAAGGATTTTCCCCAGGACGTAAATGGTAGGAGTCCATCACATTTAGAACATGGCATCTTTTTCCTTTCCCTCTTGCTCCTGTCACTTAGGGAAGAAGCAGAATAGATTGTCAAGGGATTCACTTATTAGAATACAGAAAACAGCGTCTGGCTGGGTTGCTCTGTTTGCACCTGTATGATCCGAGACCTTCCTCATGGAAAATAGCTCCAACGTATAAAATATTCCCATCCAAGACATTCTTACCCATCTTAGCTATCCAGGTCAATAGCACTGGACAATTCTGCCAGTCTGTGTCATGAAACCGTGTGTGTGTGTGTGTGTGTGTGTGTGTGTGTGTGTGTATACATGTGGAGACAAGGGGACAACTTTGGGTTTCATCTAACTGTTTTTAAAGGCAGGATCTTTCAGAGTCTTGAAATATGCCAATTAGATCAGGCTGGCTGGCCAAGCAGCCCCGGACATCCTCTTGTCTCCCCTGCTCAGTGCTGGGATGAGAAGCTGGCAACACCAGGTCTTGAGTTTCTCTCTCTTTCTTTAAAGTGAGCTCTGCTGACTGAAAGGAAGGTCCTAGTGCTTATAAGGCAAACATATTGTTAGCAACTGAGTGAAGGTGAACGTGAATAAAGTATTCCTACAACAGCTCAGAAGTGAGTGTAATAAAGGGGGTCTTTATTTGGGGGAACTCACAGATCACAGTCCTCTGCATGAACAGGGAACAGGAATGGAATCCAGCATCCAGGTGTGAGAGAGGAGAGAGAAAGCAAGCAGATGGGCATGTACCATTTTGGTATCCAAGGCCATACCCAACCTTGTCTTGTCTCTCAAAGGCCATTGGCTGAAGGAGGTTTCCCCATTCCCTCCCGCTTTAGTCCAGACACAATATAAAACTATATACAGTAAGAACATATATTAAGTATAAAAATTAGAATTATAACCAACATAAAGCAATATTAAGCAAGAAACACATGTTAAATATTTTATTAATTATTTTATCCTAGGAGTCTAAGTATTATACTAGAAATGGCTTGGCTACGTAATAGGAGGAAAGTAACTACAGCTATCTAGTCTTCAACCCCATTGAGGACCTGGGAAGGGAAATAATATTACTTGAGTAGGCAGGAAGTGCAATCAACCAGCTTCTAAACTGTGTAGTAAATGACAGAGACAACTGGCTACCTGGGCAGTCACCCAAAGTCTCGTTTGCAACATTGGAGTAACTAACTTTGGCTAAAGCTTCGAGTAGCTGACAGACCATTTTCTGAGGCAGGAAAAAAATTTTAGGACCATCTTACCCTCTCTTGGCACGGTTTGACAGTCTTTTTTCTTTGTATTCTACTCGTTCAGTCCGGATACTGTGCATTGTGTCAGTGATCGAGGCCTGGGCAGTTCCTTGCCCAAAGGCCAGTTTTGCCGAGAAGAAAACAAGCTCCAAGTGGAGTGTCTTCAGTGCTTGACATTCTCTTAGAAATAGAGCAGTGCTGCCAGGAGCAATCGTGTCTCATATCATAGAACCCTAAGTTACTTAAATGCCATATTTTACAGTTTTTTTTGAGGTGGTTGAAGATTACCTATCTATGCAGAATACAATCTCTATGTATCTAAAGAACCTGATTAGTCTAACTTTAAGTATGATAAACATGGATAAATATTGAACTATAATACTTAATATCTATATAGCTTAAAGACTAAGACTTTGTATTAGAATATTAAACAATCTTAAAACAACTGTGCAACAAATGAGGACAATGATCTCCAAATGTAGACAATGTACAAGTATCTTGATCAGAGGTAGAAATGTTTGGTGTAATATGATAAAGATATAAAATTGTACCAATATACAAAATGTCTTAAACAGAGGAAGAAACATGCATGCATACAATATGACAAAATAACTTTGCATAGGTGTGTAAATATTGTAAACAGAAATAGGAGCATATTCAATATAACAAATATGATTTGAATTTGTATCAATATACATGAATCTATATTTACCATGGCAATTTGTCTATAAATGATAGCTCACAAGTATTTACTATTTGCTATTAATATGCATATGAGTAAGCTTACACTAATTTACCTATTATCCCATTCAATTTCCCTTTTTTCCCCCAAGTGAGGTCTCTGAGCCTATAAAACTTCCACCCCAACCCCCAACCCTATACCAGCAGAGAGAGAGAGAGACAGAACAGGGCAAGTTAGAAAATCTCAAAGCCTGCCCCTGGAAGATACACTTCCTCCAGCAAGGCTCCATCTCCCAAACTTCCCAAAAGGCTCCACCAACTGGGGACCATGTTCACAGACCTGAGTCTACGGAGGCCATTTCTCATTCAAATCACAATTCTCTTGTCCAGCTTTACTCCATCCATCCATCTCTGCACCCCAAACATGGACAATGCATTTCCCTTGGTTTAAGGCAGAGAAGTGCCACCGTGTAACATTTACGAGAACCTTGCGTACTGGGGGTCACAAACAGCTGATTCATAGTCATAGTAGAATGGAATTATGTAACTTTCAATGAATTAGGTTATATTACAAACGAGTAATACACACTTCACAGGCATTTCCATCAAAATATTTCACTGCGGTCTTTGCTCTGGATGTTGTGTGAGTGTGTCTCTGCATGATGACATCAAATGGGGACCGTCCCCTTTGGTCTTCTCAACCCCTCACTCAGTGAACTCAGGACTTGGAATTAGTCATGTTGTATTTTTGCCACAGAAATTGGCAGACGCTGTACGTCGGGGTGTGATTTCTCATTTTCTTGATGATTTTGATTGACGACCAGCCAATATCCTTTTCCTACAAATCTCTGCAAAGTTGGATGGTCGGAATCTCAGGCCGGGAAAGGTGTTGGATCCTTCTGCTCTGATTGCTCCTCTGCAGTTAGAGAGTAAAAGCGGCAGAGAGAGACTCTGACTCAATAAAACTTTATTTACTGAGACAGCAGAGTCATGGTTTGCTGGAGTGTTGTTTAGATGTGTAAAATCGAAAAACTGATGGGCAAATGTTAATCACATGAACTGGGATCTGACTCAGTAGTCAGGCGCTTACCAAGCCTGTGCGAGGCCCCAGGTCCAGTCCCCATCACTTCAAAAATGCTAATGACGCAATCCCAAATTAAAACTGTTCCGTGTGCAATAAATGGTCTTTTGTATAT